>NC_088979.1:164011824-164328168 GCF_963932015.1 Anas acuta | reverse complement strand
GACCATTTTGGTCAACTGACATTTTCTACTCGATATGTACTGCTTGTCTCATACTGCTGTTATATATATGGAAAGGATGCTTATAGACTGGCCTCATCTAAACATTACTGATAGTTCTAGTTTTAGGGTTTGATGTGGAAAACCACTCAGGCATTATCATATTTTTTAAAACTGATGGGTCCATCTGATTTTAACCATACTGTGCTGATGCTCAACAAGATTTATCGAGGAGCTTCCCAAAACTCTTTTCAGCCCCACAGGTGTTTTACACCCTATGGTCTCACTGAAGTCACTGTCAGGATTTCTTCTGCACATATGAAAATCACAAAGACAGGAACAGAAGATTAAAATTTTGGATTGTTCTACTCTTGACAATACTACCAAAACTTTTAAAAAGATTGAACAGTCTGTGTATGTTCTAGAAATCTGACTGACATTAAACCTAACAGTTTTATAAACATTAATCTAGGGTATTCCTACCCTAGACTATGTGTGACTCAGTATGGTTTTTAACTACCAGATTATCCTGGTTATATAGCACATCTAATGTTATCAAGAAAGGGCATCGTATTTTTATTTCTAAAATTAACATGGTGCTGTCCTCAGTAACATTTATTTTACATGTAAACATTGGCAAAATTGTTTCATCATCAGCCTACAAAACACATCTCTCAAAGACAACCTAGCATCAATATTGCTTTGAATCTTTACTGAAGTCATGTGCAATGAATAATGTGGTAGTGCTGTTCCACCTGCGTTTTCTGGGTAATGATTAGCCTTCAGCCCATCTTTTGCAAACACTTAAACATGACTCTTACTCTTCCCCAACTCCTCGTGCCTGCTGTTTTGTGCTTGCTTGTGTAGCCATGAAGATAAACAGATTAGAATTCATAGACTTCTACTAGAATATTAAATAAATAAATAAATAAGTAGACTTAATCTGGATATGTTCTCTGATACTGTTCACAGGCTTTTGCAACAGGAGATGAAGAGAAGAGTAAGCAGTGGGTGTACAAATTCGATGGCACTTTTAAAAGAGTTGTTATTTTGTATCAATTTAAAACATTACTGAGGCTAAGACTCAATAGGTTCAGATTAAAAATGAAAACACCAAAGGTAAATATGGGAGGCTTATTTATGTCACGGATGGATAGAAAGTTCTACTTTTTGAAAGTACTGTGGCTAGACTTTTAATTACTCTAGTATTATTTCTTGAATTTATCTGGAATTATTAGGAGACTGTCTGCTAATCAGTGCCTTTCTTTTAGCTGCTAATCAGACAGTCTGAATCCATATGCCCTTGATAAAATTAAGCATGAGATTTACACAAAATCAAGCCATTGGAGAGGGAAGCCATATGATGCAGGATACTGAGCATCACAAGTTTTTCACAAAATGATTGCCAAATCTAAAGTGTCAGGAGTTAATTCTATCTGTACTGATTTACCTATCAGCATATCTAAGTAGCCAAAGCCACCTTTGTATGTTTTTTCTTGGGATGGCATACATATTTTCATATATGTATATGAACACACCAAAAATACATTTTTCTACATATATATTAGTGATTGGGCTGAAGATCTTTTAGGGAATTGCACTCATTGATAACTTCCTATCACCTGCAGACCCTCTGTAGTCAGCCCAATTATGGATGACATTTGCCATGCAGATGAGAGTTGCACCAGTTTGGATTACCTCTATAGCTGAACTACTATCCTTTATTCATATGCACATACATTCATGGTCATGAAATCACTTAGGGATCATTAATAATGAAATGGCTTAGATCACCCATATTTGTTGTATTTGAAGAATGGCATTTTTGCCCTCTTTCAAACCAATCCAGTTAGATTTTTTCTTAGAATAAATTTCTATATCTTTTTATGGGCTTTGCAATTGCTATATGAGTATGTCTGATGGATATGAATGTAAAAACATTCTGAAAGAACAAGACAGCATTGTAACCTTCACTTGATGAATCCTTCAGTAATACTGAATCAACTGAGATAGTTACAGAACTTCAGTTCTCACCCTGAACCAGCTACCCACAGAACTGCCATTTTACCAGAGGCATCCAGTGTGATAATTAATTCCCCTTCCGGCAGCCTCTAAGCTTACTTTAAATGTCTTCTGTCCCTCTAGCCAGTTCCAAATGCACTTTTGCATAAAGACTGATGACAGTACAGACTTCAAGACTGCATAAGTTTAAAGGAAAAATTGTACAAAGTAGCCAAGAAGAAAGAGGGAGAAAATGAACCTTCCTAAACATTTTTCTTCTCCAGAATACAAATTGCTATATGTGGCTGTGGAGTCCACCCATGAGAAGGAACTTTAAAATTGGGACCTTAAAAGGTAACAGAGTCAGAATGAGCAGAGCTGTTTAACATGGGATTCATGTCTCAAATATTAGACACGAATATTAAGAAGCTATTTATAGTATGCTAATATAGATGATTTAAAATGAATGTTTAGGTGTATAATGAAGGAAAGCTGCTTAATAAAGAACTCTATTACTTTTTTTTTTTTTTTAACTAGAGTTGATCTTGTGCTAGCTTTCAGAAATTAAGTTTAAATTTGCCTATGGAGTTGACATATTTAAGTTAGGAATATAATATTCATACATTTTCGTAGGAAGCCATGTGAAGAAAAGATGAATGTTAGAGCCTTCTTTAAATAAGTAACATAATGATGCTCTAAAGGAAAAATAAAAACATATTTAGAAGGAAGTAAATATTTTAGTTGTCTAACAATTTATCTTTTAAATTAATCTCAACCAAATAGAATGAAAATCAGGTATGTGCTTTTGTGTGGGAAAAATGAGAGGAATTATGTCTGATCGTTAAGAACAGATCAGAAATTTCCTTGGCTCATCAAATTAATCTTCCTTTTATTATTATTTATTTTTATTTTTTTATGAGGGTTAATAAGCAGACTTATGAACTGAATAATTCTTTTGAACTTTTATTGCTAAATCAAGTTGAGATGTTTCCAAAGACAATACCATTATTATTAATATTGAGTTTATGTCATCTGACTAGAGACCAGCTCATTTTCTTCAGGTTTCTTGTATTATTGTCTGGTTGACTAATTATTGGCCATCTTAGCTTAACAAAACTTTCTTGTCTGTTTTCTTCTCAATAAATCCTTGCATTTTTCAATCTACTTGATTTTTCATTCACTTCATTCATTTATTGTCTTTCTTCCCTCTTTGCATCCACTGTTGTTTCTGAAGTATTTTCTGTATACATTCTACATCATTTACAATGTCCATTTCTTTTCTCCTCTCACACTTCTCACCATTTTCTCACCTTCATGGTGTACCTGAGTGAGGAAGAAAGATGGAGAGTGTTTATAGACACAAGCCTTGAAGGGAGATAGAGTATTTCTGATTCCATAAGAGCTTTAATATTTGTTCAGTGTGTCAGCCGTAAAGGAAGAATTACTTGGAAGTCATTTTTAAAAATATAGGAGAGCACAAGAGTATTGTGGGCTGTGGCTTGTTTTTCCCAGTTGAGTTTGTTTGGAGTCTCCTGTAGTTGATATGTGCTACCCTTTTGTCTAGCTACGTGAAGTATTCTATTCCACTCCCTTCAACAGAGACAGAAACTGCATGACAAATGCCTTATATAATAAAATAGTTGTCACTTAAAAAATACAACCCAAGATTGTTCAAGGATTTTGAAGAACCAAATAATGCTCTGTAATGTTCATATAAGTATAAATATTATGCACTGTCAAGAGGAAATATCATTAAATTATGCATCAATATAGCTTTTTGCATGTATATGTTTGCTGAGATTGTAGTAAAAATAATGAAAACCCTGTGTGAGGTTTGGGAACAGAATGTACTTACTTTATTTTATTAGAGGTATGATTAGAAATCATAGAAAGGAGAGAAGAAAAGTCTGAAAGAGGAACTGAATAAGGCAGAAAGTCAATCAATTACAGATATTTTTTTTTCCTGGAGGTGGAGGAGACACTGTAGAAAGGGAATTAATCCCATTCAGTGACAACACAAAGAAACGTATTGGAAAAGAAAGACATCTGCTAGCTAAGATTGGCAAGAGATGAAGTGGGACAACTGAAGGAAAGCTTCTTTAACAGCTCAGAGGAACATATTTTAAATACTATTTTGGAATGGAACAGACCAAAGATTTCAGTGCATTTTGATCTGAATATGGAAAGATGATGCCAAATTAGGAAAAACTGAACTCTCTGGAGTGGGATTTAATCTTAAGGAATTAATGTTTGAGATGAACAGTGGAAAAGGGCATATAGTGTTTTTTTTTTTTTTTTTTTTTTCTTTTTTTTTTTTTTTTTTTTCAGAGCTAGGCACACACTTATTAAAGGGAAAACTGAGCAAGATTCCAGATTTAAGCTCAAGACCCATGTTCTCAGTCCCAGGTGCATGGAAGTTGGATATGACTCAAGGAATTTCTTTGGCTAACAGTATTGATTAACAGTGACATGATTACTAACTGATGGGACGATGAATTTTAATACAATAAGCAAATGTGAGGTGATAAATCTTGACATGAGTAAAGTGGAAGGAGCCATAATGTAAAGGAGTGTATTTACTACCTCTCTGAGAAGCTAATCCTTCAAATAGTGGGCTTCATCTTAAGAGAACTATTTTGGAATAAAGTCTAGAGGTAGATACAAAAAGAAAAGTAGCTGAAGCTGAAAGACACTACATTAGCAGTTGCATCTGTCACTACATGACAAGTTGCATCATCCTCTGGGTGAAGACAAGAAGACTGTCCAAACAATTTTGACAACTTCTTTAGCCAGTGAATGGCATGTTTTTCCTCAGAGTTCTACTTAAGTGAAAAGTTCTATAACTGTGGAAGTCTTGAAGCGGTTCGTTTCCGGTTGAATTTAATATGTCCCTGTTTCTGCTTCGGGCTTTCAGGGATTTGCCTTAGTCCCCAGGAGGTCTCAATACTTTGAGCAAGCTGCAAGCTTACAACACGCTGGCCACTGTGGCTTCAATGTGGAGCTTCATTTTCTTTTTCTTTCAAGCTATGACAGAAGGAGGACTTTTATACTTTTTGCTTAGTAGATGTATTGTGCCTGAATGTCATACTTACGCAAAGAAACAGCAGATGTGAATTTCAGGTTTTTCTCAGTCTCAATGCACAAATCCCCATTTCCGTGAAGAGTGCCCTAGACGTGCTGCTTTGGAAGGGGATATCCATCAGTCTTTCTGTTGAAGTGCAATAGAGCCAGGAACAGGGAATACTGGAAACATCTTTCTGACAACATCTGGAAAAAAAAATCTATGTTTCAATTCAGTGAGTGAATGAGAATACGTTTTTTTGGCAGGCTCCACCTGTAGGGACAAGTGTAAAGTAAACTGGATTTTATTAGATTGCTGGATGAGAAAAAGTTATGAAAGAGAAGGGACAAGTCTTCAGGCAAGCTGTATCTTACTGGGCTGAGGAAGGGGAAGGTGGTGGCTGCTGCAACTGACACAACACAAACCGTGCAGCAGGTGCCTTCTGCTGTGGGTAACTACACAATGCACAGCTTAAGTGGAGAGGGGTTTGGTAAATAATTAAAAGATAAAGACATTCCCTTTTACATTTTCTCTTCAATATGAAAAGGAGAAATTAGTTTATTTGAACTTAATTTTAAATAATATGATTCCTAAGCTGCTAAATATTTTTGTTACAAGCTTTTACAGAGGATAAAACATGTTCCTGTAGACTGAATATATTTTAAAAGTCCCCAACATAATAAATATGTCTATGGAGAAAGAGGTGCCTGAAAGCCAGTTATATGAAATTACAAGATAAGTGCCCTTAAATATTACTCCTTGTGAAAGCTGGCTTTGCACAACAAAAATGAAGGAGTAGACTTGATTTATTATTAACAGTGAAATAGAAAGACCACCAATGAACATCTTGAGAAGATTTATAGCAAACATTACTTCTGCAGGATTAGATGACGTGATAGTTTTTATAATACTGTGAACTTTGTAAGAAAGAATAAAAAGGGACAGCTTTCTTCTTGAGAACAGAAATTTCCACAAGCAATTCCCAGGTTTTCTCTTTTGTTTTTCAATAGGGCAAAATGGATTTAATATTAGAAATATGTTTCTTTCTGGATCCAATTTCATCTAGGCTACACTCTTTAAATATGAATCTATAATCCAACTTACCGCTGTTGCAAAGTTTCCTCTAATATATCTGTAAAGCAAAATATGTGTGCAAGCACAGGCTGCATGAGTTTAACTAAATTGGCTTGGAGCACACATATTTTAGCTAAGCAAGTGTAGGATTTTGTTCAGACAATGTCTATATCACCTGCCTATGAGTTCTGTTTTAGTTAGGAAATATCTGAATGGAATGTCTATGAGGGAGGAGAAAATTCAGTTATAATCAGTTATTAGAACTCTTAATGCAAGCCACATTATGGGGGGAGTAATTATCATTCTTCAGCTGGTTACTGTGAAGGCTACTAAAACACTACTGAGGCTTCTGGAAACAAACAACAACAAAACAGAACAAAAGGAAAAAAAATCATTTGCTGGGAAATATATTTACACTTTAATAGGGGGAAAAAAAATATATCCATAGACAAAAAGAGAAAATAATATAAATAATATTTGAGAGTTTAATACTTTAATTAAAAACATTTCAAGAAAAAGAACCAAAATCTGCTCTTAAATATACATGACTTTCAACAAGTCAAAAGAGGGTAGCACATGCATATCTAAAGGATAGCATTCAGTTCATAGACATAAGGAAAAAAAGAGACTTGAGAAATTGCAAACTCCATATAGCATCATCATTATTGTAATAACACACGTGGTTGAATTTTAGAAAGTGTTTGCAAATGTGATGACAAATGATAAATAAATCAGAACAAGTGACAGGAAATGCAACTGAAGATTATTGCTGTTCAGTAACAGGCACAGTGCAAGGTCATCTGCAAATTTATATATATAGAGAGAGAGAACTCATAAGTTTCACCATAAAATCTTAAAGTTTCTAGCATTAAAAACACTTAAAAGTGTGAATTTGGGTATGAAGAAAGTCATTGTATAATCATAAGGACTGTGAATTCCTTTAAATATCATATCTTTCTAACTCATATTGCACCTGTATAATTTCTGATTGAGAAGACATTGCTGTATGTGTCTGGTTGTGCTTATGACTCCTGAAATGACTAAGTGTCCATATTGATAATTACCAAGCTATAGTAAACTGGGTTAAGAGCTGTTGGCAAAACTGTTCTACTTCCTTCCACCACCTGCAAATGCAGAACACAAGAGAGAACTAAAATGAAATAAATAGCAGCTGTTCTTTTCCCTGCTTGATAAGTTGGTTTTATACCAGAAATCTCCATGAGAGTTCAAAGTATCGGAGACAGGAAGATAGGAAGGCGTCATGAGCTGTGTTAACTTGAAATAGTTCATACAAGGGGTCATGTGAACAGAAGGGCTGTTGATGACTAAAATCTTGCAATCTGTTTTTGTGCCCCTAAGGGAAAATTACAGTAGTTCATCTTCCTCAAATAAGGCTGGATACTTTATAGTGATGTTTGGTAACTAAATAGACTGTGGGGCTCTTTGTAACTTCTAGATAACAACAATAACAACAAATCATTTAGATGATAAAGAATTATATTCTAAATTCTTATGAAAAACAATACTGTCTTGCTTTAAAAGCACAGATGCATCTGGTTAAATGAACTTCCCATAGAAAGGCAAAGCTGGGCTCTTCCATGAAGCTAAGGTGAAGATTTATAATCATTTGGCTTTCCTGATATAATGTAAATGTTAGTCCTGCTCTTCAATAAATCCTGGGTTTCTTTTTAATGCAAATATACATGGAAATTCTCTGCATATGCAAATTTGGATTTTCAGACTTGTCAAGCAATATTAAAAAATATCTTATTCTGAAAATATCAGAAATTAATATTTTTATTTTTCATTTTGATTTAAAATACTTGACACAAATATATAACGTCTTCCATCATCTGCATTTTACACTACTCAGATTATGCACCTTATAAAACAAAAACAAGATCTGAATTATGAATATTATATTGTCTTCCAGAGAAAATATGGTAATTGATCTTGAGGGTTAAAACTTCTATATTGGACTAATTTCTTACCGAGAAAAATCGCACTGGAGAGAGAGCCTCTCCAAAAGCTGTTTTGCTTTTCTGTCCATCTCAGTCCCCAGTGAATCTCAAGATTAATCCTGATCTCATCTGCATTCACTAAAATTCTAAATAGGTTTTGCCAGCTCCATATGCCTAACCACTAATATAAACATATAATTTCTTTTATTTATTCCCATACAGTTTTCTATATATCTCTATTTTGCTATAATCCCATTCATCTGAGATTAATCCCAATCCTGAGATTTAAGTAATGCTTCTTCCTTTATATTTTAAATCAAAGTGAATAGTTACTGGTGAGAAGGAGAAGGGGGCTTCTGTTGATGATTCAGAACTCAAAAAAATTGGATGTACCAGTGGCTAATCCTCCATGATTCATACTATTCTTTCATGATTTCAAGTGTGCTTAATATACTTGAAAGGAAGATCAGAGGTTTGGCATGGAAAAGAATTTGAATATACATTTCAAATATACTAGAATGAAGATACCAAATAATAACCACACTATCCTTAACTGCAGTCTTCATTTTACAGAGCTCTCTAGTTGCTAATAACCACAGATTTTAAAATGCATTTGATCTTTGGATGCACAATGGAATGCCCCGTCTTGGATCGTGTCTGACACTTAATTTTTGCTAGAAATAGACAACACTGATAGGAAATTCATGTCAAAACTAAAACCAAACAAACACTAAAAACAACAACAACACAACTATATGCTTGAAGAATACCAGTTGCTGTTATAAATTCATTTGTAAAATGTTCAAAGAATGAGTCTTCTGCTGTCAAGGATAAATGTTGGCTAGCTCTGTTGGCATGACTGCAGGAAACACAGGCCCCAACAGAAACAGAAATGTCCATTGCTGTTATTACTCCCTTTTTTGAGTCAGAGCTGCATATGCTCTTTCATATACTATTCACCAAGGCCTACATTTCCATCCTTGCATGTCTGGTTAAAATGCCCATCATAGCTGGGGACACACAGCTTTATTTTGGGTGGTTTGTACAGTAAAACTGCATTGGTTTGGCCTTTCCTAGTGTCAAGCATACTTTTTCCACTCAGTACAATAGCACAATGTGGCAAATAAGATACTTCAAAATATTTTTCCCATAAAATTAAGAGCAAAAGTTCTGGAGAATATTTCTATTGGTAATAAACTTTGCAACCCCCCTGTCTTTAAGGAAACAGAACTGTTCAGCCCAAGCCAAAATATTTGGCATTATCCTTATGTAGATAAAAGCACTATATTTTTTACCCGAATAATTATTTAATGTATCATGGTAATTTAAATTATTAATATGCAAAGAATTTTTAAGCCTACTGACCTTTTTTTTTTTTTTTTTCCCAGTTTTGTAGTTTTGCAGTTTTTTTTTTTTTTGCAGTTTTTTTTTTCTTTTCATTTTTTTGCAGTATTAAGCTGAATATTGTCCTCATGCAGACGATATGTATATGACAATAAAGATAAGACCTGGAAAAGCATAGTAAGCACAGCTCATTAAATTTTGCTTGGGCAACTGCACAAAGTGAAGTTGATCCTAGGTGAAATTTATAAGTCTTATTCACACTGAAAATTGCTTGAATCATGCTAGATAATGATTCAAATGAGCCAACGTTCATAAGTACTAACAGCTGAGAAAAATAAATCTGCAGTTCTAATAGGTGTTATGACTTCTCTGTCATAATTGAAAAGTAATGCTGAAGTTCCCTTCCATTTACCAAGTGGGTTTGAATTTGGTTTCATGAGAAACGTGAATACATTATTTGCACACACAGTCACACGCATACACACCACTTTAAGTAAAATTTAAGTAATTGCAAATAAAATTAGAGGTATATTAATTACATCTCTCTGTACAGCCAACAGATGGTCAAGGTATAAAAGAAGTGTTCAGAGATGTGGCAGAAAAGCTATGAAGATTCTAATTATCCTCTGTTCTGTGGAGAATGCTGGTGAGATACCAGAGCCCTTCTCTATGAGGAACTCATATGAATATGGTGTGACTCTAGAAACGATTACTATGAATGAAATGCATAAAAAGAACAGTAGAAACTTCCCAAATTCAGATTCTTGACAAAGTTCTAAAGAATCTCCTGGAATGGTATATAGTGTCTCCCTTAAATGTGCTTGTGAATGAGAGGACTGGAGGGCACTAAGTAGTGATGCTAGTTTCTAAACAAGGTTGCAGGAAGAGCTGAGGTTCTGACATCAGTATTGGGAAGATTAGCAGAAATGTGATGCATTTGGACTCAGCAAGAAGTCCAGCTTCCCATACCTTCTGCAGTTCTCTGAAGTGGTCAGAAAAGGTGGAGATAAAGTAGGTCTAGCTGACAGTATACCTCAATTTCCAGAAGATTTCCAAAATGCCATAAAATAAATAAACAAATAAACAAATATAATACACACAAATACAAACAAATAAAAAAATAAACAAAAATAAACAAATAAAATAAACAAAAACTTTTGAAGAAACTAAGCAGCCATAGCATGAAAGCTGGAATTCTTACATTTTGTAACATGCAGTTGTTTAAAACAGGGGTTAGGAATATATGAAATGAATGATTATTATTAGTGAAATTCTGAAGGGATTTGTACTAGGACCATATTCATAAATGACCCAAAGAAAATATGAGAAGTTACCTGACGAATTTATGTGTGCTACAACACTATTCAGACAAGGGTTAATTGAAGAAATTGCAGAACATCATAAGACTGAGTGATTGAGCAAAGGAAAAACAGATGAAATTCTTCACAGATTATTTTTTTTAAAGGAATGTGAAGAGTCACCTTAACTTCACACATTAAATATTAGGGTCTATCATTACTGCCCATGAGTAAGACCTTCAGGTTATGATAGATACTGCTATGAAAATGTCAGCTCAGTGCTCAATATAGTCAGAAAGGCCCTCTAAATATTAGAAATAATTGGGAAAGCAATTGAGAAGAAAGTAGAAAATGTAATCTCAACATCTGTGCTGTTTTATGCTTAAGTCTGTGAAATCAAAAATAGCTTGGCAGGATTGCCAATGCATTAGGGAAAGGCAACAGCCGTTCTCTTTCTCTTCCAATAGAGTAAGTAGAAGGCAGCAAATTAAGCTACAAAAGCCGAACTCAAAACAAACAAACGAGGTAATTCTTCATGTAACAGGTATTTGACCTATTGAGCAGCTTACTGCAGGACGTTGTGGATGCTGAAAGTTTACAAGATCAAGAGGAAGACCAAAGAAGACGAATTCAGTAAAGTTTACTAAATACATAGAAAATACATGTGGCTAAAATTCTTCAGCTGAGAGTGTTTGGCAACTGCAGATATAAGGAAGAGATATCATGTATACTTACCTTTTTTTTTTTCCTTTTTCTTTTTTTCCCCACATACTTTCTTGGGTATCCTCTTTTGGTTTTTTTTGGAACTGGACTAGAAGATCTGCTCCTATGAAGAATATGGTCATTCTTATGGTCCTACTGAATTTTAAACTACTTTCCTTTTCTTGAGGGAAAAAAAAAAAAAAAAAAAGAAAAAAGAAATATTTCAACTGCAAGGATAGTTAATTTTCTCTGTGTATTATGTTGGTGGTGATTTGTTTGTTTTTCATACAGGATTTTCAGTCTGTCTAGGCATCTCTTGTGTTGATTAGTGAACCTGCTGAAAATAAACATCAGTTATATCTTAAGGAAGTTGCATTTTGTATATGCCTTTCAGTCACTTTCCCACACTTCTGGGGAAAACTGAACAAAGTTTCTGTATTCAACCAGAAAAAAAAAAAAAAGGTGGGGGGGGGGGCTCATTTGTCTCTAAAGACAATGACTTTAGTAAAGATGAACCTTGCAATGTCTGTTTTACAGATGCAACTCTGAGAAATGTTTGCAGCATTCTATAAAAGAAATCAGAATGACTAATAGCATAAGATTTTATTTTTTTAAGTTTCATTCCATTTGGGTAAAAGTTTTCTTTAATTAAAATTCAAAATAGAATCAGAGTAAAAGAAAAGAAATTCAGTTGATTGATTTTGTGTCTTCCTTAGTGCTTTGTGGATTACAGATGAGTTCTGCTCTGGAGAAGATGAATGAAAAAGTTCCTAAGAATTGTTTTTCAGACGCCAGAAATGAAAAAATGTGGACTAACAGAGTTTAGCATTGAAAAATTGTCTTAATCTCTCAATTTGCAAAGCAAAACAATAATTCCTTGCTGAAATTGAACATAGAATCAATACTCATACATGTATTGACAGGTTGATTTTGCTTGAAAAATCAAATGAGAAAATTTGAAGTGTGCATGAGTGAGCAACAAAGCCAGATTCTTAATGAACACAAGGAAATAGCCTTCAGTTTGTTAGTAAAACATCACACAATGGGTTGATTTTGTCAGGCAAGGAATTTTTCCACAGAAAATGGGAAGGCATGCCAGGATAGATCAAATAAAGAATGTAAGTGTTTACATCAGGGTGACTGAAGTCTTTCAGCCCAATATCTCCTGACACATTACCCTTTGGTATCTTAAATTTACCAGATGTGTCTCAGTGTAACTTGAGAGTCTACTAGGAACGTGGCTTGTGGCTGTGGAACATGCCCAGGCTGTTGTAGTCTTCTGTCTGAGACTGGCCAGAGTTCAGTCAGAGCAGAGGAGTGTGTGCACTTTCTGTTGGCCAGAAACTGTCCCCACCACTTCACTAACACGGGCTTTTAAAATGTTTGCAACCACCTTGGGTGGAGGTTGTTTTAAATAAAAAAGGCATTAAAATTGGCATATATCCTTTTTATAAGTATCTGGTGATTATAGCACCCCTCTGGTATGTCCGTGAGATGAAGAGTAAGAAGTTCTCTTTCATACCTAGGGAGTCAAATCCACCTTTCAGACTTCATTCAGGAGAGCTGATATCACCCAACTGTGATTGGGGTGATACTGTCCTACCAACAGTAGAACACGGTTAATCTTCTTCCATTGACTTTGAATCACTTCACTGATAAGTAATGCAAGATTTAGAGAAAAATGTTTCACTGAGTCAGTCCCTCAATTGAGAAAGGTGGGTCCTGACTTCCAGTGTTGGTTTAAGGTCTACTCACTGTCTGTTTAATGTGCAAAGCCAAAGACATCCGGGGAAAAGGAATATGCAATTTTTTTCAACATACTGAGTACAGAGGTATACACCGTCTTTCCTCGGCCACTCAAACTGAGGCAGTAGAGTGTAAGTCCTGTTTAGTACACAAATCCCGTGTGGATCTCAAGATCTGAACAGAGATCAAAATTTTCTCAAGAACAGAAGTTTCTCTGAGCCATTTATCTGAGATTCAGCCTTCAGACATGCTCCTCTCTTGAGTATTTCTGTAAGTAAGTCCTATTCATGTGTGTGTCTGATACATGGATCACTTAGATTGCTTTGAGTGATGTCTGTTTTTTTCCCAAGTTGAAGAGGCTGAGACTGAGAGCTTAGATGCCTGAGAAAGAGTCAGGAATTCTACTTTCTAGCAAAAGGTTTAAAGTCAAAGAGTTTAATAATTGATTTTTATCAAGTCATGTCATGTCATTTATTGAAACTTCTGTTTCCATGCTTTTTTGAGACTCTGTATCTCAGCACAAGCACTTCTAATGCGTTGCTTGATGAGCATTCTAGGATACTGTACTCACTGATGTGTTCACACCTGTAAATATGATGAAAGGTATGGTTCAGCAAAACTGAAAGTTGGAAATTCAGTAATAAATTATCCAGATTTTGCTTGTAGTTATCAGATTTCCTTGATGAGCTCCATATAGGACAATCATTAAAATTCCTCATACATATTGGTGGATGTTGCCTAGTGTATGATAATTGCTTGGGACACTAGGAGTTGTTGATATTTCAGTTTATGTAAGAAAACTAGTTGACACAGGAACATAAAATATTTGTGTTAGGATAAGGTGTGGAAAGGAAGGTATAGCAGATTTCTGCAGTGGGATATGATGTGGAAACAGACATGCAGCAGTTTTCTGCCTTCCAACTGTTATGGTGATTCCTGGACAGTCTGCAGCAATTTCAGCTATAGGCCACCTAACTGCCTTAATGAGTCAAAATCCTGTGATCTGAGCAGCTCAGGCTGTTCTAATAGGACATTTTACTTCTTAATGAGTCTTTACTATCATGTTCTCCTTTCTCCTCACTCCAATTTATCAGGGTTGAATTTAATTTCTCCTCGTTCCAATTTATCAGGGTTGAATTTAATTGCTGTGATCACTTGAGGGAAAAAGGAAAAAAAAATAAAATAATTTGATGCATGGAGTTCTAGGTTATATCAGCAAATGCATATTAATGAATTGCTTTTGTAATCAAGCTGATAGTGACCTCAGACCCTGCTAAATATCTCAAAAGCCAAGTAAAACAGAGCTCTAAAAATTCTGCAGACAAAGTGTGGATGTTCACATAATACAAGAATTCAATTTGGGGCCTATTCATTTTGGTGAATTGTCCTGAAGAAAGAAAAAACACAGTATTTATATAAATAAGAATGTATTTTTTTATTATTATTTTTTTTTTACTTTAACAACAACAAAAGATTCTTACATGATTTAAAGAAAACAATAACCTTTTCAAAAAGATTATCTTAGTAGTTCTGACAGTCTCAAACAAAGCAAAAGAAGATCATGCTTGGATTCTAATTTATGACACAATTTAACCCATAGTTTCAGGTTATATGCTTTGTACAGGACAAGTGTGACAATTTTGTGGTTTTGAAGTGAAACTCATCTCTCCCTAAATACCATACTTAGACAATATCCTATTAAAAGCTATAGTGAAACAGGATTTGCAAGAGAATTTAGTGGATGGAATACATTTATTCCTAACTCAGAAGGCATCTGCTCCTGCAGCAGATTATAAAGCACCAGTAACATCTCTGCTGCTGTATCATCATAAACATATTGCTGAACATAGTATTAATTTGTACATCTACTATACATATATCCATTCATTTCTGTATGCAGATCAAAGCATGTAAACAGCACAAAAGGGTATATAGTTAGATTTCTACAGTCTTTTAGTTTCTAGTCAACATGATCATTAAAAAAGTCTTAAAAAGTCTAAAACTTCATGTTAGTATCCAGATATGGTTTGAAAACATATACCCATTTATTAATGACAATTTCATGTTTCTAGATATTCTTATGTCTGACTTGGCTCAGTTTAATCTTTCTCATTTGTCTGGCGCTTTAATTATCTTCCTAACTTTGTTTAAAACACTCTCAGAGAATGTGTAAAAAAAAAATCCCTCTTAAAAGACATCTCAAAAAATAAAAAATAAAAAAAGGGATGATTTTTAAATGAAGTTAGAAAATAATACAAGTTACTAGATTAATGCAAAGCAGTAATTAATGGAAACACAAACTAATGAGAACTGCATAGGACCTTTTACTTCTAAGATGCTCTGATTCAGTTTAAGTCCAGATCAGTAGTAACTAGCTACATGAGGCCTACACAGAATAAGTGTGTGGTCTTGCATGTGACCAGATGTTGATGTTTCAGAAGTCCACACTACAACTGGAACCAATTAATACCCTGCTGGAGATCACAGAAAGGAGGCCAGTGACTGAGATAAGCTTGGAGACTAAACTGTCCTCTGACCCAAGTGGCAGTTTCTCAGTGGCAGCTAACGTAGCTACCATTAACAAATTTTCTACTTTAAATATTATATGCATGCTTTGGGTAAACAGAAAAAATCCACATTTGCAGATGTCAGAGACCTTTGGTGACTGTTAGAGTTGTTTAAAAACAGAATATGTAAAACTGGTAAACTCTGGTGTCCTTGCCTTGGTTTTATGTAGTAGCACTGAGGTTAATGGTTTGCATCTTTAGAGTAGTGTTGCAGGATCTTGCCAGCCCAATTACTTATAAATGTTTACTTGTAATGATAATGATAAAAGTCCCATCAATACTTCAGTTGTCTTTAAATGAACATTACTTTTTCACCCCCCTTATCTGTACACGGAGGTGTAAAGTGCAGAACCCTAGTAGAAACCTCTTTCTACCGAGACACAGAGAAAGCTGAAATTATATGAGTGGAATACTTGCTCTTTTTTAAGAGAAAAGTTTCCAGGCGTGTGAAAGATTTTATTGTGAAGAAATTAAGGCACTTGACTGAACCATTTGTATACAATTCCACATAGTGACTTCCCTATATTGGACCCACTTCAAAAAGCACTACATATAGCATACATACAGATAATAGTTAATTGTTCTTGCCAGCATGTTAAATTCCAGGTTGTTCAGTGGAACCTGAAATAATTTGTATCATTTGAAGGGTGGTGAGAAAGTCTTAATCTGTCTCAGTTTTACATTTATGTTAGATACAGTCAGCCAGTGGAAAGCAGACGTATGATAGCAGAGGGGCTGGTTTTCTATGTCAAATTTAGAGTTATGGGTTTCTCCCCATTTAGGGCATTGACTGTCTTTGTTGTCTCTCAGAGCTACAATATTTCAGAGGCATGGGGTAACAATGGGTACACCTGCACAGACTGTCAGAGTAAGAGATTTAGTTCTGAACTCTATGAGACAGCAGATGCAGATATGTATATTTAAAAAGTAAATGTAGTAAAAGTAAAAAGAGTAAAACTACTCTTAAAAGTAGTTTGGAGTATGTTGAAGTGACTTTCTGAAATCTTGAGCAATCTCAGTTCTGACATTTTAAATGGGATTCTAGGATCAGCTGAGAAAATACCAGTCACTGTATATGAATTATGCCCAAAACTATAACATTATTTGATTTCATAAATAAACCCACTAAACCTTATTTCCTTCAGCTGTGAAATGTTTCTTCAGTCATAAGATCATAAAGTTGTAGCTGCAAGAGATAGGTCCTTAAGAGTTAGGTCCTTAAGCCCCTCTAACTGTCCATGAAAAAGTGTTTTTTAATATTAATAATATTTTGTTATTTGGACTTTAAATGTCCATGGGGGAACGTGGTTTTGCATTTTTTTCACACAGTGATTAAAGACTATGTATGTAAACACTATTACAGGTTTATACTGCTAATATTGAGATATGAATACTTCCATGGTCCCACCACCACTGAGGTCATTATGATGTTTCTTACCGCACCAGCTGATCGCTGGCAGTCCTTTTGAATTCTGTTAGAAAATCCTTTAAAGACAGTGAAGCTTGTAATCTGTTTGACGTTCTGTAAGTGGGAAGAGAGAAAGTTCTAAAACAGAGAGATACCTGTATTAAGACATGGACTATATTTATTGTTCAGATCCCTTTTAAATTCTCTTGGAATTACTTCTATCACCACTGTAAAACATTTGTTCTCTGAAGGAAAAACTGGGACAGCTACTAATGAACAATCTTATCTTTAAACCTTGCTTTCCTAGCAACCACAGGAATCCTCAGGCAATTCTTTGATGCAAATAATTACAATAAAACTGTTTTAAGAATTTGAAGGCATAAAAGCATTACTTTTCTGTGTGTTTAAAGTTTTAATCAAATTTTAAAACAGGTTAAGATATCCAACACAGGTGGATGCTTTCAGTTTTCTTTCTAGTGCAAAGTGTGAGGAAGCCCCACAGAGGCCTAAAACCCCATTTGTTTGTTTGTGAAGATGAAGTACCAGTTGGTAGATCTGTGATCTTACAAGCTCATTGAATAAACATATAGTCTGAATATGGTGTTATATATAACAGTGCAAAAATAATACTTCAGTTCACATGCCAATGGAATGCTTTACGAAAAACTGATAGCAATGGACATACTGGTACAAGAATGTTGTTTTTATGGTAGGTTCATCTGTAAAACCATCTAACGGAAAAAAATACTAATTTCAAAACTCTGCAGAATAAATTTTAGATGTTGAATATTGCCATTACCACTTCTCATATCAAATTTTATAACCTTGTTATAAAATACATGCTGGGCTGTTTTACTGAAGTTAGATCTGACACTGTGTAAGTCTGGGTAAGTGCCATACACCTGGCTTTTGCATTAATATAAACTTCTGAGTTTTGAGATGGAAACCAGCTGAGTATTGTGTTTTAGGGTACATCACTGTTTACATGGTATATGATTACTAAGTAACTTTTAGTATTTCTTTCTGGGTATCAAATGAAGCCCATGCAAACAATTGTTTCTGGTCCAAAGCTCATTACAATTCTTGAAAATATTCTTATTAACCTCAGTGTGCTTTCAAAGAGTGACTTTATCTAAACATTGAACAAAATTCTACTATTATATTTAGGAGACAGATTGTTGCAGAGAATATTTGTATATTGAAAGTGATCTTCATTCTGTTTCACTCACTGCAGGTTGTTGTTTGGATTAAAGAAAAAGAGGATACAGAGGGTTTTTTAATACTCTGGGTCACTGCAGCAAGATAGCTCAATGACAAGGGTCTTTAAGATTCAGAAATAAGATATGGCATTTGCTAGAGCTAAGCAACAAAACGTGTTTGATTGTACACAGTCATCTACTGGGTTACAGCTCATGCTTTCTAGTGGACGAGCTAGAGAGAGAACAATTGGTTGGAATAGATATAAACAAAGGAGTTGGAAATGGCCCTGAGGCTTCCCCATTTAATTGGTGTGTGCTTTTTGGATATTCATAGAAGCTGTTCCGTCTTGCTTGTGTGCATTCATTGTGATATGTTTCATAACATTTAATCAACTGTGATGACTACGAGTTACGGTGCAAGGAACAGAAAAGGAAAGGTAACATTTTTGTCACTTCCAGGTGCTAATTGTTTTACAGAAGTTGCATTAATTGCTTCTGTTAGCTGTTTTAGATTTTTCTCTCATTTAAACAAAATAAAATAGAATATCCGAGCAAGGTGAGTCTTGTATATCTTCACTACATTTAATTGGAAAGTAGGTGTGGGCTGAAGGCTTGTGCACAAGTAATAGTTCTGTATTCTGAAATCCTGTATATAAGTATTTGGCAATGAAGAACTGAGAGCATATATATAATGTGAACATTTTAAATCTTATTCATAGAATTCTTTGCTGCTTACAAGGTTTTATACTATTTTCTGTGTTCTTATTTTACTTGCTAATGCATTATTTGCTAATGCTTTTCTTAAAATTGTTTGAAGACCTAAGTTTCTACTTTACAGTGTTTTACTCTGTTGTCCTGACCTTTAATTTTGCTTCAGGGGAATCCTGTAGCTAGGAAGAAAGGCAACACATACACAATACTATCCCAGAGTAGCATTTAATGATAAAGCTAATCAGCCAATGCTTCCACACAGAGAAATCATTTTCCTGCTCCCCCGTCACCTGCTCCCTCTATATCTGTACCAGGCCACATGCCCTGTTCTCCTGCCTGGGACCAGTTCCAGGGCATGACAGATTCTTTGCTGATTTGATTCAACTTGTTCACATTTTAAATAATACATACCCTCTATTTATCAGTCTGTTTTCCACAGTATTGAGTTACAGCAAGGTGAGCAATGGTTATCCAAGTTTGGAGAAGGCTAGTACTAGCAAACATGATTGTAAGGGTATGTGATAAGAGATGGATAGAACAAGACATCATTTTCAGCCATATCACATAACTTCAGTCTTGATGTTTCTTGATGAATCCATGTAGTTTAAAAGCCACAATTTAATTTCCTATATGTAAAGTTAGTTATTTTCCATATAACCTAAAGAAACGTGGAGTTTTCTCAGTAACAGTTCATACACATGTGTATGATATACTACTTATGAATTTATTCATAAATCCAATATATATATGGATTTAATAATTCATATTTTCATTTTATGCTTTTATGTACATAAACATGCCAATTTAATATTAATTAATTGTAGTATTTTTCAATCTAATGTTTCTAAAAGAAAACAAAGGAAAAGTAACTGAAAAACTACCATGGTTTTAATAACTTAAACTGAACTTTCAGACCGATTGAAAAAAAATATTACAAATAACAGTATGCTGGGAGTAAATTTCCCATGTTGGGGAATAAGAGAGCTTTAGAATATACATTGTGCTTTAATGAGATATTTTAAGCTTCTTTAAACATAGCAATCCTACCACAGCACTTTGTCAAAACGTACTATTTAGGACTGGGACTCCAAGCTGGGGTGTGCTCATTGCAGTGGCACGCACGTGCCTTGGCTCCTTAAGACTTGGTTTTGTATACAGATGAGATTTTTCTCTTCCTATGGGGATTTCAGTTTTGTCTTTATGCTCATCAAACTCTTCTTATACAAATTCTTTCCACAAAACTGAGATCAAGAATATATTGAAAATGAGGTCTTAAATGATGGCTTTTCTCAAAGATTCTATAAAAAGTCAGGATTGAGGAGCTACACCATATGATCTCATACTGGTAGCTTGTAGTACTGAGTATGATGTAGCTCTTTTACCCAGGTAGAGTTTGATGACTAATGAAATACGCATGCATAATAAAATTATATATATCCATGTGAGGAATGACCAAGGTGAGAATATCTGGGAGTAGGGCATTTGCTGTTCAGGTGGATTTAGCTGACCACTTGGAGGTGATACAAAGGGAACTTGTAGCTGAAATTGCTGTAGACACTGTCAGAAAGGAGTTCAGAAGTAATCCTAAATCAGGTTTCAATCAAACAATTTCACTGTGGTCATACATTCCTCTAAATGTGCTCCCTTTACCAGCAGCATCTCTTCCTGCTTGCTCAGGTTAGCCTAATCTGAACTTTCTGTGCAATGGAGCATTTTTGAAACAACAGTGTAATTCATAGTTAATATAAATGTGTATAATATTGCTGGTACTTGTGTTTATATTATGTGACAAGTGCACCTAGATACTGCAAATGTGTAGCATCTTTAAGTAGGCAAATGGTTCAGTTTGGATTTTTTTGTTGTTGTTGTTATTTTAAAAGGCCCTGCTTGCCTCACTTTTCAGAAGACTTTAAAATTTTCCTATTTTCAGATTCTTATATATTATAAAGGGAATTATGCTCCTTGTCTGAAGTTCCCAGCTTTGTATTCAAATTGTGCATTTTTTTGTAAAAAGCCTTTTATATGCATTTACATGATTGCATCCTAAGAGAGACAATATGAGGGAAGAAGTTATCACTTTATATAACTTGTGAATAAACCTAGTGAGTTCAATGCCTTTAGATTATTATTTTTTTCTGTATCATTAACTCAGTTTTTGAATGTCTGTAATTAATTTTTTTGGTTTGCTATGTTGTATTTAACGAAAAATGCTGATTTCTTACTTTCACGTTTCTTTCAGCATTGTATATGAAAACTGGAGCAAACCACAAGTCTTATCTCTGAGCCCACTTGGATATAATAATAATTTAATGGCTAAGGAATCCAACTTCGGAAATTAGTAATACACTGTTATTTCTGTATTTTAAAAACCTGCCAGAGTATTTGTTCAGAGAATAATCAAACACAGATTCCTTTTACTTGTTGTTCAGAATAAAAAGCAATGTGTTTTGAGCTCTTCAGATGCTGTATAAAAAGCTGACTACGAGTCTTTCTAATTCAAAACAGTATCCCTTATATTATCACTTCCTCCAACTTTCCATCAAATGTAGCCCTCTCTTATGATGTCTCTTGCTTGTTCTTACATACCATCTACAGCTGTTGTCATCAAAATACCAAGCCTGTACAGGTAAGTTAAAACTGCAGGTCAAAACTTCTAGGCTACCGTTTGTTCTTTCCTTTTCAAGACTTCCGAGAGGAAACCACATTCCAATTCCATCTGCCATTTCTCCTTTTCACCTAGATACTTATTATAGACAAGATATAATTACACTAGATGTTGTACTTTCTGAGGTATACGTTAATTTCTGAGAGAATTTTCTAATGAACATCTCAGTGTTAGTAGGTACTAATTACTTTTCATACTATTCTTGTATCAATTAACAATGTGTTAGGTGACTGTGTATAAAATTTCACTGTTCAAGTCCCAGAGGACTAATAGCTTATCTTATATGCAGTCCTAACAATGTTAATGAACAGAAAATGTAAAGATTAAGAAAGGACAATGCTAAAGCAATAACAAAGAGTGATTTGGGGGAATCTGACTCATTTCTCTTTTAAATCACCTTTAAGTTAAAAATACCTAGTGTTTAATACAACACTGCATGTTTAGCATCCAGTGAATAAAAATTATTGGAAAGAATTAATGCATTGATATTTGTGCAATTTCCATAACAATATCACTTACAATTCCCAATAATAAATCAGGCTGAAAATAATGTTTTTCTGCAGCAGGGTCCTATATTTAATGCTATCCAGTACTATCCACTTATGCATATTGCATTTGTGAGTATTAAAAACACACACGCACAAACAAGGGATTATTTTTCTATTTCTGTTAAGGACTATCATTTGTCATATGATGTCCTTAACTATTAGAAAGTGTTATTTTCTATGAAAATTACTCAGACTATTTTCTAATTGCTTGGTGATAATGTGTGCAAAAAGGGCCTTTATTAAGGCCATTTTCCTCCTATTTTCATGTTTATTTGCCTTTTCCTAGTATGCAAGGATGAAATTGATATTCAGTAGTCTTTTTTTTTCTTTTTTTTCCACCTTTCTCAGCTGTGAGCATCTGCTATGCACGATTTCAATGACACATTTGCAAGATTATTCCCTGAAGCTGGTCTCGTGCCAGTTGATCATGCCTCAAGCACACAGATGCCTTTCTCTTGAATATTCTTAATCACTTATTTTACTTTTTTCCCCAACCAACTCCATCTAAGTTAGCTTCACTGGGAGAAAGGGAATTTGGGGATGAAAGAGAAAGGATTAAAAATCTTTACATTGTGCTGTGATGCAGAGAGAACTAGCAGCCTGTAGTCCACCATGAACATCACAACATTTGAAGAGTAACCTCTAAAGTTTTCAGCTACTGACAGAGATTATACAACTGTTATTATTATTATTATGCAACTATTGAAAATTATATAGGAGCTACATGGCAAATTTTTTACATCAGTTACATCACTGTAAACGTGAAGCAAAGCTCTCAAGAAATTAACCTCAGCTATGAACCCACACTGAACCCACATACCTGAAGGAAGAACCCACATACAGTCTTTTATTTTGAAAAGTCTTGAACAAGGACTGACACTGTATATGATATCCCTAAAACAGTTACCCACATAAGGACAATGAAAACAAATTTAATTCAGGAAATACAGTCTTTTTTTTTTTCTTTTTTTTTTTTTTCCATGAACCAATAAAGCATTTAATTGACTTCCATATGGTTTTGTGGCTCCCCCTCCCCTCTTACTGTTGTATGAAAGAAGACAGCTTTTATGGAATTTCCGTTTTTATTGCTGTATTTTAAAAATTGAAAAGCAGTTATTACGAAGGAAAAGCGTAACAGGAAAACAGATCCCAATACTCTGATCCCAAGTGCTGCTGCCACTATTTGAATAAAAACAAAACCCAAACCTTCCTGTGTCTACAGTCTCAAGCCTGCTTTTGCTTTAGTATTGTTTAAACTCCAAGGTTACTGTGAGTACTGTAAAACAAATGATACCAACGAAGTGACAGTATATTTTTTCTGAAATATTTCTCACTCACTGTTCGCATCTCCTAATTCCTTGTAAATCCTAATTCCTGTAAAAAGTTAATGACACAGAATAACTAACGGTGCTTTAGGATCCTCACAGGCTTCATGTCTGCTGACAAATGGCTTAAGTGAGTTCTCAGCAATAAGCAAATACTTCTAATGTATATCTTGGGCTTTTGCTAACTGCTATTTTTCCTCCCCTGTGCTTTCAGAAGAGTTCAAAATGTACACTTGCCCAGCTCTGCTTCCATTTTCAATTTCTATTCATTTTCCTTAAGGGTGACATTCTTTTTTCTTCAGGCCACTTTGTTCATCTGAAGTATGCACACAACAATTACAACAATTTACTTGCCTGTAACATCTTTTTAATTTTCATGTAGTTTTTGATGCTGCAGGCAATCTACATCATAGAAAAAGCAGATCTTGTGATGTCTTTAACGTCCCAGTACAGGACTGGAGACTACATTTTTGGGGGGATTTTTTTTTTTAATGAATACGTGTAAAATAAATACTTTTTGGAATGGAACCTCTCTGAGAAGGCTACTTAGGCAATCGTTTAATTTATAGGCCTATTTTATAGTTCTTTGCAAAACTAAAGGAAGGCCTATTTTTGGAATATGGGTTGTGGTGTGCTGGGATTGGGAGAAAATTATATCTTTTATTACAGATGGAAAAAAAACAACACTAGATACTATATATTTAAAACATAGTGAATAAAATACTCCTGTTGAACTACGGATTGCACTTTGGGACTGTGTCACTCCATTTCTGAGTGCCAGAGACTCCATAGCAATGGGGTATGCTGTTACCCCTGCTTGGGGGCCTGGACTGCGGCCTCCCTGAGCCTGCCTGGCAGCTTCAGGGTGCTTCTGCCACATCTGGCTTCCGACTCAAAGGCTTATTTATTATTTCTGCTCCTTTCAGATGGCTAATTAGCACGCTGGATGGTTAGTATGTTGTGGATTTTATTCTGGTTTCTATTTATTTTTCAGGCAGAGCTTTTACAACTGTGGATAGAAGATACACACATTGCAGTTAATAGATTCAGGGAGGTTAAGCTAGATCAAGGAGATCAATGATGGACTTGTGCTAACTCTCCTTAGTGAGTTCTGCTGTCCTAGAGGGGAGACATCTGGTGATGGAGGCTCCCTGAGGGTTTGTAGGCAACTGTTTCAAGGTAGGATGAGGAGTCTCCAAAAGACCAGTACCTCTCACCAACTTTACAGTTTAAAGATAACAACCCTTTAAAGTAGGCTGCAGAAAGGAGATGTGAATTCTGTAATCGGTCTCTTTGTTTTCCAGTAAGGAGATAGTTATGCTCCTTGTATGTGCTATGAGAACTCCAAAGAGAAATAAAGCTCACCTGAAGTTTGTGAGCAATTTTTTAAAGTGATTTAGAGACCTAGCATCTAGGGTTCAATGAAATTCATTGGCAATTAAATGCCGATCTCCGTGATGTACTGAAAGATGTAAGGATATCATCTCTTTCCATCACAAGGCCTTGTCTTCAGTTGTTTATAGGTTTGTCAAATTCAAACTATGGGTTAATACTCTTTTTAGGAGTTGGCTTTATGTAGAAGTTTTAGAAGAATATCTATAACATTATGTACATTTATTTCTAAGAAGGAAGTTGAAGTGGAGAGAGGAACTAGTGTACTGGGTAAAATAGGAAGAGTCTTATGACTATTTCACTAATGACTGTGACAACTCTATTTTGGAGCAGAATCTTTGAATTTGGCGAGAGAATGCTGGAGGGTCAGGAAAGTGCTTTTCACTCCTTCCCTGTGAAAAATCTTCTGAAATTTGAACAGGATGTGAGTGTTGGAAAGTCTCAGTTCACATAAACTTGCACTGAACATGCTCCAGCCCTTGGGCTTGCTTTTCCCAGCAATGAGACATTGCTGTGATACCTGCCACAGGCACCGAGAAAATGAAATCTCTGCCATGAGCAACAGGATCTCTTCCATTCAGGCTCTGAAAAGATGAAGGGGTCTGGGGCTGTAGTTTAGAGCAGTGCTGAGGAGGGAAACCAGGGGAGAGCCGAGGCTGGGAGAAAGCTAAGGCAAAATTGTTGGGTAAATGAGAAAAGGAACAGGCAGGGGCTGGAAACTTGGATGAGAAGACAGAGGGTGTGCCACAGGTGAGAACTGGGATATTATGTTGATCTTAGCCCTTTACAATAGTGTTGTGCCTGATGCGGGAAAGGAAGCACTCAAAACTAACATTTGAGAAACCAGATTTGGTAGAATAAACCTCCTGAGAGCCTGTGATATTGGGGCAACTTAAGACATTGCTAGGAGTCCGTTTTATTGCATGAGAGGCTGATCTATGGAAACAAGAAGGGTGGCTGAGGTGAGTGCGGCTGGGGGACATTACCTGTGGCTCCCTGTGGTGCTTGCTCACTGTCACCCAAGCTCCAAGTCCTTTTGACACCGCAGGACTTGAAAGCCTTCCAGTTTGCTGAACTGGCAGAGCTGTTCAGGGTAGAGCGTTGGTCGTGTGGTTGTCTGCTCCTTGGGGTCGCCTCTCCCCAGCGGTGCCACCTGCTGCCCCTAACTGCACAAGCAGAGAAATTTCTCGGCTCAGCTGATAAGAAACTTCCACAATCAAATGAAAAGGACTGCTATATTTCTATCAACATCTGATTGAAGCCCTTGCTAGAATTCATAGGATTTTTTCTTAGTCGTGTTGCTTTAAAAATTGATGAGTGAAAAGTCTGAAAATTGTAGGAAAATGTAAACAAACTTCATTGTACAGATAATTTTTCAGTGGCTTCAGGCACAGAGTCCTGACGTTGTTTCCTTATTAAATATGAATCTAGTTCACCCAGCTGTTTCTATATTAACACGCTAAATAATCCAGTGCTTCATTAAGTTTGGTCACACATCCGTAGAGTTCAAAACACCATAAAACTTTTCCCCTTTGTGTAGTAATTGCCTTCACTTGTGAATGGTCAGCACATCCGGCTATAGAGACTAGCCTCTAATGACCAATACTGATAGCAAAGCACATTCAAGCTTTCTTTACTACCTTGCTGTATTATAAAGGGTTTTTATTTTCCCCTCAGAAAAGATATCTATTGATTTTACACAGCAGTGTATTTTGACTGTTGCATTTAATTTTGTGACTGAGTCATGAATAATTTGCCTTTCAGTTAACCTCACTCACTGGGTGAGTATTGCAAACATTTTCTTTTGTAAACTGTGCATTTGCGAGAGGATCTTGAGGCCCCTATTGGGATTCATTTGGAGCTGTATGTAGAGACTAGTGATTCAGAAGAGTGTAAAAATAGGGTAATTTGAACAGCTCTCTCTGCATAAAACACCACTGGGATTACATCTTGTAAACAAAAGGGAGGAGTTGCAGAAAAATAAAAGCTCCCTCGTGGCTATTTAAATCACTGCTTTTGCCCTTTCTTCTTGCTTTGTTCCCTTAATGCCCTTTTCTACTGTCTGGTGCCTAACACTTGTTGAAGAGTGCATGGGATTCCCTTTTCATATTGTTTTGCATTTTTCTTATTCCCCTGCTCGTTACATACAGTCCAGTCACTTGGATGCTCAGAGGCCTCACCTCCATTTCTGGACTCGCTAAAGATCCTCTACCTGCTAGAGGAGAAGAGAATCAGGCTTCTTGCTGTCTTGCAGTTTTCTGGCTATTGGCAAAAATTCAGAACACAGTCACAGTTTGTCTCAGCTTAATTCAGAAGTATGGAAGAGCTACAAGGATGAACAGCTGCATTGGAAGAAGGGCAGTAACATGTTTTAGATGTCAAATTGATGGAAGAATGTAGAGCTTTCTGAAACAGTTCATCTCAGGCAGTCATTCTGCAGGCAATTTGAGTTTTCTCCCTGTCTAACGCCCACCCACTCACCTCTCACAAACATACAAAAAACAACTAATGATCCATTTGAGAAAGAAAAAGGTTTTGTTTGTTTGTTTTTCCACACTGTTGATAAACATCTGCAGTGGTGGTTTCTCAGATGGTGCACCAGTTGGTGTATTAGATTTAAGACAGCCACTGGAAGAGGAGAATTTCCTCAGAGTACAGCACCTGCAGAAATTTCTTATTCTTTAAATTTACTGTTTAAGGAGGAACACAGTTATTTTCCTCATGCATTTTCACCCTTGCCTTTTGTGGCATTGGCTCAGACGGTGTTGATTTTTGCTAACAAATTATAAAAATAATATATCTATATCTAAGTAAGTTACATATTGGTGTTAATTCCTTTTCTGGTGTCAATTGCCAATATTTTAAAATAATAATTAAAGCATGTTCAGTGCCAGGCCACTCATGATGTGAGAGTTTGAAAGAGGGAAATTTGAAAAGATGAGGAACATGGTTAGAAAAACTCTGGAAAATCTTTCTTAAGAGGGCAGGGTAGCATCTAAAAATGGTTGAAAAATAACCCAAAAGAAGTGAGACAAAATGTGAATGAGATTTGGCAGATCAGCTGACAAGATTAATATGCTAAAAGATACATGGTAATTATTCCTGTGAGGAATATGAAAAAAAATGTAAGTATAAGACTCTTAGCTAGAAATATATTATACATTTAAGTCCCAAAACAAAATAGGTATGCAGTAGCTTCCTTCCAATCTCAACAGGGAACAAGAGGAGAACTTCTTGGACTTGTGTAGGAAATAAGATGTAAGCCATTTGGAGTTTTCTTATATTTATCATAGTTGCCCTGAAAACTGCCTTTTAAGCTGGCCAAATAAGCTATAGGGTCTTCATTAAGCTTCCATGACTTGAGCATTAAAACATGTCAAGTATGATGCCTAAAGTAAACCTGATGTTCCCGGTGCTGCAGACGTGCGGTGAGTGTTGTCTGCTAAAGTGACCTGTGTTACTTCACCGTGCATGTCCAAGTGGTGCTGTAAACCCTGTTCCAATGACAGGACTCCGTACGCCTACTTTGTGCTGCACTTTGCTGTATGGTTTAATAATTAAACACACAAGCACAAACACACCACAGCTGGAGACTAGGGTTTATTCCATTAGGGGCAAGACATGTATACAGCATATTTCCAAGGAAATATGATTTACCTGAGTGTGCCTCCACTTGCAATTGTAAACATACTTGCTGTTCTCCTGAATATATATATATATATATATATATTTTTTTTTCTGTCCATCTGCAATGCCTTATCTTGTAACTACATCTTATATTGTTAAAAGCAAGACATGACTCTTGTTACCCATTTATACAGCTGCATGGAGGATCCCAGAATATTCTAGGGCTCCTTGATGCTTTAGTAGTTTAATTAATAATACATATAGTACTTTGTTTAGCTGTTTCCAAAATATTTTGGGATCTTTGGCATGGGGGATGCTATAGCTTAATCTAAATCATTATAGCTGCTGCTGTTTCTGAAGTGCATTTCAGGGCTGTTTGAAGTTGAAATCCTCTAGTTATTTCTCATCATTCTTATCAGAGTGCTGCACAGGCTCTAGGAGCCATTTGGAAAACGCAACCAAGGTGCCAAAAGGAAAGGACTTGCTGGTGTAACTGCAGGCATTGGGTAGGATACTAAGGGGCAGAGGTAAATTTTTGTGTAAATTTCAGGTGTCAGAAGAGCATTAAGTTTCATTAACTTTTTTCCTTCTTGCTGAGCTAAGAGGCTTTGGACTGTCTCATGTTCTTCGTGCAGGAAATACATTACTGAGATTTCATCTTCATCAGCTCCTTGAAAATCTTGATCAACAGTGCAGTATGATGAGTAAGGAATTTGAGTATCATGTCAGACTGTGTACTCTGGCAGAGTAGAAGTAATGTATTTAGCACTTTTTTTTTTTTTTTTTTTTTTCTGCCACTTTATTTTTGCTGTGATTCTAGTATAGGTTTCAGAGAGTTTACTTTGGAAATAGTATGATGCTTTTTCCTGAATGTTATGAGCTTTCCCCAGATATTGTTTGCCATGTAGGCTCCCTCCCCAGCACTAGTCCTTATTCTGTCAGCCTTGCCTCAAGGCATACAATGGGAATTGCCCAAAATAAGCTTACAACCTCCTCACAATAGAGCCTTCATTAGCCTTCAACTCCCATTCAGTTAAAATGAATGCCATGCCTCCATGATAAAGGGAAAGCATGGAAGAACTGGATATGTTCAGGTGATTTCCAAGTAGAGGATGTGGGGTCTGTCCCTAAACTCAAGGTGGTATGCTGCCAATGCTAAGTGCTGTGATGGAAAGAGTTCAGGGCAGTGTCATGCCAGTGGCTGCTTAAGGAGCCATATCGTTCAGCTGTGCAAGGAACCTCTTCCAGTTGGGAGGTGATTGATGCAGTGCGAGGGCTATAGGGGAAAATGCCCAGTTCAATGAGAGGAAGAATGGACTAAAAGTATATACAACACATTGTTAATTTGCTCCAGCCAACATCTGGCCTGCTTTGAGAGGGGTTTGAACACTGCTGTTGGATTAAAACAGGAATAAATTTTTCATCAAAAACACATTCCTGGCATAGTGGCCTTGTTTCCTCCCCTTGGTCTGATTTGTTTTCTTAGTAAATTATGAAACTGGTGATGTGGGTGGGGTAAGAGGCAATAGCAGAATAATTAAGATTTGCGGTTTTACTTTTCCCTGGTTCAATTCTGTCTCACTGTTGTTTTTATTGCACGTGTGTATACACGCAATTTTTGAAATTTTCTGCTTTGGTTAATGTATTTTGGAAAGTATACATATATATATTATATGTATTGTCTAATTTGACAGTTATTTTAGTATTGTAGTTTCATGGATTTAACTTAAGTTAGTTTTATCAGTATAACATATTTCTGGTATTTCTAGAGCAGAATTTCAGCTCAACCTTTACTGTAGTACTTTGAATTTCCATGATACTGCAAGAGAATAAAAGCAGTGTGTTCACCTATTACATGTGCAGCAGGTATTTCCTCATACCCAATAAAAACAAAATTATCTTTTTTCTATATCTGGTAATGGCATAATATTTTGGGTCTGTAAAGCACCATGCCCTGTTTGCTTTGGTAGCGAGTTAAACAGGCAGATCTGTCTGTGCCTAGGTTCAAAGACTGAGGTGGGTGTTGTTTAGGTGATAGATCAGCATTGATTGTTTTTTTACCCAGGTTTTGACAGGATTTTTCCAAGGAGGCATTTCACAATGTTTATGCTTCTCCTTCACTTTTTCCACCAGTATATCTCACTTTTTTGTTTCATTATCAACATTAATATTTTGTGTTTGTTTTGGTTTTCATCTCCTTGTCTGCAGCACTTCTGTCATGGAGTTGGAAACATTCCTCATTTCATAATATCATGTTACTTGCATAACCAATGTAAAAGCCCATCTGTATAGGAATATAGAATTGAACTCCTGTATGCTATATAATTGTCAGTGGATGTTGCATTCCAAGGTATTAAGAATTAAGTTTCAGTCTACCATTGATGGTCATTTCTAGCATAGGGAAACATTAATTTAAAATTAATTTATAAAAGATCACTGGCTGGCAGAACAGTGTCATATACATCTGCAAGGTCTTGCTGTTTTTCATATTACCAAACAGAATAGCATCACAATAACAAGCAGTACAGAAAAGACAAAATAGACAGGGGTCTGCCTCTACCTACTGGTAAAATACCTTTCCCTGTTAGCTGTGTAGGTTGTAAGAAATTTAATGTTTACTATAAGTCAGTAAAGGTTTTGAAATAAAAAATATATATATGTATTTAAAAGCTTAACTTATAACACTAGTGTTTCTTCATGTGTTGAAAATGTAGCACAACAACACTGCTGAATTTCTGTTATGAATAAGCAAACTTGAAATGTGTTTCTTATTATATACACTCTTCAGAAACAAAGAAAAACCTGTTTATTTACAGTGGTCCTCTCATAGTGCAAGGTTAATTTTCTGCTTCACAATCAAAAGGCAGGAGCTGGGAAAATAGTTCTGACCTGGTTTGGGGCAATTTTTCCTTTCTCTGGCTGTTCTGCGTTCATATCAACATTTTCCGATCAGAGAAGCAGGTGCTCTGCTAAATTATAACACCATCTTTAATGAAATTCTGGCTTACAGACTGTCCTGGGAGGCTTGTGGATGGATCTATTCATATGCTATTTAGGTACTTTTATTAATCCTTTAGCCTTGTGAAACAAAGTTGATTATCTCATTTTACACTTGAGTTTCGTTTGATGCAAAGACGGATATTAGGTATCATAAATAAAATAGGTTGTTTTATAGGATGCCATGGGTATGCCATGATTGTTATATAGGATGCCATTATAACTCCACATTGTTTAAGTTATAATGGGAAATATATGCTGTTGGCTAAAGGCACCTGTTTAGAATGTGCTATGGCTCTGAGTTGGTTGTGGATGCCACACATTTTATTTACATAAAGGTTCTCTTGAAAGAGGTTCTTAGAGTTAATAATGTTTTATAGCCTACATATAGTTCCATCTGTGGCTTTGAAGTGCAAAATGATTCAACCAAAAGTGCTCTTGAACCAAGAGTGAACAAGGGTGTGCAGGCAGTAAGGAGAATGAGAGTCCAGTGGTGAATGGAGTTGTTGCTGCTCAGAGGACTCCATTGTTTTGGAAAGGAAATTGAGGGTAGGAAAAGGCTACAGCTGCACTTCAACAAACCTCTGCAAATGTCAGTAATTTACCTCTTTAGTATGTCTTGGGATAATAACACCTTTCTTTCCCACAACCTGAAACACTTCAGTTGTCAGTGTTAGTGGATGTCAACATTACATACATCTCCTTGGCTGTGAGCAGTTGAATATAGTTCTTACTCCATGCGAAATGTTTTCCAATTGAAAATATATATGGAGGCCAGATTTTACCAAATAAACATTTCCATCTGCCAAAAATCCAAGCCAAGAAAGTCAACCACTCCCATGAAGATACCACTTAATAGTGGCGTTTATTACAGTTTTCACTCTCATTTAGGCATTTGAGTGATTCTTTCAAGAATCAACCGCAAGTTGTATGCTGTTTCCTTCTACACAGTGTAACAAACACACACACAGCAAGAACCGTGCAGTTCCAGTTTGTCTACAAAGCTAGCATTTTTTACATATTCATAAGTGTTTTGCCTTCTGTAAATAAAATGTGTTTGTAGGCCCAAACAAATGTCCTAGAAAACTGATCTAGGAACATTTCTTTCAGCAAATTATCGATTTGTTTGAAAAATGGGTATTGATATTTGAACTGATGGCAGGTAATTGTACTGATAATTCCCTTCCCTTTCTCTCACCAAAGATGTAAATAGAAATAAATCTTTCCAGCAGCTCTAGGTATTATGTATACTCTGTTTAAATTGAGCTGAAAATGCTGCATTGAAGTATGACCCTCTCCCTGAATATGTTCCCTCAGTGCAGACTCTGAAGAATGCGTTATTGTGTCACCAAATGAGTAATGATATACAGCTTAAGTTGGGCTTTGCATGATCCAGAGCAGCACTAATACCAGATAAGGTGGTTATTGCTCAGAGGTTGCCCTGGGGAGGGCAGCCAGTCTAATAGGAGCACTGTGCCTGCTGGTGTGTGAGGTAGGGCTGTGGATCGTCAAAGCAGGTGTAACTGGGCATTGCTTGCAGCCAACTTACTCATGAAAACTGCTGTGAATGCTGTAGAGGCAGCTGGCACTAGCTGGAGCAGTTTTAAGGCTATATTAATTAATGCCAAAATATTGGCCTGATGCAGATTTGGCTGAGCATCAGGGGAGAATGCAAGCAATTTATTGTATTCATCTGTATGTCCTCCGTTTATGTCATATAAATGCATTAATGCTGCTTGACATGTTTATATTTTTGTATTGAAAGGATGCATAGCTCTACAGTAATTTACTGCTGTTACTTTATTTCTCATATTTAGTTTATTATTTCCATAGATGGAACAAATTTATCTTGATAGAAGCAATTCTATCTGTTGACAGTGTGCTATTTGACTTTTGCTGCAATGTGGTGTTTTGGCTGTAAGATTTAATATCAGTGTTTCTCAAAAAGATGGTCTAAGTTTAATGCATGCCTATAACAAATTATACATAGGAATAGCTTATTTGTGTTTGTCCAGAACTGAGTTGACCAAAAGTCAAAAAGGGAAACAGCAAATAGGCTTTTCCAGTAAAATCTGGAAAGTTGAATAGGATATTTTTGTGTCCATAGCACATGTAACAACTTATTATTAACATCTAAGAATCTGAATGTTTTATCTTATTAAGAGTAAGATATTTTTTTATGTCTGTTTTCCAAATATTTTTTTTAATCCTAAATTTTTAAATCATTTTAACTATTGACTTCATACTGCATATGTTTATTTTTTATTTATTTTTTATTTTTCATTTTTCGTTTGTTATTTTTATTTTTTATTTAAAGAGCAATACACTAGTTAGAAACTCTCTGATGTTTAGTAAAGATGAGAGCATGTATTATATCTTTGTTACCTTGTCTTTTTAATAGAACATGGTAATACCTAATGTAGTTATGTGGTTGGCGAAAAAGATGTGAACAGCTGTGCACCTGAGGCCTCTGCTAGAATAACAAAGAGCTGATTTGCCATCAGGAAAGGAGGGGGCTATTTAGGAACTGAATTGTTAGACATGTAGTTAGATAGGTATGTTTTACCACTTCATTAATCATCATACCGCCTCCTTCAGTGTGATAAGCCCCAAAACAGAGCACTTGCCACGGTATGAAATCCTATTCTCAACAACTTTTTCCTGTTATTCTTAGCCTTCAGTTCCTACTAAGGGTTGATACACTTATTTGGATGCGTGACCAGCTTGTATATATATAACCACAGAGTCACTAACTTTAGTCATGCAAAAAGTAGAAATTTAATTTAAGTTAGTTTTCTACATTGCTTTTCTGGTTACTGAAAGACATCTTCAGAGATTAATTAGTTCTGCTTGTATCCTAATACAATGAATTAAAATGCCTACAATGTCCTGATCTCTGTGCCTTGCCTGCTCATGGAGCCTAGATGCACACCTCAGGCTAGATGCCTCCATTTTGGATATCCTTTGACATATTCCATTGCACGTAGTTGATATACTGATTGATCTGAGTTACCCAGGTATGGGAGCAGTGAAGGGTATAAGAAGACTGAGCTAGGAATATGTGCTGCTGCTGGATGTAGCCCTGCTTTTCCAGAGTTCTCTTTCTGTGAGAAGACCCGTTGCTGTTGCTCACCTTTATCTCCTTTGTCATTAAGCTCCAGGATGAGTGTCTTGCATGAAGTGGGGCTGGGAAGTGACCTTACTTCCCCACCATGGTCCCTGCAGCTCCAGTGACCACCCTGAGTCACCCTGTGGCTTCAGTGCCACCTCCAGAGCTCCCCTGCCCTGCTCCAGCTCTTACTGCACTTCTGGGGTGCTGGGCTTTGCCTGCCTTGAACTGATGGTGATGCCTGACCAAGATAAACATGTTAAGGAATTCCACCTAACTCCATATCAACAAGGATTAGGGCAGCACAAAGTTCCGAATAGCATTAAGGAAGAAATAGATCCAATGTGGAAACAAATAACGTTTTTAAGCACCTGTAAACAAGACATCATCAGATCGTACCATAACATCATTAACAAAACATAACATCATTAGTACCATAAGCTTACAATAAGCTGTGATGAACACTTCCATTTGTGTAACAGTGCCAAAGGTTTGTTTGGCACATACAAAGGTATGGTTTGTTTGTTTCTTTGTTTGTCTAGCTCCAGGCCCTGGCTCTTTCCCTGCCAAAATCCTTCTGTTTATATGTTGTCTTCATCGGAGCTATTTCTGATTTCTTGTGGTACAAGTGAGAGGAGGTCAAAACCCATGTACATGTTTGACTTGAACGGCTAGTAAAGAGTTCGGATCCTAGTATGTTATTCCTAGCAGAAGGAAACAAACAAAAAAAAAAATAGAAGTGGAAATTTTAATGCTATTTTCTATCTTACATGAACATGAGAAACTCTACTATCTTACAAGGGAAAAACTAATAATCCAGAGCAATGTCCTTGCCCATATCTCTGTGTGTTTATTCTATTTTTCTGCACATTGCTGTTATTCAGGTTATTCTGCTATTTTTGTTTTTGATTTTTTTGTTGTTGTTGTTCTTGGTTTTTTTTTTTTTTTGTGTGTTTTTTTTTTTTTTTGGTTGTTCCTTGGTTTTGTTTCTGCTTCTTTTAGTCATCTCTTTTTAGTTTCTCTTTGTCCATCTCAATGAAAACAATTCTAACGAAGTCATTCTGCCAAAATTATTTGAATTTCTGAGAGGCCTTGCAGTCTTTGCTTCATGCAAAACCATATGCTTAGCCATCTCTTAGAGATATACCTTATATCATAATTCAGTTATATCTGAAATGATACACATCCAACTTTCATAAGGGAAAAAAAAACAAACAAACAAAAAAACATTGAGGAAACCTTTGATACAAGGATTTTTGATTCAAGGATCTTCTTTCCTAATTATTTTCTTTCTTGATATTCAATAACTGTACATTTATAAATATGCATATAAGGCTATATAAAATACTCCCTGTTTGTGTTCAGATTTACTGTACTTCATACATCAGTCCTACATGAAGCAGTGAACTGCTTTTTAAGGCATCTGTGAGAAGTAGCTGAACAAAATGTTTATTACATTACTATGTAAATGATAGAACAGTTCTACAGGAAGATGTTTTGAGATCAGCAGTGTTTTTTGTTGTTGTTGTTGTTGTTTTGGTTTCGTTTTGGTTTTGTTTTTCTTAGTTCAGGTTAAAGGTAAGACCAAATACAAGTGCTGTCCTCACTGCAATGCCACAGCTCCTGAAATTTCTCATCATGCAAGAGTATAATGAGAAGTGTTGCCTTTTGTTTGTTTGCTTGCTTTTTTCTTATCTCTTAGGTGCTTTCTATACCTATGTGCAGTTTATAGCTTTTACTGTGAGCAGGTATATCTACTGCCAGATAGTTTTATGACTATAAAACTTTCTATTTAAAAAGGGGACTTTTAAAATATTTGTCCCTCAGATTACATGAACACATTAAAGGAACCAAGTGATAATGGTGAAGTGATAGCAAAAATAGTTTTTTATGCAAAAACAGGAGAAATAATTACTAGGAAATATAAAGCAGGAGAAATATTTATTAGGAAATACTTTCTCTCTAACTTGGTTCTCTCCAGGAGGAAGACAGTTTATTCTTCCCAAAGGTGAATGAAGACAGTAAGATCAAGGGGTATCCTAAAGCTTGAGGATGATGGTATTAGAAAGGAGAAGAATTAGTAAAAGCTCGTGGATACAGAAGAACACAATGAGGGTAACTACCATTTTTGAAAGGTTGCTGAGGCTTTTTTGATGTGGTGCTCAAATGGACAGAGCATTTCCAGTCTGTTTGCTTGAAAGTACCTCTGAGGAGAGGTGAATGTCGAAGCCCTGCAGCCCCAGGTTCCCCCTGGACCACTTTGGGGTTTAACAGCTTGTTCCCCTCATGAGGAGCAAGTGGGCAGGTTCAGAGCAGGCTAGGCTGCATTGTTCCTCATGGGCCATGTGACCACTTCATGGTCACAAATTGGCCATGCAAACTCATTCAAAGAGCCAGCACCTTCCATCCAGGAACAGAGAAGAGCCCAAAATAGCTTCATTAATGCTTTAAAGGAACATTTACAACTTAGGCAATGGGAGAAAGAAAACTGTTTGTTTCTCTAAGCCTTTGTTCTGCCTCCTGACTTTGAGTGAACTCATACATGATGTTTGTTTAGAAGTATTTGGGCTTCCCTGCAGCTTAGATTCTGACAGCTTTCCACATAAAACACTTGCTTGTACCAAACTCAGATGGCCCAGTCAGTTTAATAAAACATGTAAGAAACTGGGCAGGGCATAACTAGTCTCAGATGCTGGCACTGCATGTTCCTGTGAAGGGCACAGCATAGGAGTTGCAGAGGTGTCTTCAGGATGCATCTGTGGCAGGGCTTGACCAGCAAAATCCATGCTCTGGTTTTGGTGAAAAGTAATTGAACATAAAAATATACGTATATATATCCTTAAATGATTCTGATGAATGCCACCATACTTTTCCAAGTTTGGTCAAGTGTTTCACATTTTGTATTATTATTTTTTTTAAATTTAACTTCTCAGCAAAAAGATCACCCTGCTTATCCTGTACAGCAGAGAACCAAATATCAACAAAGTCCTGCCTGAATGTCACCCACCAACATGCAGAGAGATTCCAGCACAGCTTCTTTCATGCCTAGCAGCAATAGGTTAGCTGTGCACACAACAAAGAACTTGCACAACTCTATGAATTGTGCTCCAGCATCACACCTTCTCTGATTGTTGTTATTTCCCTGCACATGGGATTGCTATTCATTCTGCTGTTAGATTCATTATGAACTCTGTTTATATAGTGTGTATGCAATGATTGCAGTATACACACTTAAAACGATCAGATGAAAAGCAACCTATCTGTGAATTTAAGAAATTTTCTCAATTTTGGCTTTCATCAAGTTGACAACATGCAGTTGTATGTGTATGCTGTCATGATGAAATGTGTCCTTTGCTTCATATCAGATAAATTTGGAGGAGCTTTTTATTCTGCAGACAGTTTTTTGATTGAACTTCATTGCAAAGTTGATTGTGCAGTATTGTCATGTCCCCTCTATCATTGTGGTTCTAGTGTGATTGGAATTTGAAGTATGATACCATAATTAATTGAAATATCCTGTTCTTAAGATAATTGTTTACAGGACTGTGTTGTATCACTAAGTATGATTGTGAACATTTTAATTACCATTTTTAGGACATAATATCTTATAATGGCTTACATGACAAGACCCTTTACTATCCATATACTATACTCTGTATCTTACTGCAGTATTTTCAGACATTTTACAGTGTTACTTGGGGATCCAAATCCTGCAAGTTTGTTTTACTTACTGTTTGACTTGTAGCAAAGTCACATAGTCCTGCAGTCTTGTATAAATAGCTGTTTTTAAGAAAATACTTCTGTGGATGTAACCCAGTTGAAGAAATGCAGTACCTTCATCTATACAATACAGAGAAACATAATATTTTGGGAGAGACTCACTTAAATCTCTCTAGCTGAGTTGGGATTGGTTTACTATAAAACCACAGACTAGAGAAGCAATTTGCCCACTTTAATTCTTCTTTTAGTGTTTGGAACATCTTTTTCAGTCAGAGACATAGATGAAACTTAAGTGCTTCAGCAGATTCTAGATCAGAGCTTGAGACTTAAGAGTTTTACTGCTGTGACTCAGGAATAATTATTAGACAGATAATATCAATACCATTGTAACCTGTAACAAGATTATGACAGTAACATAAAATGAAACTGTAATATAAGTATGGGATTTTATTGCTGATAGTGAAGTAACATGAACCTGCCTAAGGAAGCTGAGAGCAAAGCCATCTGGTGTAATGTTTGAGAAATCTTTCTGTGGGACTGCACAACTCAAGACGTACATCAGTTTATAATAAATTCAAAGTTCACTCTCCTCTCTAATGTGTGGTTCCCAAGTGTACAAATTTGTAAAATAAAATAAATAAATAATAATAATACAAATGAAATAATAAAAAATACATTAGAGTTCTAAATAGTTTTCAGGAAGTTCCTTCAAAGCATTTCTCCTTATATTTCCATATTTGCATCAGAAATGAGAGACATTCAGTGGGTCATGGTAAACAAGATACATTTTTGTTACCAGTGGTTTTCAAGAACAACTGTGAGAATAGAAGGAAAATTTTGTTTTAAAGACTATTCAGTTCCATACTTATTTTATGCATTAAATAATGTAGTAAACAGTTGAACTTCTAACAAAGGGTGTCCTTTGCACAGTAATTCCTGAAATATGAGATCTCCCCACCTCCTCCAAAAAATTTATGTTCCTATGACCCACCTCACTTGCATTTTAGGTGCCTACATCCATCATTCTCATTCTCAAAACTCCCACTCAGCAGCTGCCTATTTTGGCAACACTCATAGTCCATCCATAGACATCCCAGGTTTTTACATTAAAGATCTGTACAGACTTGAAATTGTACTTCTGAGAATTCTCACAACCTGCGTTGGCTTGACAGAGTCAAGCACCTTACCAGCAAGGTTTATTTAAAGGGCAGGTGAAATAAGCACCTGCCTACTGTAACAAATGGTTACGGTTGGCCAAAAAAAAAGGACAGTGTGCCACAATTAAATATTCATTGTTCATTGACAGTAACTGTTTATTTTTAAAAAATAATAATAAAAAAATACACACACTCAAAAAAAAAAAAAAAAAGGAAGCAAGCATGATTAAATTATTTTTATATTAATTTATTAGGGTGTTGGAAGGTTAATGGCAAAGTCAGCAAAATCAGTTTTGCTTATCTACCAGTAGACTAAATGCAGAGTCCACAGAAGTCCTCAAAGTGATACTCTGCATGCCCTGTGCAGCTGTGTAGGCTCTCCTGCAGTGCCAGCCTCCTCACAGACAGAGCTACCTTGGGAGCTATTGGTGCTGATAGTGCCATCCTGCACTATTACGTCCAAGAAAAATACTCAGCATTTCTTGGGAAGGGACAAAAGATGGTAGGCTACTAGTTTAGGCAGTCCTTTGGGAGAAGACCTGATGCTCCTTTCACCAAGGATCATTTCTGTTTCTCACATTAGTGAGACAAAATACAGAAGGGGTCTTGTAAGGAAAGGCTGGAGCACAATCTCTTTTCTCCAAAATGAATGCTGTAATCTCTAGCCAGCAGAGTTATTTGTTTGTGTTTTCATAGAGTTCCTTTCTTCTTCATCCTCTGCTTCCTGCTCACAGCTTCCCAAATCGTGAATTATTTTCTGCATAGTGGTGTGGCTGCAATGTGAATATCCCTTCCCTAATCCCTTACAGAAGCCTTTAGTCCCAGGGTACCATTGTGTGGGAGGTAGAAGTTATGGATTTAATTAAATTTAAAGGCAGTGACCCTTTAAAGTGAGCCAGTCAATCCCTATCCTTAATTTCTAGTCTGTTATCCAAGAGTCAAGGGTATCACTTGAGTGTATATTTTAAAGAGAAACATGGGACAGTGAGTGAAGAGTTGCAGATGTGGAGCAAAGTCCCTTGAGGATGATGGTAGTGTCCTGTGTAAGGCCAGTCACGAGGATGTGGAGAACAGACCTCAAACTCAAAAATACCGGCTATTTTGTGGTATAGGAAAAATTGGCTTGGCTTTGAAGTTGAAAATAAAATAAAATAAAATAAATAAAATAAAATAAAATAAAATAAAATAAAATAAAATAAAATAAAATAAAATAAAATAAAATAAAAATAAATGTAGAGATAACTAAAATTTGTACTTACATATCAGGCGGTGCCTATAGTAAAAGAAAAAAAAAAAAGAAATATGTCAGGTAATTGCTGGGCTTCAATTTCAGATAGCTCTCTCAAGACCCTTGTTTTCTTCACGTAATAGCCTCTTGCCATCCTTAAGATGTGATAGACTAATAGACCATCTGATTTGCATTCAGTTATATGACACTTGTGTACCTGGAGTCAGCAAAAACAAGTCCTAAAAATCCTGCCGTTCAGTTTGTAAATACATCCAGATCTGGAAGTATTTTTCAGCTTCAGTCTCACACCCTCTGGTCATTTCTCTTTGTGCCTTGAAATTCACATCATATCAATGAGATGTAACATTAAGAAACAAACAAACAAACAAACAAACAAAGTATTTTATTTGTAGAAGGAATAATACAGATATCATAGTTTGGATATTAGTTTGAAGCAATAGTGTCCATTGCTTACCTAGAGTTGTCCAGATAACTATAAACCTTCCCTACCTCAAAGCCTCATTAAATAACTTGGGTGTTCATTTCTGCAAGGGTGGATCTTTACATAATATCTAAGCTTTGATCCTTCATAAATGGCTTTGAAATATGACAGAAGGTGTTACATATAAACTTCACATCATTATTCGTTTTAACTATTATCCATTATTGAAACCTCCTTGGTGTCCAGAATTATATATCAGAGTAGTAATATTCAGCATATGAATGTGCTAGTTTATTCATTTAAAAAAATGCTTTAATTTAAGTGGTGCATTTATCTGTTGCTAGATTTATTTTGTATTTTTTAAATATGTATATAAATATATGTATCCTGAAGTTGCTATTTTAATACTGAGCTAAGAGGGATTAATTTCATACTGAGCTAAGAGGGATTTTTTTTTTTTCATTTTTTTCAGAAGTAAATAGCAGGTGAAAATCTTTTGAATCATGAATTGTTGATGTTGCTTTGGGGGGCAGTGTAATCCTATATGGTGTGTAGCAGAACACCAAAAAGTGGGTATATGTTGGAAGATTTCTATGGGAGATTTCAGGTAGAACATAGAGGAAGAACAGGTACAAGGCCATAGAGATATCACTTCTTGAGATACTGCCTTTTTCCATGTGATGTGCAGCCAAAATTCTCACTAAAAGTGTTTAGGCAAATCTCCCCTTTTATAAAAGAAAACAAGCGGGTTCACAGTGTTTTGATTAGGAGCCTAGACTCTTTTACTTTCCATAGGATGATTCTGCAAGATCTTGTTGTGTTACAAAAGCTATATATGACCCAGGGCTTTTGGAAATAAATGACGAAGAATATAATGTTGAATCCAACTTAGGATGAAAAGCCTTCTATTGTAAAATTTATGATAATATTATTATATTCCCTTTGTTATTTAAGATTATTGTCTGGCAGAATTTACTTCATACCTAAAACATATTGTGCTGGATGATTGCTAATTTAAATATTATTATCATCAGAATGGGCAGACCTTTATTTTGGGCAATGCTTTCAAAAGTGATTAAAGGGAAATAAATACTGTGGAGGTATTCCTATTGTATTGAGCTGCATCCTTAGTCTTTCAAATCATAAAACACTGATTTATATTGCTTAAATTGAAGAAATATGCACGTAGTCTGTCATTTGTGTATTAATACTTTCATTTCTCTAAGTTTCAGCAAGGCAGTAAAAGGCAAAGTGCTTGCATACTGATCATTACAACTCACACATCCACCAGAAAGACCTATTTCAACAGAACTGAATGACAGTGAGAAGAGGCCCAGACCACTTACGCCTGAAGCCATTGACATATTTAGATGATAGTAACGTTTTGTTACCTTTAGCATCTGATAACTGTGCTAAATGTGTATAATACATTTGATATTAAATTTAATTGATATTAAAATTATGGAGTTAGTGAGAAGCAACAGTCAAAGACCAAAGAAAAGTTAAGCAGAAGTTAAAGTGTCTTGTTATGAAATATGCAGCTTGGAAAGCAGAATTTATTTTGTTTATTTTGATTTGCAAAATCATTCTTCCACATGAGAGAAAACCAAACAATTCAAATTACTTTCTAAGCCTCAAAAAATACAAGCTGGATGGAGACATTATATTTAAAATTAGTTGCAGTCTTACTTGCCACTGTTTTCTTGCAACAAAAGAGCAAAAGTATTTCTTCATATTTTTGCATTTTTATATATCAGAAATTTGCCTTCCCACACTTAAAAAGAAGTGCTGGAAAAGAGGGTTATTTTGATCCTTGGGCCAAGTTCTTTAATGCCAAATCGCAGCGTGGAAAGGATGTCTCCATCCAAGTTATAAATCCTTAAAATGAGCTTTGATGGAAAATCTGGAGGAGTTTCACTGTGGAATCTCTTCAGCTCCATGTGAGGAGCCCTGCTGCTGCTTCTCTCGGGCAGGTGCCCCCTCCCCCTGGGAATGCTCTGGTGGCTTATTGTTTTTGAATAGGGAAGAGCAAGGATGTTTTTATTTGCAAATTACTTTGTGATTTTCAGGTAGGTCTGAGTATTTTTCTCTGCTCTTCTCTGTTGTCTTGATATTGGTGAGCCACAATGGAAGCCTATGCCAATTCAGTTCATTTTTGCCTTTACAGAAAACTTAACTTTTCTTACTGTGCTTTTGTTTAGTGAGTGTAGGACCAGCCATGAAACTATCCTAGAACTGACAAGATATGTATCAGACACAAGTTTGATGCAAGCTTATTAAAAACAGTATCCCACTCAGCAATAGAATGAGTCTTCTGGTGCAGAGAGCCATTATTGCTAGCTTGGATAGCCAGAAAAGTAGAAATAAGGCGTGCTTTTTTTTAATTTTATTTTTATTTTTTATTTATTTTTTTTTTCTTTCTCTCTCTTCAAGTGCATGTGCATATACAGGAGAAAGGAGTTTGATTTCATTTATTTATATTTGAGAAGGCAATGTCCTTTTTGGTCAAAATAGTGTCTTCACACTTCACCACTATCAAAACCAAAATATTTCCTCCTCTTGTATTTGTTGCTTCTACAGCATTACAACATCTTCCAGAAGCATCTCATTGTATGTCCCACTACACTGGACAGTCAGCTCCGTTTTCCATCACATCCTCCCTCTTCCCCATCCCTTCTGGGACACACATATGTCAAGAAGGGTTGGCTTGAGGGAAAAACACTTTGGTTCTAAGAAGCTAGCATCTCCAAGGTACACATTTGAGGTTGGAAGGCGTTTTGTTACATGGACTGAATGCTGGCTAGTGAATGGAGTGCATCCAGCATGCTCTTGAAGTGCACCTCATTTTTTTGTTTCAAGGTTAGGGGACCTTGCTCATGTGCTTTGAGAGTGCTCTGAGAGAGCAAAAGAAGTGGCAAGTCATTTCCTTTAGAAGCACACTCCGTATCTGAACTGACATGCTAAGACACACTCACTTTCTTAGTGTTGTCTCTAGGCCTAATACTTAGGCCCAGTAGGGAATCCTGGTCTTCTTCTCTTTAATAAAATTAACTGAGATACTAGTTTGTATCAATGTATTATGTAAAAGCACTATTGAATAACAGGTCCTGTATTTTGTTGTACTTTCACTAAAATGATGCCAAAATGTACTTTAAACTTTAAAAATATAGCTAAGTAAGGGCTACAGGTAAGTAAATGGAGTACTAATCACAGGATTGGCTGTTTTGGAGGCTTGCTCTGCATGGCACTTAGCATCATCTCCTGTTAATTCAGGAAGCTCGAGGCCAATATTAATAACTGTGGTGGTGTTGCTCTCTTAACAAGTCTCTCCTCACCACAGCACATGCCTGCAGAGACCCAGCCGTCTGGCTGGGGCCTCTACAGCTGTGAGTATCTGGCTCCTTCCTGTGGCACTTCATTGCTATTGCACATTGCTATTGCTGACGAGTAGCTGCAATAAGCTAGTAAACTAGACAATGTGTCTAAACTATAAAGCAAATTGGTATGATTCTTTTCGAAGGGTGAGCAAATTATTTCATTCTAAAGAGATAGATTTTGTTTAATTTGCAATATACAAATCACTTAGCAAAATTTATGCACACAGACACACAAATACACACTCAAAGGGACCTACACTGTTACCTTTCACCTGGCACAGACACATCACAAGCCTTGCCTTAATGTCACTGGTGAATATTGGCCTCAAAGACATATTAATTCGGAGTAATTCTGAGTTGGTAGAAATGTGAGGAAAGAGACAACAGTAATCAGTGCAAATGTCATTTGGGTGATTAGATCACAAACTCTAAGTGAAACTTAGAAATATAAAATGGCCTCACAGTAGCTGAATAAATATCTAAAGATTGCCAGTGATTGTTGAACGATATGCTGTTCATTTTCTTTGCTGGTATTAGCAAAGTTTTATTTCATTTAATTGTATTTTTATATGAAGATTACTGGATATACGATGCTATTTGCAACATAGAATTGTACTATAGGGATTCTGGCATTTTAGTTAATTTCTATGTATTGCTCTAAATGGTTTCTATTCCTTAAATTGTAATTGTTCTCATTTGCTCACTGGGATTCAGAAACAGGGTTTCTGGAATGTCATTTAATACTCATTTCATTCTGTTAAATGAAGTGCATTGTCTTCCACCTTGCCTATAAACTAAGTCATTCTAGTTATATTTTCTGTCCATATATTTTTAATTGTGTAAATATTTTTCCTTGTCATGTAATTTGCTCAATGTTACAGAAAGTGCCACCCCCAGCCTCCCAGTTTTACTTTGAAGCACATGAGTTGGAATGTGTCTTCTATAGTAAGTTAAATCCTGACATAAATCAGATGCTTGATCTGTCTCTTATGGCAGTCTAATTGTGTGCCATTGTTTGCAAAGTTAGCCCTTTCCCTTGTTAATAGCAGGAATGAAACTAATAGATCAATCTTTTGCAGCCCAGGGAAATAACCTTCAGTAAGAAAACATTTTAAAGCTCAGATTCAGCTTTCCAGTTAAGTTTTCCTTAGTGAAGAGATGAAATGAAGGCATCTCTGCAAAGTTTTCCTCACCCTCTTCTAACACTAGTCAGTGCATTGCCCAGCTTCTCTTTATAAATGCAAGCAGCTTTGGGGACACTCCAACACATGTTTTGTTACCCACAATTTATTGGCCAAGAATAGTTCTAAGTAGAGTTGTGGTCATGCCCTCTACCCTGGCAAGTCCCCTTCATCAGGGACTCTGGGACTGTTATGTAGGCCCTGTTGGGTATTCAACATCCAGTTTAGGCCACACACTGGAAAACAGCCCAGGAAATAAATATACAGCTTTTGCAGCCCATTTCATAGCATACTGGAGAAGAGCAAAAACAAGGCATCAATCTCTTCTTGTACAAGCATGACTTCAACAAGTGTCTGTGGGTGAAAAGCTCTAAGTGCAATCAACAATCAGTTGTCTCTGATGACCACATTTTAAGCAGAATAGATACACTTGTAATTCACATAATACATTTATTAAGTTAACAATACCATATTTCTACTTTGGTTGACTGCTTAAATTCTTATCTTATTCAGATTTTTATTTTTATTTTTATTTTTTTAGAGATTTTACAGATTATCAAACATATGTATATAATCTGAGAACAGAATAAAAGGCAGAATCCTGCTGTGTTAAGAAGTAGCATTGTACATTGCTATGAACCGTTGCAACCCAGGTATTCTGCAGCAGCTAGCAACATTCTTTGTAATAGCTAACTTTTCCTTCCGTTTCTCCAGTTCTTGTTTGCTACAAGATAAAGGAATAAAAAATGACAAACTGTGGGAAGCTTGCTGATGCCAAAGGCATCCATTTGGGCAATGGAGTTCTTAAAAAACATCCCTTCCAGATGACAGAGACATAAGGCTGATAATGTGCACAGAAGAAAGCGTCAATGGACAGCATTTCAATTCTTTTTTTACTAATGAATGAGGATACAGTTGTCTTCTACATCATTTTAAAGGACAAATGCTGAGAAATGGATACTCTCCATTGATGCCTAGATATCTAGGAAGGAAACTTTTTCATATAGTGGACAAATATTTAAATATTGCTTCAAACATAACCTATCCTTCTAAATGGCATGGAAATCTGTCATAAGGTCTTGGCATAACTCAGCTGGCTGCAACTGTTCTTCCCAGCAGCAGTGGCACATAATTGCATGACAGTGGAGCACACTAAGTATGGAAAGCTGTCTTCTTGATAGCAACAGGAAACCATTCTCAGATCTGAAATTCTAGAGTCTGTAGCAAGCAAATAAAAATATGCAGAAGGATCCTGATTCTTGAAATATACATTTTTGCACCATGCCTATTTATAAAAGAGCTTGATAAATAAATAATATATATATAATAAGAAATTATTGCAACTCAGAATATCTGGGTTGTATTCCCAGCTCTGCTTGCTCTTGAGCAAGCCACGTTCAATAAATAAATAATAATAAAATGAAAGACATAAAAGAGAAATCCACCAAGAAAGCCTTTATAACTCAGTTTCAGTTTCCCCACATCTTACAGAAAGTCTAGGGAATCTTAAATAATAGGGGTGATCTCATTTTTGTCTGGAAAGCATGTTGAGATGAATTTGTGGAAGATGCTTACAAGTGTCATGCATTATTATTGTGTTAGGCAGACTGTATGAAATCCATTTGACATTTCCTTCTTAACATTGATTGTGGGTGGTAACATTTCTGTATTAATTTTCAAGAGGATTCATTGTAGTTCTGCCTGGTGTATAATTGTCTGTTTTATGATTAAAGAATCTTCTAAGAAAGTCAGTAACTTTCCCCACTCTTTCCCACTAGATTAAACTAATGTATCATCAAGTGTTTTGTTTTATTATTGATCCTGCCAAGTAGCTCTCCTGTGTTCCTTACAGCAGCGTATGAAGTATCGAGGTGAAGTTCATAACTATATTTGGGTATTGGAGTTTATTTTCTGTACTTTCTGAAAGGTTAGCATGACATGCAGTTGAGGAATGCTAGGGGAAACCATTGTTAACACGAGCAGGCTGTGCCCAAGCTCAGATTGCCCCACTGAATTCTGCTTTGTGTTGCAAGTGGTTAAATCATCCAATACCAGGATGCAGCTTGGACCACACAAACTCAGAATCATCTCTCTTCTGTTATCACAACTTTGAGACTAGTCCTCTGCATTGCAGATAACGGCAACTCTCCTGTGTGTCACCAGTGGCTGGAACCTAGCACTGAAGTCAAATACTCCCCAGTTGGATGTGTCTGTGAAGCGTGGTGGTAGGGGAGGAAGTTTGGGGAGGAAATGAGTAAGCCATCAGCCCATCCCAGCCTGTAGCTGTAAGGCAGGGACACTGGGCCAAGCAATGAATCGGGGAGGAAGTGTTGCAACAACTTACCCTCCTGTGTGCCTTCTCTGGAACAGCTCTGAATAATAAATAAAATAAAATAAATAGAATAGAATAGAATAGGATAGAATAGGATAGAATAAAATAAAATAAAATAAAATAAAATAAAATAAAATAAAATAAAATAAAATAAAATAAAATAAAATAAAATAAAATAAAATAAAATAAAATAATATTTTGGGGAAATGTTACTGAACAATTAGTGCAAGACGTAATGATATATTGCTAGTTCTGGAAAAGGATCATGCACAGCTCTTCCTTAAAGGTGCTCAGCACCCAATAACAGGGGAGCGCTAATACAAAGCAAACCGTTGCATGAAGTTACTGTTTTTTTATCTTGTGGTCTGTGTGACTTCTCTTGGCAAAGTGAATAATGTCAGTCATGACACTGGAGCTTTTTGTTGTCTTGAGGAGTTTAAGATAAAATTACAGTTACATTGATACTTAAAAACTGTGAAGGCGGTTCTCTATTTCCCATGGTATTTGCACCAGAGTATTTCATGTAAAAAAAATATAGTGGTGTGCATACATTCTTATAATTTCATGTGTCTGTCTACATGCTTCTCATTTTTTGCAACTGACTCCTGAGCAGTTGGGTCCCTGGAAAAATGAGATGAATGAAAAGGGTGTCCTATGGGGAAGGGGGCAAACTGAAGCAAGTGGTGACCCTATGGAAAGAGAGGAAATTAAACATGACATTCCCCTGCCAACTGGGTATTGGTTTGCTCTATGGTCTCTGTGAACAACTCTTCACATTTTATTTTTCTTTTAAAATACGCTTGAAGTGGAAGAAAAACTCTTTTACCACTGCTTCCTCCCACTCTTTTTTTTTCATCATTCCTTAACTGTCAAAGTACAGGCCATCAATAATTTCTTGTGTCCACTGATGTGATGTAGATTATCAACTTTTGTGTACACACCACCCTTATCTATGACATTTAACTTTAATCTCTGGTATTTACATTCTTTATACTTTCCACTTTTAAATATACGAAAAAAGAAATATATGAAGGGTGGGTGGGTGAAGTCCATTCTTTGAGTATTAGATACTTGCACAACAGCTGCTAGAATGAAATTTCCCTGGCTGCTTAGTGAGAGGATAGTTCAAATTGTAGTCAAAATTAGGATTGGTACACCAGATTATGTGTGGGTGTGACAAATGAAAAAGGAAATGCTTGGTATTTTTATTTGTAGTACAAAACTAGCCCAAAATAATATCAGTGGGTATTAAATTCTGTATGTTCCAGTGGGTCAGTTTCAATGGAGTACAGAAAATAGTTCAGCTTATGGTAGTTCAGAGAATTCTCATGAGACTTTATTTTAGAAGAATGACTGAAGTTGAAACACTAGTAGTAAGGAATACATGATGCTATGGGTGTGGTATGTGCCTTTTATCCTCTTGAATTCATATTGTTCTAAATTTGTTAATACCATCTTTAGAGATTCACAGTAGCATTCCTTATATTTATTTATAAACACTGAAGAAACACTTTCTTAGCTGCAATGGTTTTTGAAAAACATTTTACTGGAGTCTTTCATGTTTCAGTTTCAGTCAGTGAAAACAGAGATGACCAAAGAAGACTTCTAGCTGCATAGGGCAGTTTACATCCCCATCTAGCAGCAGAATCCTTTGGCTATGGGAGACATGAATCCTCTTCCAGTTTAATACTATGGAGTTATTTAAAGTCCTAAAACTGTCAAGAAAGCTGTGGCAAAACAGTTGGTGATCTACCTACAGGAATTTGTGAAGAAATAGGAAAGACCAAACCAGTTGCAATTCCCTATGAATTTTACTGAAGAAAACCTGTGACAAAGGGACTCGTGGCAAACGAGTCCTTCTGATATGAACATGGACCGAGCAGTGATACTTTCACTGGCTGGAAAGTGGATGTTGGTTCTCTGGGTAAGATTTGGGACTGGGAATTTCATCCACTTTCCCATCGCAGTCCTGCCACAGATTTCCTTGTTGAACTAAGCAAGTAGTTAATGGCTTTGGCCTCTGTTTTTACTGTTCACAAAATGGGATTCTGATCCCTTCCTCCCGAGGGTCTGTGAGGTTAAGTAAAAGGATGTTTATAAAGTGACCTCATATTGTTCTTATGGAAGAGGTGCAGTTTCAACAATTTCAAACATAATCTCAGCATAGAGTGTAGTATGGATATTACATTTACTTACACAGCAATGCTGCCATGCATATATGCTTTCTTTCAGTGGTCACATGCAAGGATAGCAGGATGGTCTGTGCAAGTCCTTTCTTGGGGGATAGGGAGAGGGACCACAGGCACCTCACTGATAGCAGTCACCCCTTGCTGCACTGATGCCCTGACACTGTGTGAAAACTGGGTGAAGTTTCACTAGTCCACACCGCCCCTGCCTGCTGGGAAACATTGAGGGATGGTGTGAGCACCTCCTGGTGAGCACTGTTCCTGCAGTGCACATGGGATGGTGTCCCTGCCTCTCCTTCTTACTCTATGTGACCGTGGTTCCTGTTGTGCACACCCCTCCTCTGTTAGCAAACATGCTCCTTGGGCACATAGATATCTCCATTCTTAACTCTTGTTCTGCTTTCAACCTCTTTCCCCTTTGCTTTGGTTGGTGTAGTTCAGATGGTACTTTCTAAATTTCTGTCAATGAGTGCTGTTTTTTGTGCTGTCTGTTGCAAAGGCTTTTGTGCTACTTGGTCTCACCATTCCCCCCTCCTGTTTTCGCAAAGAAAGGACGCAGCATATTGCCAGAATATACTCTCTAATAAGGCTCCTGGACAGTTGTTGCTTTCAGTCTCCGTGCACACTGCGACACACTGAACCATGGGCAAGGGAACAAATGAACCGTACAGAGCAGAAGAGTGTGACTACTGCAGAAAGTGTCGTAGAGGCACTGTCACAGGCAGGATCATGAGAGACAAACCAATGAACTCCCACCAAAACATAGGCGCACGTTTCTGCTCTCACTTTCTCTTAGGCAGCCTCCGCGTGTAGAGCGCGTGGAGGGGCGTGCGTGTAGGTAGGAACACGGTGGGAGGTGGAATTGGAGCAGACGTGACTGATTTATGGCAGGAGTTTCCTTTACAGTCATAAGGGGAATTTTGCTTGGTCACAGCAAGCTTGAACCCTCATGAAACAGAGTGAATCATTTGATGTTAAAATAAAACAGAAAATGCAGGGGGAGGGGCATGGCTGTTTTTTTTTTTTTTTTTAAATAACGTTAAAATTGTTTCCTTTGGTGCTGGCTTCTTAAATTGGAATGTGATCCAGAATAGTTCTTGTGTGCAAGCCAACATTTGTTTTAAGAATTTTTATTGTCTTCTTTCCCGCTCCCCTCTCTCCCTCCTGCCCTCCCCTCTGCTCTGCAGATTTACACTGACTGGGCTAACCACTACCTAGCAAAATCTGGCCACAAGCGGTTGATCAAGGATTTGCAACAGGACATTGCAGATGGAGTTCTGCTAGCAGAAATCATCCAGATCATCGGTAAGCTCAGGGTTCAGAGAAGCACTGAGAGCTGACTCTATGCATGGGGGAATATATAATTCAAGTTGAATGTATTTAACAATAAGATGAACCCTGAATAATACAATTTGACTGGGTCCATATGTCTCTGATATTTGTGTGGTTCATCCTTGTCTTAATTAAAAAATATGTTTATGTGAGCATGTTTGGAAGTGGCTGTTTAACCATACTTTAAATGGCCAGAACTGTATCTTACACACTTTGAATTGTCAGAAATGAATGCTCCATTAAACCATATGTCTCCCATGTGTGCATTTTGTTAGTTGGAGTGGTTCATACTTTCTGGGCTGTCTTGAAACTGTATCCTGACCCTGCAAAGACAATTGTGGAAGATTTCATGTCAGCAGTTATTTTGCAGGGGCTGAAGAATTAGCAGCGACCTCCTTCGCACTTCCCACTTTGCATGATTTGGCATGTGGAAGCAACTGCTGCTAACAAGAGTGTTGTTACTGTGCGACCGAGCTTTACTTAGAAAGGAGCTCTGTGTCAACAAAACCCTGTGCACTTTATTGCTGTGTCTTTTCTGCTCTTCCTTTTTTTTTTTTTTAATTACTTTTTTATTTTCTTTGTGTGTGTGTGTGCTTTTTGTTTTGTTTTGTTTTGCTGGGGGGTGGAGGAGAAAGTTTTATCTCCTGGTTTACTTCTTTCTCACCTCACTGTTTTGTTTAGCAAATGAGAAGGTTGAAGATATCAATGGCTGTCCCCGGAGCCAGTCTCAAATGGTAAGAAAAAAATACATTTTTAGTTTGTGTTGGCACTTCTACAGTTTTCTAAAATGCTTTTTAAAGATTTACTTAAGCTGTGCATATTCTGTCCCATATTTAACATACAGTCTTAATTCTCACATACTATTCCTGGAACTTGTTTTTTACACATATACTTTGTGTTTGGATCTTCATTTTTGTGTTAGCTAACTTTGGGAACTGAGGTAACTCAGCAGCAAAACTTCATGAGTACTAATTAATCCAGAACTGCTTTAGTGAACCTGTTCTTCTCCTGATTATCCAGATAATTTCATTTAACTTCATTTTTAAGGGCAATAAATCCAAGAACAAATTTCTAAGTGGAGTCTTTGTGTCTGGAAAACTGGTTTGATGAACAAGACTTGCCAAATTATTTCTGAATATAAATAGCCTTTTGGATTGTCCACTGTAAAGTCCAGTTAGATGCACTGACTCCAAGACTTTCAGAAATAGCACTTTAGTCATATAGCTTTCTGAGATATAGCTGGCAGCTGCTTAAAGACATTTTAATATGCTCAGGCAACAAGCATTTTGTAACTGTGATTCATATGGAGTCTGATTAATCTTGTGCTGTGTTTATGGTTAGTAAACTACATTTAATAAGATAAATCCTCATTGGAAAGCTGTAGAACTGGCAGGTACAAAATCTGAGCATCAGTAACATCACCATGCATTTACTGAATCATTTACAATTACAACATTCTCCCCCATGCTGTGGACTTTGCCTGTCTGTTCACATCCAAATGCTATATGAATAAGGTGTGCTTATGAATATAGTGTAGCTGGCAAGGATTTCAGAGTATCATGGTTTGGAGGAGTTTGCATAATAGCAAACTGCTGAAGGTTGGCTTAAAAGTGGGAATGGAATACAAAAATGTTGCATTTATTCAGTGTGTTTTTAAAAAGTGGAAGGTATTTGCAGTGTTTTCTGCAAAGCTGTGAAAGGAAAAAAATAGAATTCCAGCAAAATGCATGTCTTTTTTTTTTTTTTTTTTTTTTTTTTTTTCCCATTCTTACTTTTTATAGAATGTGGAGGTTTAGAATAAGTTTCTTTTCTTGCTTTTGGGCTTTTTGAAAGTCCACAGTAAGAATATAGGCAATTTCCTTAATAATAGTTATTATTTTAATTACTCATATTACAGCAGCACCTAGTGGCCCTGGCTGAGAACTTTGGGAACGCCAGTGTGGAACTCTAATATTACACACACAGATGGAGAGATAATCACTCCTTACTCTAATCACATTAAAACCTGCCATTCCAGACAGACAAGACAAACAAGAAGAGACAAAAGCACAGAAAAGTGATATTATTTCCCCAGGTTATGTAACTGGTTAGTGACCATCTAGCATTGCTGAGGGACCCACCACTCTGATATATATCTAACTTCATTTCCATGAGACAAAGCCAAGGTACAGGGAGAAATATTCTCTCAATAATAGTTTGCACAATGTTTGCATCTAAAAAAAAAAAAAAAAAAGGTCTTAAGGGTCTTCCTTCCTCATTGACCAGAAAATCTTTACATGGCATATGGGATTCTTGATTCTATCTCTATCTCTAGTGCAGTATAGGGAAGCGTGGTTCTGCAATAGTACCTTAGTACCTGCAGGGTTCTCTTTGGTCTGTATTCTGCCTCCTGCAAGCAGAACTCTGAACTCAGCCAGACCACAGAATATGTCTCAGGTGCTCTGCCTCTCAAATGGGGTGCTTTGAACACTCCTGTACACCATCATGCATCAGTACTCGCACAGTGCTAAAGCATCAGTTCAACTACTAGAAATAGTAATTTCTAGTAATTCAGTCACTTTCCTTTTTTACCTCTACAGTCAGATCATTTTCCTGCCTTTTGAAATACCAATTTTATCCCGCTGATTTCTTTAACTGTGATAGGAAAGTTAAAGTGTACTAGAGTACACTTTAAAGTAGTTAAAGTAGCTCAAATTTGTCAGCTTTCTTCCAAAATCTCTCAGAGACCCCAGGTATTAAGTCTGCTCTTCGTTTGTCTCATTTGGATTGTGAACTGATGTGGCCTAGCAGAAAGCAATATTTTATCACGTTTTCAGGTATTTCCCATGACAGTTCTCAATTTTGTTAGCCTATTAGACAATGATAAACCAAATCTCTTCTTGTAGCAGTGAACTCCTGCATATTTGTAATATTCAGGAAAAAAAAAAAAAAAAAAAGTAAAAAAAAAAAAAAGTAACTGTTCAAAGCTAGTTTACATATCTGAAATAGGCCAATATGTAATAATGTGCCCTATTGGGATTTTTCAGAACATCAGCCATCAAATCAGCAGTAATCAAGCTATTCCTATAAACATGCTATCCACTCATTCAGTGCTATGATACTCCTGAAAGTATGTTAGCCATTCATTCATTCGTATTCCTATGCATATTAGCCATTCACCCACTGCCTTCATTTCAACCTTTTTAGCTTATAAACCTCAAGAATCCCACCACCCTTCTCTTTCACATATGTTTTCATGATCCTTGCTCTCATAACTTGCAATTAAGAAGAAATGTTTTCTGTATTCATTTGCTATTTGATACCCTTCCCAGGAGGTGATGTCTAAGACATTTTATTAGCTTAAGTTAGAGAACACTGACATGGATTGTCTGCTGCTGGGAATACTTGATATGCCCTGTAGATGATACCTATATCAATTCATAATTAATCATTACCAATAGTCCCAGGTTCTGTTTCACTCACCATTTGGATTTCCTCTTGCCATTAGCTTCATCTTTCGAAAGATTTTTGAAGTATCTCAGTTCAGCGGTTAGCAAAATTCATAAACATATTTTCATGTTTATTTTTAAAATGTTTTAAATGTTTCTCTTTTAGTTTTCTTCTAGTTAAGTCTGTTGTAATGTCTTGCACTCTGCTCTCATATTGGCAGTGATACAGAAAAAAATTGTAGACCAGTTGAACCAGCTCCACAGGTCCAAGTTCATAAAAATTAAAACTTGTAAACTTCGGCAGCATCCAGTTTTTATATAGTTAGCTTTACCAGAATCCTCATGGCTGTCATTAACTTGTGAGATTTGAGATTTGCTTCTCTGCTGGATAAATCTGTTGTGGTAAAATGATTTTGGTATTTACTATTAAGGGTTAAAATAAAAATAAGGATTTAGAAGTCTGTTTATTAGAATATACATATACAAGCTTTTAGAGATTTTTTTTTTTCATCACAACTATCTCATTCAAGGAGGAATATGTCACTCGAGACTTTTTTTTTTTTTTTTTCAAATCTCTTTCCTTCAATGGAAAAAATGATGCCACATTAATCTTTTTGGAAGTCTATCAGTTAATGAAACCTAGATTATTTTTTTTTTTTCTTTTAAAAGAAAACAAAAGTCTTTCAATGATTTACATTTTGATGAAATAAAATTATAGTTCCTTTCTGCTTGTTTATAATAAATTTGTTTCTTTAATTTCTGTTGAAAATCCTGCCATCATTAGAAAAAACAGGAGAGTATTTTGGATAGAAAATACATTGTAAAGCTTTTCTATAATGGTTCAAAAAGATAGAATTCATATATATTTCTTCTGAACATATTAAAAAATGTACTGAAAGATCTCCAGTGTTTTTTCTCTAAACAGATCATATCAAAGATGTTTCAAGAATATGAAATATCATTTGTAATACATTTTAGGAAAAATGCAAGAGAATTAAAGTGTTGGACTGAAAATCTTTTTGTGGTGACAGTACTGTCCCTTGACAATTTTGAAAAACTAACATTGAATATTGCTGTTCTTTCTTCATGCAGTCTGTGGTGCTTTCAGCTGCACAAATAGTAAAATAAAGTGAAAGTTACAAAAATTTTGAACATATATATTTTTTTTCACATTGATTTTTTCTTAAGATTGATGTTGTTTTACTATCATTTTTTCTTCCTTGGAATTAGCTCTTACTAATTCCCATGGGAACTGTGTTCCAGTACACATCTATGTAAAAAGGCATTCTTAATTGTAGCTGGTAACAGGGCTTTTCTAATATATATTTAAGGGCAGGAAAGACCCTTTTTATGAAAAGACTCCTAACATAGGAGACTTTAATGCATTTAATGAAGACTATTTTTTTTTTTTTTCATTTTGTCAATCTTATCTTTGGCACTGTTTCCTACCAGATTGTAAAACCATGCTTCAAAGATAATTTTTACAGTTTGGGATACACACATGCTGCAGTCCAACAGAGGGAGTTGTGTTCAATGAAAATACAGGTCTTGCTTACCACATCCTGGATATCAGAGTGTTAGAAAAGGTGTTAGAGTTGTAGCGCATTGCCAAGTGGATATGAACTTTTAGTAAAAATCTGTAGTTATCAGAGCTGACACTTTCTTTGGAGAAGTAGTAGTGTATTTGATACAAATGGGAATCAATGGGACCATGTGCCTCACAAGTAAGATTGTTTCTACAGTATTGTATTTCATTTCATTAACAATACCTTTTAAGAGATGTTAATAAATTGAAAATGCTTCAGTAAAAAGCTACAAGAATATATGTAAAAATTGTGTAGTTTAGCAGGAAGGTGGTGGGAGGTCCCTGCTTAAGCAGGGAACATCTTTGTGATAGAGAGAACTTTCTGTAACATAAAAAGTGTATGAAGTCTGAACCTGAAGTAGGACAAAGTGAACATGTCTATACAGGTAAATGTTGTTTGGTGATGTATTGGGTGCTTCCTAGTGTTTCTGCAGTCCCACAACTTCTATCCCTCTCATGCCAGCCACCAACTCCACCCCTCCAGCTCCTTTTTTGCTCACATGCTTAGGTTTTCCACCAGAGGAAGCCAAGGTTACAGGTTGATGAGGTGCTCGCAAATCACTTCTTAGCAGAGTCAGAGTGTGAACAGGATGAATAGGAACTGCTAAATTGATGAACAGGAAACTGGAACTGCTAAATGTGCCACAAAGTATACCTGCCCTACAGTATGTACACTTTCCTTAGTATTCTTAAGTATCCTGCTGTCACACTTCCTCAGACAGGGATGTGCTGTGCAGACACTGCTGAGCAGCATCCCTCAGTATCCAGGAATGTTAATATACAAGGAGGAGAATATTGTTATTAGCATATTATGTCTAAAAATTGTTTGTAAAGCATAGCACTGTTTGGTATAAAAGAAGTGTGGTATGTTCTAAGGCCCATGGAATTTTATATGAGATTGTGTGGGTTTTGTTATGTGGAGCTCTATGAGGACTGGGAAGCTTGGAAATGTCATCCCTATTTTCACTGTCAAGTGGGCCCACATGTGAGCTCTTCCTCTCTGCTCAGTGCTGAATGCTGCAAGAATCTTCTGGCTTTACTAAGCAGTTTTTGGCAAGATTGGCCATAGAGGCTCAAGATGTATGACCCAAGATATTCATTCTATGCTTTCTAGCAGATCCAGGTGAGCGTTCCACACAAGTGTAACACATACAAATATATACTGAAAGTTGGCTGTGTGTAGAAATTGTTTCATTACTAATGGAAGTTCAGTATGACTTTTAAAAAGTAATCCCAGCTCCTTTATTGTGTGGGCCAGTTTCTTCCCCCAGTGATCTCCTTTTTTAAAAATTCTGACTGTTGCCCCATGACTATCAGTGCATCTTCACAGATTTCATGACTGGCTGCTGTAAAAGTCTTCTGAAAATACAAAGGAATGAGAGACTCAAGTTTTGTGTTTTCCAGATTTGGTGTGCTTAAATGAACAGAACACAAGTTAGTAATCTCTATTATTTCTCTAAGTATTTCTGCAGTGCCTGCTTGTGCACTTAGTTTTCAGAAATGAAATGAATAGCCTGAAGTGTATTAATCAGAGTGTATATACCTCCAAGTGATCGGGTCTAAAAAAAGTAAACATATTTCCATGCTAAAAAAAAAAAAAAAAAAAAAAAAGAGGAGAGTAACATTTTCCTTTCAGATTTTCAGTAATTTGTTTCCATTGGTTCAAATGGCACTTCTGTGAGATGGAACTGGGGGCCAGAGAGGCCAAGGATCACTCATAAGTTGTTTCTTGGAGAAGCCCATAAAATCCATTAAAAACTTTTCATTAAGAATGAAAATCGAGGAAAAACAAGGAAAAACTGAGTTATTGTGAGTAAAAACAGCTTTTAAAAATACAGACTATAATTCACCTCCCCCAAAGATCTGTGCTTGTAAGTGACTCATGATGTGCAAAAAGGAAAAGGGATGAATAGTAAAATGAAAAATCTTTCAAACTGTTACTCAGGATAATGAAATCTAAATCTAGTGGTGAAGTTGCAAAAGGATCTTGCAATTCAGAATAAAAAGGTGTGATGAACTTCTATTCTTCTTTACCAGAGAGGTGTTAACAAATACACATAGAGTTTTCTCAGTAATGAGCTGATGGCTCTTTTACTGGGAAATGCAGTTTGCATAAGAGAAAGGACAAGGCCTCAGCTGGTACAAATCTCTGTTAAAAATAAATAAATAAATAAATATAACCAAGAGGAATGGCACCTTGCAATATTGTCAGGATGGTTTCAAAACCTTATTTCCCTATCCTCTGTGATAGGCAAAGGGAATCTGGGATTCAATAGAGTAGCTCTCAAAAAGGGTAGAAAACCAAGTACTTTCAGGTGATAAGTTCACAGCATGTTGTCTAGGTAAGCGATCGCAGTAAAACTTGAGGGAACAAAACAAAAACAACAACTACAACAAAAATAAAAACAAATTAAAAAAAAAAAAAAAAAGAGTAATTAAATTCTGAACTCCTGCAAGAGGTTTCCTGTGTTTAAAGGTAGGAAAGCCCATATTTTAGCTGCGTTACATAGAAAAAATCTATAAGATAAAACTATAGCTTGGGAAGGGGGAGGTGGGGCGATGCTTAAAGGAGAGCAAACAAAGAATATACAAAGGTGTTATGTAAACGACTGCATAGAAAGGATGAGAGGAATATTAAGAACTTGGCTCAGATAGGCAACTTGTTAGAAAGGTGACTTTAATTTGCATGAGATTATGCAGATCTGGAATAGAAGAAAAATAACATCAACAACAACAACAACAACAACAATAATAATAATAATAAAGATTCTCCTTCCTGTGACACTATACGTGTATTCTAGATCACTCGTTATTTAGCATGACCACATTGGGAATATACATACGTTATTCATTTTGCCAGAGAAGTTTTCCAATGTACAATATCACAAATAGCACCTAGGGGCCTCTACCTTTGCATACAGCCATGAAAAAGCTGGTTATCGTAATTTCTTCTCCATTTGATCAGCTTTCTGGGAACACCATTATATATATACTGTATATTCTATTATATGCTGTATAACATTATCATGGGAATTTCCTTTATCATCTTAGAATTCCCCTCTGCTCTGCAAGTCTTCTGAAATTTCTTCTCTCCTACTGAGTAGATGTATTTCTGTATAGTTATATAGCTTTTTCCTCATGGGATTCAAGAAATGAATGACAGAAGTTGTTCATCTCATAGAGCCATTGTAGTATCCCTACAGTTTAAGATAAATATAGTTCCCTAGGATGTTGAAAACCCTGGAAATGAGGATGTGCAGCCTTATTTCCAGCTGATTGAAAGCGACAGCCGCAGCTCCAGGGATGTCTGCTAAGTTCAGAAGTTTATCACAGCTTGGAAGCCTGTAGTGGCAAACTGTCCCCATGTGTCATAGGAGGATTCCTTGTTCTCCCTGCATCTTTAACAAAACAAGCCTGTATTGTACAATGCCACAGTAATTAAGAATAGCTGTCACTTTTGCAGTGGTTCCCTGGCTACACCCTCTGCAACTAGGGAGCATAGCCATTTTGGTCTCCCTCGCACCATCTGATCTTTGAGGCATCTTTTGACTGGTAAAAATAATTTTAGCAAAGAGACAATAACGTCAGTGCTGGCTAAAGTATTAACAGTGTATGTGCTCCAGGTTCCATCTGAAACCATGTAGTTTACCCCTTCATCTTGACATATTTCATGAATCTGTCTCTTTTCCTCTGGTTTCATCTGTGTCTACAAGGATACTGGTGCTGGTTCCAACTGTCTTCACAGTACTTTATTCATTTTCTTCTCCTCAGTGAAGAATGGTCTGGAGTATTCCCTATATTGCCTATTTGCTTCGTGTAATATTGCTACCCTTCCTACTGTCACCTGTCAGGTGCACTATAAACGACCTGGCCACAAGATAAGCAGTGGTGTCCATGTTACAACTGAAATTCTCTCATGACCTTCTGCCATCTTGGAGATCTGTTATGTCTCAAGCACACCTTGATCTGCATAATTAAAAGTCCTCATTTGATTTTTGTTCCAATTAATTATACCAGAGTTTGGACAATGAAATAGACCAAAGGGCTTTAGGTTGCTCTTGATAACTGCCCAAGTTGTCCATGCCTTCATGTGGCCTCAAGCTGGGGTGTTACCAAGAAGTGGAGGTGGGGAGGCTGGTGGTGGTGGTATGTGGACATTTTGCTTTCAGTATAGCTAAGCCTGTTCCTGCATGCAATTCTTCCCTGGTCTTTGTAAGCAGTGGTTGAAGTATCATGCTCCCCATTCCCTGGGAAGAATTTGTCATGGTAATGCACAGCTTATACATACTCTGGCGTCCCTCCTACCAAGGATTTACTTACCACTTAATTCTGCATTTCTGAATCTAGCTCTTGTGGTTTGGCAGAGTACAGCCTCATGCAATTCTTATTTTAGGATTGTGGGTAAAAAACCATTGGAGTCACATTGGTGGCAAATACTTCTCCCAGTCTCCTCTCTCTTACCTTATAACAGTGGCAGTTCTGGATTGAAGCAAACAAGACTGATCCAACATCTAAGCAGGTTCTTAACAGATACTTATCAAAGGAATGATGACATAATACATTTTCAGACTTCCTATTTTCATAGAATCATAGAATCACAGAATGGTTAGGGTTGGAAGGGACATAAAAGACCACCTAGTTCTAACCCGTTCTGCCATGGCCAGGGATGCCACCCACTAGATCAGGCTGCCCGGGGCCATGTCCAACCTGGTCTTGAACGTCTCCAGGGATGAGACATCCACAACTTTTCTGGACAACCTGTTCCAGTGCCTTTCAGCACTCTCAGTGAAGAATTTCCTCCTAGTATGTAATCTAAATCTACCTTTTTTTAGTTTAAAACTGTTTACCCATATCCTATCACTATTTGCCCATTTAAAAATCCATCTATTTTATAAACCTCTTTTAAGTACTGAAAGGCTGCTATGAGGTCTCCCCAGAGCCTTCTTTTCTTCAGGCTGAACATCCCCAGCTCTCTCAACCTTATAGAAGTGGCGCTCCAGCCTTCTGATCAGCTTCATGGCCCTCCTCTGGGCCTGCTCTAACAGGTCTAAATCCTTCTTGTGCTGAGGGCCCCAGAACTGGATGCAGCACTCCAAGCAGGGCCTCACAAGGGCAGAAAACAGGCGGACAATCACCTCCCTCGACTTTCTGGCCACACCTTTTTTGATGCAGCCCAGAATGCAGTTGACCTTCTGGGCTGCAAGTGTGCACTGCTGGCTTGCGTCAAGTTTTTCCTCTACCAGAACCCCCAAGTCCTTCTCTGCAGTGCTGCTTTCAATGATTTCTTCTCTCAGTCTGTACTTATGTCTGGGATTGGCCAGATTCTGATAGTAGCTGATGAACATTTGCATGTGTTGATGCAAGTGTTGAAGACTGAACATTTCCTGGTGGTAGTTTCAAGTAGATGATTTTTAACTTAACTAGCAGTGCTTTCTGAGATTCTTCAATGGGTAGGTGGTGTGCATTAAATGTATGTCCTCACTGGAGTTCCCAGGGAAGCACCAAAGACTGTTACAGCCAGAAGCATGCCTTAACTGTCCTTCTGAAGACAGCTGGACAAGTCCTCTCATTTCAAAGACGTTCAGACTGTAAATCTCCTCTTTGAGAATCAGCCGCATTCCCATCCCTTCCCCAGTGACTGGCCTCACTGATCCAGAGAAGAATTTCTTGGACACGTTTGCCACATCCCATCAATTGTAATGCTCTGTGCAGTGTGCAATGTACAAGATAGTTTCCAAGTGTGTACAATTTGTTTTCCATACAATGAGTGTTCAAACTGACTGTCCCATTTAAATCCCCAGTATTTCTTTGGTTGATGATAGGAATGTAGCCACTAAGATGCATTTCCATTTAGGAATACTGTCCAGGTTTATAGGTCCCTGAAGCTTATTTCTGCTGTCTGAGAACTTCTATGGCATACCATTCATACATCATTTTTGGGAGCTCAAAGTAGAAAGAAATGATTTTTAAGACTTCCACACTTGTATTCATGTCACCACCCAGAAATAACGGAGATGATATCAGGAACAAGCCAGGAACAAACTTCCCTCTCCTCTGTGCAGGGAATTGGCACTCTGCTAAACCAGCACAGTGAGCATCAAGTTATACCTCACTGCCTTTAATTTGCTTTTGTTGTTGTTCATTTGTTTTTGTTTTAGACATCAACAAACCCTTTTCTATGAACTTTTGTATGCCTTAGTGGAGGGTCAGGGCTTTTTTGTGTAATCCTGTATTGCTAACAGTAATGCATATAGGTATATCAACTGTCTAAATATACAAATAAATAATGCAAATTGAAAATCAATTACAGTAAATAACCTCTCCTTCAGCAGTAGAAATTTAAGCTTATCTTATGCTTGCAGGTGCAATTACCTGGACATAAAGACTAGAGTACAAATAAAAATAAGAGCACTAAAAGTAGAGCTCTGTGGCACCCCAAAAGAAAAATTAAAAAGTGATCCACCTGAGGGTCCATCTAAGGATACATTATAGGTACAGATATGAATGGTGGAAATCGAGGAAGAAGAGGGGAAAGAATTTCTGTAAGGGTAAGGTTAAAGGTATTAATGTTAAAGATGACTGATATTCAAGGAGGAATGTGTTGGAAGTCTGGTTCCAAGTTTTTCTGAAAAGAGATTATTAATGGCATTAACATAGCTAATTTGAGTTAGATGAGAAGCAAATTCATTTAGCTCAGACCTGGCAGAAAGGGGAATTCAAACCGCTTTTGCAAATAGCTCTTTAAAAAAAAAAAAAAAAAAGACCAAGAAGTTGAAAGTAAATATAGATGTGGTGAGAGCTGTGCACACAAGCAGTGTAACAGTTGACCTTGTTTGGGAGACCAAACATGCTTCTATTGTGAGGGAGAGAGGAAGATAAGGAAATGATGGTAGAAATTCTAGATCTAGTAGAGGATAAAGGATAGGAAGCTTCATCTATCTTGCCTAAGGATGTTACAGACATGGAAAGGAAGGGAGGAAGGGGAGGAGAAGGCAACCAAATCATCACTTTTGTAATATGATTTGATTCTGGTTTGGCTTTTTATTAGACCTCTTTATTCTGCACTGAAACAAACAGTTCTTTCTACATCCAGAGAAGATCTGAGAACATTAAAAGAACCACAGGATTGATGACAACCTCTCTTCACAAAACAGCCCAGAGTTACTCACTCACATCAGTCAATGAGCTGCATATTCCTCTGAGTCGCTCACATTTGACTGTCTGAAGTCATAAAAGAAAATGCCACAGGAACACATCCTGGATATTATTTTACAGTGCTGGAAGAAGTACATTATTCATTAAAAAAACAAAAAAAAAATCATATGCAAGCATGTCTTCTTGTTTATGCTTAGAAATTCCCTGTCTTATTAATGCATGGAGTCACATGATGTCTAGATGTTAATGTAATAATCAGGTCATAAGACGTAGTTATATTGTGATGGTATCAGTCTCCATTAAAACTAACAAAAATTTAGACTAAGTTAGGGATGCTTGGTTAGGGCCAAGATTAAGTTTATGTACAATTTGCTTTTGCAGACAAAGACTGTTGAGAACAGAGAGATCTTTTCATTCCTTAAAATAAAAAATGTCCCCTCACACTTTTTTTTTTTTTTTCCTCCTAGGAATTCCTTGAACCTCCCTTCCTTTAATCTGTTTGTCAGTACATACATGCCACTGATGCACGACTATCTATCTGCACTCATTTCTTCTCCCAGCCCCTCAGCTATGCTTGTCAGGAATATAATTTTATCAGAGAATCATTGTGTTAAACTGTATCAGGAAGATAAAACAGTGGAGTAATTTATGCCTGAAGAATAGTGGCTGACACACATTGAAGTATTTATTGTTTGAAGAGATGCAGTTGACAATTTTGTCATTTTCTCCCATTTGTAGTTATCTTACTCCCCTCTTCAATCTCTTCCCCCCAAAAATGTCATGTGAACATTACCTGAAGTATCATAATTGATCAAATATATACTTGTGATACAGATGCTTAGACAAAGAGATGTCCGTTAATAGAAATTAACTGGAAAATTTTAACACAAACATCTATTTCAAATACATACACACTAATTGACTATGACATGCATTTTAGAAAGCACCTGTTGGTTATATTTGTCAATACATTTTTCCCAGGATAGCAGCAGCAGGATTACAGTAAATATGTGTGCTTCATGACGGTGTATTTTTATCATCTTCTATAGGGAGATTATGTTATAAATACTAGGAATGTCTAGAATGTTTACTGGATTTAAAAATAGAGAAGAAAGTGCATGATGTTTAGCTGAACAGCAAAAATACATATTTAATCTTTACAAGAAAATAAACAGTCTCTGAAGTGGTTTTCTTTTACAGTGTATCCAAACAAGACTTTTTGGTAATTTTGAGATTTTGTCAGCTTTCTAGATTTTTATCAAATGTCTGGTTATTTTGGAAATGTGGCAAAGTGCCAGTTCTGTTATGTTTATAATTGAGGACTTCCTTCTATTTAAAGATTTTCTAACCACTCCCTTTACATTACTTCTGCTTAATAATTTTTTGTGTTGTATGTTTTTTAGGAAAGGTTATTTTTCAATGTCTGTGAAGCCTTGAACTTCATCAGAGGTAGACTTTTTACATTAGAAAGTATTATTAACTATGAAGAAGAGTCTCAAGATCTCTCATTCATTTTTTTCATCCAAAGATAATTTGCCACTGCCTATCATAGAATCACAGAATGGCTGAGGTTGGCAGGGCCCTCTGGAGCCCATCTGGTCCAAGCTCCCTGCTCAAGCAGGGACACCTGGAGCAAGCTGCCCAGGACCATATCCAAATAGTATCAGTGGTGCAGTCTGCAGTTTCAGTAACATGCAAAACTCTCAAGAAACTATGTGGGTGCATGTTTTGGCATGTAGTGCACACACATGGTCCATAGGAAGTACCTTGTGTAATTCTGATAAAGCTCTTTAATTCAATACGAGCTTATTGAAAGGCATTTACGCCTTTCTTGCTCTCCCTGCCTGTCACTGGTGAGTGGAAGATTGTGGGAGCTTTGACATTCTGTGATTTTTATATTTTCTGGACATCTGTGGGAGTCTAAGATGGCCATTCTTCTCTGGAGTTGCCAGAGCTACTTTCTCTGCTCCTAGGGTGAATCCAGACTGAATTTAGAAAAGAGGTACTGAACACAGTTTTGAGATTTAAACATCAAGACCCAGAAATAATACATGAGGGCACACAGCAAGTATGAATATCGTTATCATTTATTCAATTGGACTGGGAAATCCAACCAATAGAAAGATTTTTTAATGGAGTTATAGGAACTGCACAACTGTCCATAAAATGCTGTTGGTGATGTAATGCGTAAAAAAAAAGAAGTGGACCAGAAAGCAAGTTGTGGCTTCCATTTTAATGGAATTTAATGGAATTATATTTTTTTAGGGATTTTAACTAGCACTGTTTCGGTGGAAGAGTTTGAATTGTGAATTTGGTTGGAAAGCACACTCACCTTCTCACGTGCTTAAAATTACAGTAAACGCTATCCAAAAATAGTCATGCTTTTGGAATTATTGTGTATTATATCATGCCTAGATAACCATGCTGAATCATCTTGTTGAAGCTACACATATCCAATATTTCAAAGCTTGACACTATAGCAGTAAGGCTGCAAGAAAGGAGGGTAAATAAAGTACCGCAGAATGTCTTAGTGAGATAGTGTGTTCATTACAAATCAACATGATAATAAAAACAACACTGTCTTTCAGTTGTACAAAAAAAGCTTGACAACATCCTCCTGATCTTCTACTGGAGAATAAAACACCAAAAACTTGATGCCAGATAAAGTTTTTTTGGCAATATTGCATTACATCCAGAATATAATATGATTACTACGTTAGAGATTTAGGGGAAAGAACAGAAAGAAGTTGGATAATAAAACTAATATGACAGTCCAGATGTATTTTCTCACTCTGCTCTTGAACTTTCCTTGAACAGGAGCTGCCTACATCTACTGTACCTAACTGCTAGTCTGTTTCATGGAAAGAAAGCCCACTCTGCTTGATTTTATGATGTCTTTTACGGACTCACTATTTTGGAGCACCTTGACCTTTATGCACACTAACCATCTAACCATGCCATCTAACTTTGCTTTTTTGTTAGGCAGTAATTATACCCTCAGAGTGCGCTATTCTTTGAGCTCTGTTGCAAATCCTGTTCACCTAAAGTCTTTTCCCAATGCCTTATTGCTGGCACATGGGAATGAACATGAACTGCTGCATCAGAGCTGTGGTCCATCAGGGGTCAATGTTCCTTTTCTGACAGTGCCAATGTGAGAAATATTTTAGGGAGAACAAGTGACCTTGCCAAATCTGTTTGGTCCATTCCCATCCTCTTTCCCCAGAACCTTTGCTAATTGTATTATGGAGATTAGAAGCAGGAGATTCTCTGCTTGCTTTTTCAGTATGCATTTATGCACTATCGTGATCACTATTTATTCCATGAAGTGAAGCATGCTGGATTTCTCAGAAATAAATAAATAAATAAATAAATAAATAAATAAATAAATAAATAAATAAGATTTTTCTCCTATAGTTGTGAACACAGCCATGGGACTAGATGCAGAGTAGGTATATTTCTTTCATTAACTGCACTCAGTGCTCTGTCAACCCACTTTACCCAGTCCCTGATTGTCAGGAGCCTATGGATGTGACCAGTCTGGAATGGCTTGAAATACCATCAGGAAGGTGAATCTCCGTGTTTGGTGAACACTTGTTAGTGAACTTGACTTACGCTAATTCTGAATACAAACTCTATTACAGTATTACAGCTCATGACCCTCTTACAGGCAATACTGTTAAGGTACACAAAGGTAAATTGGCTTTAGTAATTGGCTTAAGTTGGCTAGAAGTAGAACAGGCTGCTCACAAAGGCTGCTTATGTCAGCAGCATTAACAAATCCCTTTTCATGTAAAGGCTCTTGATCAGCTTAATTAAGACATTAACACAATCTTTTGTGTGTGTGTGTGTGTGTGTAACTTCTCTGTTTAAATCCACTGTGATCGGAACCTTAATACACAAATCATTAGAATACAGTACAACCAGTTTTGTTTCAGTATAAATAAATAGCATAAATACAGTAATCTATTTGGCAGCTTTCTGATGTGCAGGAATTATTTAAAACACAGGCTGAGGAATCTGCTGACCATATGATCAACAGATGATCATATGACATAAGTCAGAGCTATACTTGTTTTAAGTTGAATTTATTTTAAGTTGGCCGTGTATCCAGATATGAATTAGTCCATGCAGTGTTCTGTTTCAGTCAGTCCAAAATACATTTTTTGTTAGGACTTGATTGTATTCAACCTCACAAACTGATCTCAAATCACTTCTGCTTTTTGAAGAGTTGATATCAATTTAGATTATATGTTTACATATGCATGTCTTAGCAGTTCTTTCTGGTGGTATCCTGACCAGAACCAAACCTGTAAAGTCCAAAAAGTTGAATCTGAGAGGTCTTCCTGAAGTATAAATGTGCTTCTATTTTAGCTTCTAGCTTTTGGCTGTCTTTAATTCTATAATAATTAGAATAGGCTTTGTTTAGGCTTGTATTGTTGGCTGATTGGAACCTTGTTTGAATTATTCATACCTCTTGATTTATCTGAGTTTATTTGGAATTACAATGGGAGCGTACTGATGGCATTTCCCTCTAGGGAAAAAAATACCACAAGAATTTTCTTTGTCCCAGGGTTTCCACACTTGAGTGCTGAGACCTATTTGCATGTGAAATAAATAATAGCTCATGAAGTTAAACAGCAACAGTTCTATGTATTCTAAATGCACACATAGTCAGCTCACCAACATCCCAGTCTTATGAGCTCTTTGGTCTGTCATTCACAGACTTTTTCAGTAATTCTTCCCAATAATGACTTTAAATTGGGTTTTTGTATAAGCTTTCAGTTTATAGACAGATCAGCAGCAACAGCCCACAGCAAACGTATGTGCCAGGGTGTCTTCACTGTTCTTGTGTATGTAAGGCTTCCATTTGAATTTCTTAGCATAGTTTTGAAAGATTTATATTGTTACATTGTATAAATTAACTTATTAGAAGATTATGTGGCTCCTCCAAAGCTCAGTAAATGCTTGTTTTTCAAATAATATTGTCTGCATTTTGGAACTTGCAAACACTTGGATAACTATTTAAAACTGCTTCCTCCTACACTTGACACTTCATTGGCTACAACTGGAAGTGAAAAGACAAACAAAGTGTCTGTTCAGACCTCATTTTACAGGGTCAAGCTGGTGTTTGTATTATAACATTTAGCTAAGAATTCAAGAAAAGTCTTGGTCCTGTTGAATGTAAGAGCAGATATCCCGTTGCCTTTTGTGGATCTAGGTGCTTTTATTTTCCTTGACAGAGCATCTAGACAAAAGATCTTGTGAAGAGTTTGGAAAATGCTTCTCTTTGGTTTGGTCATATACTGAATCATATAGTATATAGCTAAGTAGGCTGCTTATGAGCATAATATTAAAATATATTCAGTCCCAATACTTCTTTGCATATCATTCTAAGTATGGTATAAAATATGATGTGCAGGTGTACTAGCCAAAGTGAACGCCTGAATCCTTCATATGCTTTTTTTTTTTTTAATTATCATTATTTTTTTAACACTAGGAAGCATAGAGATAAAACCACATAGTTTTTATTGATTTCTGATTTAATTCTAATAGTTTTAATAACCTGTGACAAAAATTCATCTTTGATTTTGTTTCTTTTGAGTTTTATTTTCCATAAGGTTTAGATCAATTTGAGTCAGTAAAATGAAGACTAAACATAAAGGAAAATCAGTGACTTATGTTATGTTCTCACATGCATGTAATTTCCCAAGGACTTGAAGTTCCAGCAGTAAGACTATATAACTTCAGATCTGCACTTTTAGAGTTTGTTAATAACAAGTATTTTTATCACTTTTATTCTGATGAGATCAATCTTCTATAAATATTTTTCAGGGTAATATGCAAAATATATCTAATTAAGAAAAACTTGAGAATGTTTATAAAATCAAAATGCCAGGAGGATAGAAAATTTGTGCCTTTCCCACACGTGCTGTAGCATTATGGCTTCTGCTGTACTCAAGACTGAGGTGTAGTCTGAAAGCATAAAGTGCATCAGGATGGACTCCATTTGCAAAATTCAAGAGATGCATTGAAATACCCCATAGTTTATCTGTTTACTTATCTTTTAAAGAATTCATCCCGTCATTGGTTGTAATTACCCTTACTTCTAAAAGCTTTTTTTTTTTTTTTTTTTTTGATGAGCTAAATGAAGTTGCTATATACTAAATTGTTCAGAAGGAGAGAACTGGAATGCTTTCAAAGGTTTAATTAAATCTGGTAAATGAGTGCTCTGTTGTAGACTCTCTTTTGACCTAATGGAGAGAAACTACTCTTTTTAAAGAAGTGTGCATTTTCATGTTGCCCTCTAATTTTCTGAAGCTGCCACACTCCATAAATATTTAGACATTGGTACCTTGCTGACTCAGAAGCATTGCATAACTAAAAAAAAAGGATGGTAGACAGACTCACTAGAGTGATGCATTGCTTTAAAAACCACTGTTTAAACAGAGTCCCTTTTATTGCTACCTTAAAAAAAAAAAAAGTCCTCCAGGGGTAGCATTTATCTTCAATTTTGTGTTCTTAGTGCATGTGTAGGGGTCTTTCACAGTGTTCACGGACTGTGGAGATGAAAGCACTAAAGCAGGGAGCTACTTTGAGACTTTAGAAAAGATTTTTTTGCCTAGTCTTTTATTTTGATCCAGGTTGTCGCAGAATCATGTTTTAGTTCTCTAAGAATTTCATGCAAGATGCTGAAATACTTTAATGGTTTTCTGAATCCAGAGCCAGGAGTTTATTCAGGGCCGAGTCCAGCACTGTATTCCAATCAAAAAATCAACACTTTCTTCTAAAAAAATCTGTAATAGCTTCCTATAATCACGTTAGAAATGATCATTGTTGTATTTTGTGCTTTACAATGTCTGCTCTAGAGACTGTTGTAGAGCAAATGTAAGATAACACATAGAAAGAAGAATGGGTAAGAAAAGATGAGAAAAGCAAGAATGCACCACTGGAGATAAGCAGAGTAAAAGTCTGTATTCTCTTAAGTGTTTTTTGGGGGTCTCTAAGTTTTTGTTTGTTTTAATGTGAGGATGTCAAGACGATGTTCATAATCATCTGTTTGGCTATCCTAAAATTATGATTAGAATTTAAACTTTTATTGAGAGTAACTGAATTGTTCATTGACTTTGTTCTTTGTTGGCATATACAAATACATACAATACACAAACACACACCAAAAAAATTGCATTTGACATTACAGAGACTCTCTCTCCTTCGCTCCAAGTTTTCCAAGCACCAGATTAGGGACAAGGTAAAATACCTGCCACACCAGCTGTCACCTTCATGTTCCTGACAGGATTGACAATAGTATGTGCCAAAAAGAATCTGTTTCCCACTGCTGCATTTTCTTAAAATCAATACACACCCCAGCTCATACTCTAACCTTAATAGTGACCTCATACATTCTTTTATCAGCATGTCAGTACATATGTATGTTGAATTTTCCAAGTATTTGGGAAGTTAACTTGCTTTACATTTCTGAATTTACTGTTCATATTTCATGTTTGGAGTGCATGCTGGAAGAATTTGGTGTGCGTGTTTCTTCATACTTGTTGGAAAAAGGAAGTGGAAGGTATTTCAGTTTTAAATAACACTATAATCCTTTTCTGAAAAACAAAACAAAACAAAACAAACAAGTAAAAAAACCCTAATAATTAAATAACTCCGGCATCATTTCCTAAAAATTTTTTTGCCTGGGAGGCCTTCTACATACCGATAGTTATTATCCTCCAAGGTAAAATTTCCCTCAAATGCCTCCAGTAAATCTTTTTTTAATTTGCATATATGGTCAATGCTGAGTTTGGAACAGTTTTTGGACTGCTGTTACATAGTTCACTGATACTTATTTTCATTAAATGATCCTTAGATTTTTGTACTGTAAGTAATTACGAGTTTGTTAGAAAATTTAAGCTAAATCTGTGTGCGTGTCAGTGGATTTTGCTTAACACCCTGAAATGTATTATAATTTCCACAGAAAAATGGAATGTCCCTTGCATCTGGGTGAGGTAACCAGCCACGTACAACAGCAAGTCAGCAGAACACACTTAATATCTCCCAGCAGGACTACTAACACCTGTTTTACTAGGGTGGGTTTTCAAATTTACGCCACCCGGTGAAACTTGACATTGCCTTGCAGTACAGTTACAAAAAAAAAAAAAAATATTACAATAAGCTATCACGTTAAATGCTCATGGGAAATAAACAATCAGAAAAAGAAATAATATAATTTTTTAGTCTCTTCTCTTCTTTGCATTTCTGCATATTTTGCTGTTGAGTTTGCTTATCTCACAATTTTCCCTTTCTTCAAGTTTCCCTCATTTCATTTGGCTTTACCCCCAATGTGAACCAAGAATTCATGGCAAATTTAATCAAGTCTGAGTAGTCATAGGTCAAGGTGACAGTGCCACATTCAGCCTGCCATACCAGCATCTTGCACAGAGACTACAAACATGAAACTAAAGAGGTTCCTAAGTAGGGTCAGTAGGTAAGTTTCCTGTTATTGCAGGCCACATTTATTTCCATCCCATTTCCATTTGGAAGTGTTTGGGTGTATTCTCTGCTCTTCAGACTGTCCCACACTGAGTAGTAGTAGTAGTAAAAACCGTCTTTTTCTTTACAGATAATAGTGCATGCAGTTTCTTTACAGGGAATCTTGATTAAAATGTAAGACTTTCAGATAGTCCTGCTCAAGAATCAAGAGCTTTTATTATGAACATATTAACACATAACTATGTTGATAAGCATGCCCAACTTTAAATGCAAAAGAGACAAGAAAGCAGATGGCTTGTATTCAGATGTGCTAAACTAGTTTAACTTGTGCAATATCAAAAGAAACCAGTTTGCTTATGTATGCTTATACTATAGCTTATGCTATACTAGACTATAATACTTGTAAAATGAGACCATAGGAGTTTACTTCCCATTGGACCCTTTGAAAGTCTTAGACCCTATTTTTTAGTTCTAGTTCTTATAGAGATACATCTGAATAATAATAATAATAGCAACAACAACAATAATAATAATGTTTCTGTAACAAGACCCTCCCCTTTGGAACACATAGGAATCACCTATTCACATATTGTGCATAACATGACAGTGTAGTGAAAATCCTATACAAATTTTTCAAATACGATTTAATGACAACTTTTCTCAGAATACAGGTAAATCATCAACAGTGTCAAATTGAACATAATGAATGCATGGCACAGAAGGATTTTTTTTTTTAATTTTCTTTTTCTGAAGAGGTGAGAAGACCTTGAATTGTGCTAAACATCTGTTTTCAAGTGAAGAACAAAAGAGAGTTCTCAATGCCAAATATTATTTCTGTGATCATTTAAGAATCACCCAGAGTTCCAAACACTATTGGAAATGTGGCATTTAAAGAATAGATAGGCAGATGGATAAAGATATTGGACTGGGTAATCCATTTTGGCATACCAGTTTTAATCTAGGATGATGTGTTGGCTTCAGCAGAAACTCCTTGGAGTAAACTGGCTAGCAGGAATGTGTGTTTGGGCCCAAGTTGCACTGTGTGAATCAACAATGAACAGAAACTGAAATAAACTTGTCTTTCTCCATCTCTCACAACAGCTTTAGGTGTAGCAGGCTATTCAAAATCATAAATTTGGCCAAAAGTAGATATTCCAGGTAGTGGAGTTTTTTTTCTTTGTTTGTTTTGCTTTTTGTTGTTGCTGTTGTTGTTTGTTTATTTTTACTTTTTGCTTCTAATAAGTATATGTGAGAATGTACGTGACCTAGTCTCATACTGCTCCCCAATATGCAAGTGAGGGTGAGAGTTTAGGCCACGTACCTTGAAATATGTTTCCATTTCTTCCAAGTCATTCCATATAACTAAGTCTACATGGACAGTTTCATACTCTTCCTGGCTCCAAAATGTGCACAAGAAATGCTTTTATCCACACATGAACATGTCTCGGTTGCTTGCCTAAATCTTTGTTCTTTTTAGAATCCACAATTAAGACCAGAGCTAAAACTAAACCAGTAGCCAGAACTCTAAAGGTAGTATTTCTCTGTCCTTGTGTCCATGTGAAAGTCAGAAATACAGATAGGATCTGCTCTTCCATTTTTAATTTTATTCATTTTATACAGGCTATGTATTGTGAATATTTAGAGTCCAGGATGCTATCTTTAATTCCTGATTTGTGTTTTTATTTGGTTTTGATTCTACTACCACTACAGAACTTGAATGAGAATACATAATTTTCTGCTTTTTAATTCATTTAAATCCATTAACTTAACATTAACATTAAATCCATATCCTGCTCATCTTAGTGATGAACATCCATACAAAAGCGAAAGAGTGAAATACAGCTCTCAAATCAGGTTAATACTCTGGGGAAAATATTTAAGAATAAATCTTGCTGGCAACATGGATTTGAAGAATATCTCGTAGCATAGTTCTAATCCCAAAAGACATCTATTCAATATTAGTTAAATAAATAAATAAACAGCCATCACAAACATTGATGAAATTTTTACAAAGCAAATCTTTTACCAGGTTTTATTTGGGGCTTTGTGTTGTGGTTCAGAATGTCAAAACACATACAGAGCTATGGAAGATAGTGCAGAATGATGTGCTGACAGAAATTACAGTTTTACATTTGATTCCAAAATAATCAAGAGAAATTTAGAAGCATATATGTGTAGAGCGTGTTCTGTTCTTCAGGACTAATCCTGCCAGAACTAGACAAATCTCAACTCACATATACGTTTATATGTTCTCATAAACTATGCTGTCATAAAGTTAACAAGAAAAAAATTAGTCAAGCCAAGATATTTTTCAGAGCTTCTTACAAATACAGAAGAAGAACATACTGTATTAGTCATCATTACTTGTCTTCTGAGTAGCCCACAATTAAATTGATGCTTGGAAGTGAAGAAAGTGTTGTCTGCCAGACAAAAGAGATGAAAGCTAGTCTTGGTAACAGCAGAATAATTATTTAAAAAAATAGACATATTCTATATGTTGAGTCACTGGTGAGTACGATCCCACAAATGAGCTCTTCCTGTAAGTCTGCAGACTGCTGGGTATTAAGTACTACTGTTTATCTACATGCAAGTCCCACAGTCTGGTTTAGTGATTTATTTCAGTCAGTAAAAATTCAAAAAGCTACCAGTCAAAAGCAGATTACCCAAAAATACAGGATGTAATATGTTACAGTAGTTTTGCAATGTATCTTCTTTGTATGCCATATAATGTAATAATAGTGTTGCAGTTGTGATATTGCTGCTTATTTGTGCATAATTGTTTTAAATATAATCCCCTAAAATGTGGGTGTAGAAATATCTTGGGACTCACTATTTATGGTGTAAGTATTTCAGATGCATTTTTCACAAGGTTATGTGTACGCACATTAAAAGGATTTGATTTACACAAGCAGCTTAATACTTTAAAAGCATAATTCAGTAGGCGTAATTTAAGAAGCATCAAATGATGTTATCTGATGATGCCTACAAATCTAAATTCCTAAATTATCATCCTCTTAGCTGAGTTTATTTGCACCAATGAAGCTGGAACTACATTTCAGAATAGGACAAATTATTTTTCATTTTTGATAAGGAAATGGTTATATTATTAGAGATGATAGTTTTTGTTTACCTCTGACAGGCAGTCTCGTGTAATATCGATTGGCTTTCAACATTGTTATATGAATAGCTAGGTGGACAAATACCTACATGGCAATGAATCTGTATTATATCATTATTTATTTTTTCCATTTTTAGGTTTTAATATTTTTAATGTGGCAAATCTGTTACTCAACACACTACATTTCCTTCAGTCTTTTGAACCTTTAGTATAAACTAAGTGGTTTGAAACATAATATTTGTGAGTAACAGTGATGTGAGTTCAGCAGCAGTATGTTCGTAGCAATTAAGCAATACAAGCAATGTTCTTATCAATACAAGCAAATTTGATTCACTTTCTGTGTCTTGATATGTAAGATTTGGAATCTGTGTATCCTGATTTATGTACTGAAGCAAACTACATCTGCTACAACACTTTGTATTTCTTATGATACTATTCATGTTAATGGGAAATATCACCTCTGTTGTGAACTTGTGCTGTTTGAAAGTAAAATTCATTACAAAATTGTGGGCATATTTCATAAAAATTGTCTGGCATCTATATGAAGTATTACAAAGCAAAATCCTTAGTCCTTGATGTTTAAGCAGGTAGATTTCTATATATGCAGTGTTAGCACTTGGAAGAGTTTACCCCAGTGTATAATAATGCCACCACTAACTACTTAAATAAACATGGGCTTCAGGGATTCATACCACTCTTGATTGAAACAGTATTGAGGAGTAGAAACTGCTTGAAATCTCTTAGAGCTTTTGTAATTGAAAAATTACTCTCATCTGTTGGTAAGTTTGAATAAAAAGTGTTTGGGGCTGCTAGGGTTTGAGTTCAAAGAATAACTGTGGTTTGCCAAGGCAAGAAGTAGGTAATTAAAGCAATGTTTATAGACACACTGAAAGCTTCAAAATGGGACAACTTTAAGGCTAACTTCTAGACTGGAAAGGAAAGAAAGTGAAAATAACCCACAAATGTATTAATGGATGTCTTATTGAATCTTCTAACAGTTCCTGAGAGTTTTACAGTAACTGCAGTTATTATCAGAAAAATGACTGTAAGAGTTATGTTCTGACATTTTCTGTGTATTATGTGGCTGTGAGTTGCCACACCAAACTTGCTCAATTCACAAGCCAGAACAAGACTTTATTATAAACCTAACACTGCAGCCACAGTCTATTGTCTGAAAGTTGGCCTCTATTAATTCATGCAGCACCACCAACAGGAATGACTTTGGACTTAAGGTTTGTGTTACAGTTCTCTTGGTGAACCATGAAGCAAAACAGGATTTTCTTTGTAGTTCTGCAGTATATTAAGTCATTGGTGTTAATAGTAATGACTTGATTTGTCTGCAAGTTTAAGAGATGTGATTTCAAAGACATGCACAAGTAGATGTATACATGTAAAATAACCAGGCGCCATTTCTATAAGATAATTAATTTTAATTATTTTTCATCTGGAATGTATGTTAAGATTTAGGCTTATTATTTTCTAAATATTTAGTATTGCAGGTAGATATTGAGATGTTTTCATAGTACTTAAATATTTAAGTGGGCCCTAGCAAATTACACATTTTTTAGAGTTATGGCCTCCTGAATTACTGCAGAGAACACATGCCCATTATGAAAAATGTCTTGGTTATCCTAGGAGATCTGCTAGGAAGTATTGATTTGGTTATTTGGAGGTGAGCATTAATTACTTCAGTTTGTTTTGTTTTGTTTTGTTTTGTTTTTTCCCCTTTAGCTTCTAGTACTTAGTGTCAGAACAAAATTTCCCATCTTTGAAGTAGTTTCAAAGTAGTAGTAATAGTTTGAAGTTCTACATTAAGGTTGATTTGAAAGTTCACAGAAGCTCTCAGTTATACAGTTTATATCCAAGCAAAACTTAATTTCTGTTAAATTCTTCGGGACAGGAAAATTTCCATTTGAATTGGTTTCTTCTGTAGTTGATGTTGTTTAAAGGTCAAGTAGAGATATTCTCATTGTGTTCTTTATTTTCATGGCTGACCAGGTGTGTAGGTGAAGGTCAGAACAGAGCCAGCCCTATTCCTTGCTGTTGCCATCAGGAGTGGCTCAATCTCCCTGTCCCTCCTCCCCATCTTCCACATCCTCTCCCAAATCATGCCTTTCTCAGGCTTGGACACACCCTGTCCTCCACTGACTCCTGTGCTCATCTGACTGCATAGGAAACCAGAGTGACTAAAATACAATTGCCTGTTTTGCTGGGTGAGTTTTCTGCACTGAACCAGCTCCCAGTGTGCTCAGAGAAGTGTTGAAGCCCAGACAAGGTGGCAGCAGCAGGGCCCCACGCCTGGGAGGAGGAGGTGAGGAAGAAGCAGATCATCCCATTTTAGCTGCAGCCAACTTTCAACTCATTTGGCTGTGCCACATCACTATCGCTTATGAAATGACCTAGTTTGTCTGTTTATTTATTTATATATCTATTTATTTATTTATTTATTGTGATGTGAAGCTACATAAACATTTAAGAAAATTACAATTAATGCCTGAGTATCTGCAAGTACAAGGCTTGGCCAGAGCTGAGATGGAGTAATCTAATTGATTTAGAGGAATGGTTATACCACTTTCACAGATATACAAATTGGTGATACCAGCCAAACTGATTTATGAAAGCTTAATTGTGAACCCCAACTTAACAGTAAATTTAATAGAGTTAGCTGCAGAGTTGTATTTACTTACTTTTTAATTGATTTAGGAGATTGTTTATTGTTCCCTATATATAGTAACATGTTCTTAAAAACAGTTAAATAAGTGTAGGAGAAGACTTTTAAAAAGATGTTGTTACTACTGCTTTGGAGTTTATTGTGTTTAACAAGCTCATATCTAAAAGTTTTGTAGATGCTTATATGTCTATAAAAACTAGCTGTGGGTCAAGAAAGTCTGTGTAAACTCATAATATATACTTATAGGGTCAGTAGTAAAAAGAATGCTTCTTCCTTTTAGCTACTAATATTTGCTAAGAATAAAGGCAGAACTGCAATCATAGAAAGACAATAATAGTTAGGCCCTCCTCTCAGGCTAGAAAAGATACTGTCAACAATAAAGAAGTTTTCATTCCAGGAATGAATTTACCCCTCATGTTATAAGGGTCGAAAGCTGCTCATATGACGTTTTGTAAAATGTGTAAACATTCAAATAAAATTAAGTCCTTGGACTTGATCTACTCCAGGTTTATGGTTTTAGTGCTGAATTTTCTTTATTTCTTTTAATATTTTTTAATGACAATAGGCATTTAAATTATATTGTTAAATTTTTGTATGTGTGCATGTAGTCAAATTGCCTTAAAAAAACTGTCAATCTAAAAAAATGTAATTTAAAATCATGTCTGTTGAAGCCACTTGACATAGGACATCTCTTTACACACCATTATTTTGTGTTGGTAAGAACATTTTTTGACATACAAAGTTGTTAACTGAGAGATGTTACATTTATACCTACTGTTTGCTTCATAGAACGTGGGAGGGAGGGGGAAAGCAGGAATAGACATTGACTCAAATGAATTTTTTTGAACATTCTGGTTCCCTAAACTGAAAAATAGAAACATGAAAAGAGTTAATTTAATGCTGTGACTAGTCATTGTACAGGCAGAATTGTGATCCTTTTATTGCTCTATATTTAGTCTACAGCTTTTTCTTCTCTTCCCTACAGCTGTCTGTAGCAACTGTAAAATTCTTCTAAACCACCAGTAGTAGTGCAACATGTCCTTTACTAAGTGAACGCCTTTCAGGGTATCATAAACTTTAATAAAATTAAAATTTTTTGGCATCAGATTTGAAGGACAAAAATAAAGAATCAGTGACCACTGTGACATCATTTTCACAAAATTCTACATCATTCCAAGGAAATACTTTTGCTAAAACATTTGTTGGATGTTTTTACTTTAATTTTTTCAACTCACTCAGTCACCCACATCTCCAGACATATATTCAGTCTCTAATCCCTTATGGATGCTTTCATTGCTGTTTGTTTGTAGTGTATCAAATCCAGTTTTATGTTAAGTAGGTGGGTTGCTGATTTGCCAGCATGCCATTCTGGATTGGGCATTTATGAATTGTTTTTAAGCACCAAAGTGGACAATGAAAGCTTTATATCAGTTCCCCAATTAGGAGTAATCGTTCTTGCTAAACTTTGGTAAAGAGCTGTAGTATGTAATGAATGTAAAGTATTCATTCCTGAGCTGTTTCTTTTTTTTTTTTTTTTCTCCATTTTCACTTTAGTACAGTTTGTCAAATAGTCTTATGCAGCTTGTTATTTCTGTTCCTATTGCAGATTGAGAATGTTGATGTCTGCCTTAGCTTTCTGGCAGCCAGAGGCGTAAATGTCCAAGGTCTTTCTGCGGAAGGTAAGAGAAGCAGATCATCAGAATGAATACTTGGATTCTTTTTTCCTGAAAATTTATTTTCATAATACAAATTATTTGTACTTCCATTCCAAAATGCAGCTGTCTTGAGTGGAATTCAAATGTAGATTACTATATTGCAGTGAGAGAGCGAGAGAAAAATTTAGATTTCCCTTTAATTTTCCCTTGAAATTCAGTATGTTTATGAAACCTAAGGCACATTTTAAAATTGTATCTTTATTTTCAAATATATTACTTTTTTCATGTTACCTCCACAGCATTAGGTAGGTAGTTTTTTCCATGCATACATTTATCATGTATGGGTTTCAAAACCACAACCATTGATGTAAAAATCTTGCTCAGGTGTGTAAACTCATGGAAGACTATTTTTTTAAGAGCATTTATTACCAGTAGTAACGTTATAAGGATGCCTATGAAATTTATCGCATTACTTTGATATAATGCATTAAGTGAATGAGCAAATGGTCTTGCTGCTTATATTATAACCCTTTTTAATATATTAGTCCTTGCCTGACACACTTATAAATATATAAAATCAAAACCATTGAAATACCAATAGTTTTAATTAATATGTAATATTTGCCGTATTAATGTAAAATTAAGCCAGGTGGATACTTTACCTTATAGATTAATACAATGGATACAAGATTTTGGCCTGTAAAGGATTAAGTAGCTCTGCAAGGTTCTGTGCATCTTCAAAATCCCTTTGGTACAACTAAAAGATAGAAGGCAAAATACTTTTTTTTTCTTTTCTTTTTTTTTTTCCAGAGATGGTAAATTTCATTGATTTTTAAAAGATCACAGAAGAAAAATCTTGAATGATATAGCTACTGTTTGATTTTAAAATTAACTCACCATTGTGATCCTTCAAAATCTAGTACCTTTCTAGTATCTTAACAGAAGTGGATCATAACCATAACCATAACATATGTACTGTCTCATTTTCTATACTTCTCAAATTATGGAAAGATCCTTAACTAATTCAAAGGAACCTCTGGAAATCTATACTATAGATATGACGATGGGTGAGAATACTGAATAAGTTACATGTTGCCATTCATCTCAAAGCTGTTTAGAACTCAATTTTTCAGCAAAGACTATTTTTACTTGCACACAAAATAAGAATCAAATGTATGAAGAGCATAAATTTATTACGTGAGAATACTCTTCATTGTTTGATACCATGACACAATACAACACCCACTTTCTTTCTACTTCATAAAATTAAAATTGGATTGCATTCTGTAATACATGCCTTCATTCATCCCCTTTTTTTAGCTTTGGAAAATAATTTTTTAAAAGATAGAAGCTTCAACTGTTTGGCATTAAGTGCAAATACTACCAAAAGCAATAATGCTATATAGTTTTAAATGCAAGGTCTAATTTAAAAACACTTTTATTAATCCTTAAAACAGAATTTTAATAAGGCAGACTTTGAGTTCTGACATAAGATTAAAACAAGTTTTGCTGTTTTGCAGTTGGTCGTGACTGGTATAAATCTAATGTCTTTGTACTGATGTTAGTGCAAACTGACACAGAAGTGTGACTCCTTTAAATCTACCATTTCTAGCATGTACAGTCCTGAACAATTTGCTTGAGGGGAAGGAATTGAGAAAAGCTGGCATGACTTTTTATCATTAAATGATCAGGTTACCTTCATAATGTTTTGTCAGCACATTTATGTTTAAAATTAAGTTTAGAAACAGGTAAGGCTGTTTCCCATAATAGGTTTTGGTGAATGTGTCTTGTCACATAAATTGGGTCATTTATTAATGCATGCTTCAGACAGTTTCTGGAACAGTAAACAATGATCTCAACAAAGATTAAAGATTTCACAACCAGTTTCCCACCTCATTTTGACACTTGAGCAAGGAGGTCTAGAACCAAAGTTGTTTTCCAGTCTTGACTGCAAAATCTGTACTGGAGAACCCAAATGAAAAATAATAAACCAGTTGCTACTAAAGAAAATACTCCCCTCCTCTTCCACACAAGAGTTTATTACATATTAGAGTTTTCATCTTCACAGGGAAGAAGAGGAAGTATGGGTACTCAGAACAAATTTTCATTTTGTAAAGTGCATGGTGATGTCCAGGATTGTGTTTGCTTTTGAGAAAAGATTGAGCGTCAAAGGGCTCCAATGTTTGATGATCTGTTCATGTATGCATTAAAATTTCACATAATTTTATTAAAAAGAAATCAATATGGTTTAAAATACATTAATATGACAGTGCTTGTTTATAAACTGTGTTTTAAACATTACCTCAGAAAGGCTATGTAGCACATACAACACAATATTTAGATTTGCAGAAAAGACAGAAAGATTGTAATGTTAGGTTACAAGACTACTGACCTAATGAAAACCTTTCACAAGAACCCCAGTGCCAAAGAAAATTAATAATGAAGATATGAACAGACCTAAGTGCTTCAGATAATTTAATTAAAGCCCCCTGAGTCGTCTTTTTCTGACATACAGATCTGTTATGAGCAAAGAATAACATTAGCCTTTTTTAAAACCTGTATCTCAGGCTGGGCAAAGACGAAGAGAAAGGAATGGGATACATGAGGATGCTACTTTGATTCAACAGATTTTCATATGGGAAGATATTTTAGCCTCAAGTGAAAGCCATAGTTTTGAAGTCTTTATTAATCAGTACTGGCAATCTGACATAGAAACCTAGAAAATCATGTAACTGGAAAGTTCAGAGATGTAATTACACACCTTATGGTCACCTCTTTTTATTGTTGTTTTCCATTAATCTGCATTTCTTATATTCCTTACTAATTCTTGGGAATGCATATACAATTATGAATGAGGTTATTACCATCTCTTTCCATTTTTTTTAGCAGTCATTATTTACTTCCACTGTGCACAGAATTTTACCAAGAATCCAGAAGAGGAATTGAAAGCAACTAGTTAGAAGGGGAGTGTTCCTAAAGCCAGAAAGAATTCAGATTTTACTAGGTGTAAAAGAAGGTTCTCTGCTTCCCAAGAATCCTTGTACTTTGTTGAGTCTGTGTATTCATTTGAGATTATATACATTATATAAGGTTAGGTTTAACCTTCTTTATGACCATGCACATTTGACTCATCATGAGGACATTATGGAGATATGTGTTTCTTGCAGCAATGACACATAAATAATTAAAGATAACAAACAATAACATATAAGTGACAGTTAACATGTCCCTGATTGTAGAGATAAATGCAGAAAGGCATAAGCATGTATACGTTTATGTACATAAATGTTTAAGTATAAAACTGTTACAAAGCTGAAAGTGTAAAACCACAGTTTTCACTCATTTCTCTTTTTTTTTTTTTTTTTTTTAAATAGAAATAAGGAATGGAAATTTGAAAGCCATTTTAGGGCTGTTTTTCAGTTTGTCTCGGTACAAACAGCAGCAACATCATCAGCAACAGTACTATCAGTCTTTGGTGGAGCTACAACAGCAAGTCCCTTCACCTTCAGCTGAAAGCAGCCAGTCCAAAACACACCAAGATATGCAGTCAAGGTAGGTTAAGAAGTTAATTTTCTTATGTGTAAAAGCTTTTAATTTGTCTGTTCAAAACAGAGGTGTTCTTGTGGGGAAAAACAAAACAAAACAAAGAAACAAACAAAAAACCTTCACCTAAAAAAAGGCTTAAAAGACTATCTTTTTTTTAATTCTTATTTTTGTACGAGTTATTTTTGCAATAGGTGTATGTAAACAATATTTATTTAAATGTCTATTTGGTATTAAGCTTGCATTTCTTGAGAGTAAAGCTCCAGTGAGTGTAGAAAACCTTCTCAATTAAATTTAGTTCAATTTTTAGTTAATTGCAAGGCATTCTTCATATTTGTTTCTACAGTCTTTTGCAGAATAAGAGATGCTAAGCACATCTTCAGGTTAGAATAATGATTATTTTCATGTTTTCCTCACATGGGGAGGCAAAATACATGAGGAAAGACACAATAGTTTAATTTATTATAAAATCTTTTTGTTCCCATGCATTCTATTTTTGAGTGCCTAATTCTATTCATGTATTGATATTCTCATCAATAAAATATATTTTTTTTTTATTTTGAAGAAGTTTTTTGTTTCCTTTAAGAGCACAGTTTAAGATTTAGTTAGTGAAGCAAGAAATTCATCAGAAAACCGTTGAATTACATTACTCTCAGACTGAAGCTGAACAAATATTTTCAGAAAGTAGTTGCCTATTGGCTATGACAAAAGAATCATCTGAGTACAAGTTTCTATTCAAATGAAAAGAGTATTATCAAAGTACACTTTATTGAGGAAGGAAGGAAAAAAAAAAAGCTATTCACACATAGGACTATGTAAAGTGAATTTTCTTAATGAAGAACTTTATATATTGTTCTGTAGGTATTAATACTTGTTTGTACTTGTTTGATTTAATATTTGCTTGTTTAGAAGATTTTGCATACTTCATTAACATGCGTATCTAGCATGTGATAAATCCATGCGTAAAACATCAGACTACAATAATTAAATTTTGGTTCTTGAGTCCTTAACATCTAAAATACACCTTTCTTTTTATAATAAACAGTTGAATGAACTCTTCATTTTTTTCTTCAGTTGAGTAAACCTTTTGCACTTTGGCCCAATAGGAATCTTTGCCTTGAAACTAAGAATGTTATAAAAATAAATTTATAGCAAAATGGTTTTGGTAGCATTTCTGATTACCTCATTTGATACAAAAATTAAGAAACACTTGCATTTGCCTCGGACACTACAATGTGAAATGTTTTTTTTTTTTTTTTATCTTTGCTTCCAAAAATTAATCTCTTTGAATGCTTTTTCTGTGAAGTTTGCTATTAACATGTAATCTAGGGAATTATGGCATCATCTGGGAAGACTCTGAGCACTCTGAACATTTTCTGAAGTTGATTTTCTGCTTTCTGTAAGACATTTAATACTGCACAAGAGGAAATAACATCTTCATTCAGAAATCAGATGTTGTTTTCTATCATAAGGAAGATATTTTGATTGTGGGTCTAGAAGTGTTCACTGCTTTAATCAGAGGAATTAAGGGCTTAGCCAGCTGTATGCAAATACCTTTGGTTATTGGTTTTTGTTTAGAATTTAGTAAAACTGAAGCATTTCCTGCTTTTCCAACTTAGCCATGGTGTATTTTTAATAAAAATAGTTACCGTGTTCCTTTGCATATCACCACTATTGCAAGGAATTCTGTTTGTCCAAAAAGCTTGGAGCAAAGCAGTTGTTTATGATTTGGAAGACAGCGATTACACACTAGTCCTTTGTCTGCTCAGGAATGACTGGCAAAGGGGGGATGGAATTTTATAAAGCTTTTCTTTCATTATAATTTCCCAAGATCTCATGGTTCTTCAGTGCCTATTTCTCCTCTTCTCCTTTGCTATGAACATACTTCATTATGGAGAAAGGCAATCTTTCTGTGTCCAGAATCTCAGTTTTCATACTTTCATAAAGTGACATCCCAGGATGGTTTAACAGGATTTCTACTTCCATCAGTGTGCTTTAGACTTCCTACTTTAATGCTGGGAGTCTAATATCACCTCATTCCTTTATATTTATATACATATTGTTGATATTTATAATCATATTTCTGCTACAAAATTTTTCAATCTAAAAAATTGTTATACCAAGATTAATACTGTCCTTCTTATTTCCTACCTATAAACTGAAAACAAGATTTTGTCTGTTTCCCTTCACATATACATAAACTGAATTTTTCTCACCAGAAATTTCTGTACTGTCTCAGAGAGTAAAATTTTCTCTACCCATACATTTTCCATAAAGGATGTAAAGATAAAAAAGGTCCCTAGCTCTGAAAAGTGTCTGAATGAAAGATTTTTATTTTCTGTTGTAAATGCTTCTAGTATTCTGAGCAGTTAGCAAAACAAGGAACTCCAGAACTTAGAAACAAACAGAAATAATAAATATATAGATAAATATGGATTTTTTTTTTTAATATAAATTTTCTCTTTCATTTGCCATTGTTTTGAAGTGATAATAGGAAATTACAATTACATGTCCACTTCTAAGAAGAAATTACTGTATTTGAAAAATATGGTCTCCTCAAATACATGTGCATATACAAGTGGCTTTTGATTTAAACTGTACATAGAAGACTTAGTAAGCCTTCCCTTCATAGCAATCATATAATTTAACTCTTTTTCTTTTTCCATCAAAGCACATATTTTGGAAAATCAAAATGATTTTCCAAACAGCCATTTTAGTCTTATGCTGGTAACGAACAAATAGAGGATTCCATTTAGATTCCATTATTTCCAAAATATGAAATTAATAGAAGACAACTCTTTTGATGGGATTCATCTTGCCTGCCTTTTGCTGTGGACAGGCAGCTTACATGGCTCACAAGGCTAATTTCTAAAATATGATTGCTTTCATGGCAACCATATCTCAGCATTAATTACAGGGGTAACTAGATGACCTTTAAAGGTCTCTTCCAAGCCAAACCATTCTATGCTTCTATGACTGATTGATTTAAGGGCAGAAGTTCCAGAAGGTCCTTGTGGACTCATATGACTTCATTTGACACTAGAGACTTTTACATATGTTTGAGAAAAAAAGTATTGTTATACAGATTCTTGGAACTTCCTCTTTCATTGAATGAAGAATAATGAGAAGTAGTAAAACCTAAGGTGTGTAATAGTCACATTTTTTTTCCTTTGTTGTTATACATAATTATTAACTCAGTAATGGATAATCTAACTTCTATCAATAATAGAGTAATTGTGCCATTTTTTCTAAAGTAGTGTTGATAAAACTAGCTATTTCATATTAAAGACAATTTATTACAAGTTTATAATGTAACAATGACTCCCTTTCTCTATTAGCCTGTTGCAGTTCTAAATGTGCCTTTGAAAATTCTTAACAATTTCTGTTTTCTTACATTTCATAATGTGAAAAGCATACGGTGTATATATTTGGGGAAAATTATTCGGGAAATACGCATAATGAAAATTATTTCCCATTAATTTGGTCTGTGGTCCTTTATTACCTAGCAATAACTCTTTTGGATTTTCCAGAGGAGCAAGTAATATCACTTCATTAGTAGGGCAGAAGTGAGATAATGAAGACAGTAGTCAATGGCACATTTATGTTTACTTAGTAATAGCTTAGTTTTTCAAAGCTATTTTGACTAAATTTTAAAATATTTTGTGAAAATTATATTAGGGGTACATGACAAAAAATATTTTTGAAACATTATGTAAATTTAAATATGCTTAATGTATACCTGTTCATATGTGTATGCACATACAGGCAGAACCAAAACAAATACACTATATATTTTACAGACTTCTTACTTTTTAAAGCTCTCAGTTTCACATTTCATGTTACGATTAAATTCTTTGAAAGCATGTCTTTATAATTGCAGATGTTTTTAAGTTATATTATTCTCAGGTCCTAACAAATGTATCTACATTTGGTCAGTGTGACAACACTTTTGTGTTCCTAATTCCATGTAATCTGTCCCAAACCAAGCTCAGAATTGTGAAAAGAATGCACAGAAGCATGCAAGATTCTGGATGTGAAAGAGTATCATTGGCCTATGTAATTCTAAGCACAACAGCTAAATTTCAAATTAAAATGTAAAAAGAAAGAAGAAAGTTGATTTATGGTAAATGGAATTTCATTGCAAAGAATATGTTTTATATATTGGTAACTGTAATTTTTTACTGCTAAGTAGAATAACTCTTAAAATGATTTAGACAATTAGTGGAAAAGTCTGTGGTAAATAATAAGTGATAACTCAAGGGAGAGAACAGTTTTAAATAGGATTTCTGATTTCTTTTTATCCTAAAATTTCCTACATTCTTGTATGACTAACTGTGGAAATTGAATACTTCAAAATCTGAGGTAGGCACTTCACTATTTAGTTATGACTTTGTTGCTGCTTTGAGACTTTGTTTTAAAAAAATACCATGCTGGTGGCCTTATTTATATCTGTCAGTACAGATACATGACAACAATGGTTACATTATATTTTTATGCTTCACTTTACTAGTGGATTCCATTATCACAGCAATACATCTAAACTTTCTGCAGTGATGATCTTTCAACCACCCAGATACTAAGAGAAAACACATGTGGATGAAAGAAGTTCTGTCTCATTTATGGATTAGGCAGTAACTGGTTTCAGTAAGCTGTCAGCAAAATTCCACAAGACGGACAAACTATTTTATCACGTATAGGAATGATGAGCACAGCTTGAGGTCCAGATGGATTTTGTTAAATTTGTTATATTAAAAGAGCACCCTGGTTTTTCTAAGTGCATAAACAAAGTTAGGTAGCTGATTTCTACAGGCAGTTGCATATATAACTAATGTAATGAACTCGGTTTCATGTTGCCTCCTTCTTAGAAGTACTGGGGAAAAAATGAAGCATATTGGACACACAGCTTGTGCTGTGTGAAACAGTAATGCAAATTTAATGGTTATGATTATGAATTTAAATAGCTCCGTGCCAGAATACTAGCAATCCCTATGCCAATCTTGGTTCCACCACTGTCAGATTAGAAAAAGGCCTTTATTTCAGTATTCATGAGGTTTAAAATGAAACCTTAAGAGTCAGTGCAAAGTGCATTGCACTGACAAAGGCTAAAAAATGAAATGTGTGAACAGTCATTTCTCATGAATCAAAAGCAAAGTAATGAACCAAGTCTCTTCTCTGTCCTTAGTTCTTGTCATTACTAGTCACTTGGTTTTAATGAAGAGAATCAGGTATGTTGTTCCTGCTTTGTCAGCTACACAATCATTATTCAATGACTGCAAAGAAGAAAAATCAGGAAAAAGTTCATTTCTTCTTTTACTAGTAGGGTTCTGAACAGACATACTATTAGCCAAATCTGATGTGTTTTTATGCATCTGGGAGATAATGCAGAATGAATTTCATTGCTTAGTGTGATTGCACAGGTATGTGCAGCAGCTGACCTTCAAATGGACCTTTGGCCTTTTATTTTACCTTAACTGAGATATCCTCCTATCTTCAGAATCAGTTTTGGTCCCATTCCATACCTTAAAGACACAATCATTACAGTCCTTACAGTTTCCAATGAAAGGAACTTCTGAGGCCTTTAAAAGACCAGGGCATGAAGTTCTTGCATCCTTGTTGTCCTGATAACAAGTAACTAAACTATGTAGTATCACTGTGTACTAATTAAATCAGTTAGCTGTGTGCCTAAACAAATAGGTTATATGTAACAGTGTTGAGTTGTGTAAATTTGAGATTTATTCCTGTGATAAGCACTATGTAGGTTATCGTGAAAAGTGATTCTTCTTGCATATTCCATTTGTTTACCTCACACAAATATCAAAACAATTTACACATTTTATATGACTCATTGCATGCTGGAGATTATTGCAATTTCAGGAGTTCTCTAGGCCACATCTATGATATGTTGGCAGAGCAACACCTAAAACATACACCTTCATTGCCTCCTAAATATTAATATTTGTCACAGTTTCATTTGCAATTATTTTGATTTTTTTTTTCTAGAATGGCTGTGTTTTGACACAATGTAAAGAAGCATGAGCAGCATTTGTAGTTTCATAATAAACCCTTCTATTGCAGTTGAGCAACTTAGAAATTACTGTACTCAAAAGGGATACTTTCTGGTGATAGCATATTACTGTTCTTTCTGATAACCTTCATACAGAAAAGGCAGAACAATGCAATAGCAACAATGTATTTTTCACATACTTCTTCCCTGTATCCCATCCTCTCTAAGATAAGAAAATAAGAATTTTAACATAAGGAAAGAAAACAAATTTGAAAGGGCTTTTCAATTTCTGAAAGAAACGGTCTCTTTTATAGCCATAAGATAATATAGCACATAGTAGAGAGGAAACATATAAAATATAAAAATGTAAATGTTAAAGGATTATATATCATCTTAATAGCTTTTAAGATTTCTTTAAACTTTTCATCACTTATTTAAAGTGATCTCTCAGAAAGTGATCTTTTACCTTCCTACATAATTCTATGGGCTGGTTCCTGAAAATCTTGTTCTTTATTGGTTATGTTATTTATTATGTTCTGCAGTTCTTCTCTGCAAAGTATCTGATGTTTTTCTGAATATCTGCGTTAGAAACTTGTGACATAGTTATTCTGATTTCTCCTGTTAATAAATTAACTCTGCCACCTGCTTATTTTTTTCACTGTTCTTGTTCTGTTTGTATTTCAAAATGCAAGTGTCATCCTTTCTTGTTTTCTGTTCTTGCAGTTTTCAAAATAATGTTTTAATTCAGTTTAGTGACAATTTCCATTCTCTGCACTTCAGATATTTACATTGTCTGGCACTTTTCTCCTTTGCTTCTGATCACTCATTACTTTTTATATTTCGAGTTTGATTCTCTTTGGCTGTAATTTTCACTGCTGCTAATCCTGATCTTGTAGAACTTAATTGGAGTTTTTTCATTCCTCTTTGTAGCATAAAAATCCATTTTAAATATATATATATATACACGTAAGGAAAAAAAGACTTAGAATATAGATATTTTCTCTTCAAACATTTTTTGTTGCTCTGCCTTCCCTCTCCTTACAAATCCATTGATTCTCCTCATTCTCTGAAAGTGAGTTCTGCTGAAATCTTGTCCATGAATCTTTTTCTTTTCCTGGCACCTCTGTAATTCTGATGGCTTGCAAACATTTGAGGTTTAAAGCAACATGTTTTTATTTATTCCTCAACAGATTCCTTGCTGGCAGTATACAACTTAATCTTTCCCTTGCATTCACGCAACCCTTTTAGTCAGTTTCACGTTTGTACTGTTACTTTCTTTGCTGCTGTCAGTCCTTTCTGTCCAATTTATCTCAATATTTTACAGACTGTGCTGCAACTGTGATCTTCTGCTATTGTTCTTTGGCAGTTATCAGTTAATGAAAGGACATTAACTTTTTTTTTTTTAAGCTATGGATGAGTTTCTCTCCTCTCTTCATTCCAAAAATAAAAAAATAAAAAATTAAAAAAGTTAAAAAAGTAAAATAAAATTAAAAAAAAAAAAAGTACAAGTCCATACACTTCCAAAGAAGTAAGAAGTGAAGAAGTGAAAGCAGTGTTGTTTATATAATTAGTGTCCATAGAAAATTGGTTAAAAAAGAAGTGAAAAAATGAGCTTACTTTATATTTAAAATTTACCACATTTAAAAGAGAAACTTCATCATCTTAGGAAAATTGCTTGTATATGTGTTTGTTTTCTGGTATGTGTTTTTGAAAATATTTATACATATGGTGGAAGTTTTTCTAATTTCTTTATACTGCATAGATCTTAACTGTATTAGAATGAATGGGGAAATCCCACAAAATATACTCTTGCGTGCACTTTAATACCTTAAATAAGAACAGCCTTAATTACATGTTAATTGGTTGATTGATGCAGGTTTATAGCAATCCCAACTATTCTTTAGGATGTGTTGATGAATGCGGATTTTCTGGAAATCTGTGAAAAGTTTCAAAAGACAATGGTTGCAGATTTGAAAGTACAACAGTTTCAGGCTTTGTGGCAGCCCCTTCTTCATCCTCTTTAAGAGAAACCTCTGTTACAGTTTTATTGTGTTGAACTGTGATACAGAATAGTGGCATATGTTGCTGTGTAGATCATCTGACATATTATTGTTCAAGATCATAAATGGTATGGAGATAAGGTCATAAAAAGGTAAGCTGGATCCCTAAGTACATAGCCCTAATTCTGGTAGCAGGTAGCATCTGTTGCTGATTTGTTCAGATTTTTGTTTTGTTTTGTTTTGTTTTTGTTTTTTAAAGTTTTTTTTTGTGCTGTCTGAGGTGAGTTACCAGTCAGGTTAAGCACGGTAGCTAACTAGCACATTTTCCACTTTGTTGATATGCTTTTAGGTTCTTTAAGGTTGTGATTTCACATATTCTTTTAATAAATCCCATAGAATTCCTGCAATACAAATACTGGGACCAGGGTAGAAATTGTGTAGTTGCTGTGATGGATGACTTGTTCTTATTACAAGTCACTGTGTTCTGTGGGAACAAAAATGTTGATGCAAAACTGGTTTATCTGAGTTTCAGTTTATGATCTGTGAACTACAGGCAAACATTGAAAACACAATTTTACTTCTATCTCCAAGCCTGAATCAGATGCAGATAGACTTCTTGTATAAGATACCAGAAGTTCAAAGAGCGGAAGGGAGAGATGCTCACTTAATGCAGAACAGATGACATGGTATGAGCTAGAGTTCTAACCTGAACCATAGACATTTCCTCCCATGAATGAAAAAATTAATATATGTTTGTGTGTCACATGTATATATCTCAGTATTATATGTATACATAATACAAAAATATGTATTTAAATTATATATATATGTATAATTATATATACATGTATATAAATAATAATTGTATAATTATATATATGTCCTTTTTTTTATATGCATACATATAGTATATATACATACGTTATGGCACAAGGGTTAGGCTAAAAAAGGAAAAGGAGTGTCAAAAATATATTGCTCTTTGGAAAATCAGTTTTTTGGTTTCCTCCTGTCTTCCTTGAATGTTCATTTAAGGAGCCAGAGATCTTTTCGCTGCCCAGATTGTTTGTTATAGTGAGGAGCTTAGAAACTTTTGTATCCTGTGGCCTCTCTCTCAGCAGGCTTGGGATTTGGAATCAGGTGAACCTTAGAATATTAAATATTCTGCTTTCTGCCAGGCAGGCTGATGAGAAGTATACAGTCAAAGAGCTTTTTCTGTTTTTCTTGTTGTTTTTCTTTTTGTTCTGTTTTGTTTTTAAAAAGATAAAATATTTACAGCACAATCAATATCTTGTAGGATTTTTTTTCCCATTAAAAATTTAAACTAGATTTCTTTTTCATTATTATTATTGTTTGGAAATCAATAAATCATTCTGATAGAAGTCTTAAACAGTTCTGGAGTGCGGTCACTCTGCCGAAACAAATGCACTTTATAAAATCAACAGCATGTTAAAATTCAAGTATGCCAAAGTGAAACTTTGATTACATACTGCAGACCCCTTTGCCTTTTAAGAGATCGCATAGCTGGCATTTTAGAACCACCATGCAACTCATTAGAGGAAAGCAGCTACACTGCTCTGACAGTGTGATGTAATGTGATCCTTTTGATCTTTCAAAAGACTGTTAATGAAAAGTAGATGATATGCAGGCTGACACTACATGGGTTACTTTTTGAAGAAGGAGGTTAAAATATTTTCAGCTTGATTCATGCTTTGTATCCGGGTTCATACAACCTTAATTCTTCAGCTTTTACATGCTATAGACACTTTCAAAGAGCTTCTTCTGTCCTGCTATGCCATGCTATTTGTATAGCAGAAAGACACTTTTTCTGCCATTTTAGTCTAGAGTCCAGCAGTCACATGTCTTCCCTCTTCATCTTGTTTGCTCTTATATGCCCATTTAAGTTGAAGATTTCACTTCACTTTTAGTGGGAGGGCATTTAAGAACCTTTGGTATTGTAGTCTATGTTGACTCCCTAGGTTCCCCTACATCTTTCATGACCATTTCTTAAACCGTTTTATCCTGCCTGCAACTGCATGCCCTCATCCAGGTCCCCATTTTGATGGAACACAGTACATCTCTCCTCAGAGTGACTGACTGTGCTGCACAGCCTCGTGGTGCAGTGCTGAGTCCTGGTTCCTGCAACTAGACTGGCTGTGGTATAGCTCTAGGGCTTCCCATTAGCACCTCAGGGTAACCACAGTCTGTAACATCTGCACTGCTTCCTTCTCAGTACTTCTCCAGCTACCTCTGTGCTGAGCTGCCTTTCTGGGCAGCCTCAGCATGTTTATTCCATTTTTCTCACGGTTTTTCACCAAGGAACCAGCAATGTCCAGTGTCACCATTTCATCTCTGATGTGGAGGCTAGAGTTTCCCTTGATTGTGAGAGAAAATATGGGTGTTTGATTTCCACATGGAAGCTGGTGTTAAAGAGTCCAGAATTTTGGATCAGATGTATTTATACAATCTTACCTCTTTTGAACAGGATTTGCTTAAACAGAAGTATTTGCCTGCTCTTCTTCTGTGTTAGAAAGAAGGGGAGAGCTAAGCATGTTGCCAGAGGCCTCCAGGCCTGTTCCTGGCCCAGGCCCAGGGCCATGCTGGCCCCAGCATCACAACAGTGAGCCCCAGCGCTGGGCTGTCTATCCAGGAGCAAACTGGTTGCCTGTGGGCTCTGCAGACAGTGTTGGTCTCCGCCATAGTTCCCATGTCCCCTTCCTGAAAATGGGCCACAGCTGGGCTTTGCAGGCAACTGCTGTGGCTTCTCCTGGGAGTCAAAGTTGACACTGGGTCAGGGAAGAATGCTGGTAGGAGTATTATAGCAATGGAAAGGGTCTTGGGAGCAGAAAGAATAGAACCGGGGGCTTGAAAATCCCCCTTTCCAGCCCTCTGACAAGTAAAGCCTTCCATGTCCCAAATGCCGTGACACCAAATTTCTGCTGTCTGGACTACTAATATACATGTGTGCTGCTTTAGTGCAGGAACATATTCATTGTACTTTTGAATGAATCTGTAAGCATAAATAATTACAACTTTAAACAAAACAGGTTTATTTTCCTGACTGCCAGATGTTACCCACCAACAATTATCAGATAGGATAAAGGGCAACAGGTAAATATTTGTTCATACATTTAGAATAGCTCTAAGAGAGACTGGACTTTAGATGCGTTCAGTTCCCATTTGTAACATTGCAGCCAGAAGGTGGGAAATAGGCATCTGTGCAAAGCTTTAATTGGTCCAACACAGCAAATGCTAATTGTGAAGGAAGACCCAAAGTCATTAGGAGCTTGATGCATCTCATTTCTGAGCTGCCAAAATTCTCTTTTTTATTTATCAAATTACTTTGAAAAATAAATTTGTCCAATCACGGTGGAAATGTTGCTATACTATTTTGACACATCCATCAATGCCTTTCAGGGCTGTCTGTAAAATTTGAAAACAGTTTATAGGCTGATGTTTCATGAATTTGCTAGTGGATGGCATCCCAGGCAACAGGCATGGAAGGAAAGAGATTTTTCTAGCAAGTTTTTCCAGGTAGATTCTTCATATATTAATTCTTATTAATATATATATATATATATATATATAAAGTGTTGTTTGTCTATGGGCTAGATTGTCAACAACTCAGCAACTGAGTTCATCACTGAGATCAAGTAATTTGCCTCTTTGGAGTAGCATTGTTTGAAGCAGGAAAGCTACCAGGCACTAGGCAGATCTTTCATCCTCTTCAGGCAGTGGTTAAGATGCATCCTATTCTCTCTGCTTTTCCAACTCACTGTCTGTGTTGATTGTACTATGTATCATTTAACCTTCTACAACATAAATGCACTAAAGTTTTATTTGACATTCCATTTTTTCTCACAAACTTCTTAGTTTAGTCAATGGAGATAACCAGATAACCTTTTCTAGATTCCTTCATTTTAAATATGTTGAGATGGGCTAATAATTCAAGCAAAAATTTAGCAACTTTAGTAAAACATCCTATTTCATATTTGTAGCATGTCTAGTTATTAAGAAAAATAGCTGTAAATGAAATACAAAGTAATATACTAATGGCTATATAAAAAAAAATAAAATATAAATAGCAATTATTATGATATTGCAGTTTATTACAATTTCCACAGAAGTTATAGTCATATGAAAGAGTACTTTGTCAGCACTACTGTGAAGATATATGTCACAGGATTGAATGATGCATTTATTTCTTAAATGATTGATTTGGTTTTGCCTTCTTAAGACTAAAGTAGCTTCCCTTTTATTTATTCATTGAATGCACATGTGCCATTTATGATTGCCAGGCACAGAGGCAGTGCTGAACCCCTTACTAGGTAATAAACTGGTAAAGTAACAATAATCATGCAACGCATTCAAGTGTCACTTTGACCCTTGGTTTGTGCCTTCGCCCTACTCCTCTTCAGAACAGCCATGCCTGTATGGGAAGACTTCTTTCCTTTAAGCTTCTTCCATCTGCTCTACACTGAGTCTATCCAATTCAGTGGGCCAGCAGAAACTGCTTAATGCTTTTCTGGTAGAATCAGTACCACCATATTTTTCATATAAGTGCTGCCAGTCTACAAAGTTGGGACTAAATTATTATGGTTCCTGCTACTGCTCAGAAGAGTTATTAGAAGATGCAGAACTGTAAGAGACAAGAGCACTATGTGACTGTCAGAGCTTCTGCTTACTCAGTTTCCTATCACTTCCTTAAGAATGTAAGGAATTTGATTTTGTGATTGCACCTGAGTATGACCTTAGGCTGTGTGGATCCCAAAGGATGCACCTGTTTACTGTATCTGAAATTACTTGGCAGGAGGCCTTACCTTAGCTATACCTTTTACACATCCCCTACGCAAAAGACTAAAAGAATAAAGGCATCAACTTGCTGTTTAGCAATGACACATTGCTGGGTGTTACAAGGAACATATAGATTTTTAGCCCTGTAGCACAGCATATTTTATGTTGCAGAAATACTACTTGGATGTCTTAAGAGACTAAGGTGCATTTTCCTATGAAACTTAACAATGAATCTAAGCACGTGTGATGGCTTCCTTAATGGAGCCTCTGATTGATTGCCTGGGTAAGGCATTACTTACATATGTGAACTATGGGGCAATACCAGTAATAAAAACTATGATGGGATTCTCCTTCTGTATAGCTCTACTGTCAGACAGGTCACCTTTCTTTAGTACGGATTCTTCTGAGTCCATGCTGGCTCTGGTACAGCAAACCTCTTCTTATCTGCAGATTGTGAACCCATGCAATTTGCTGGAGGTGCTTTTAGCTGTATATTCATGTTTCGTACTTTTCATGGGTGCAAAAACACCAGCACAAAGTTTTAAGGTGCACTAACAGAGCTAGAATTCAGTCACTATGCCTGAATTGTTTATTCCTAAAATAATTTCTAGCAGATGACAAAATATATAACAATATACATTATTTCATAATCTGTGCATTGCATCTCTCTTAAAAATCTGCATGTTACATTACTTCATATTTTTGCCAGTTAATTTGTGTTTTCTCTCCATGTTCAATTTGCATTCATTAACTCATAAGTGTGGTAAGTGTGTTCTTTCTATACATGTTCAAAGAAATCCTTTAATTCAATTTCTCTGTTTCTTCTCATACAGTCTCACAGCCAGATATGCAACTCAGTCTAATCACAGTGGAATTGCAACCAGTCAAAAAAAGGCTTCTAGGTCAGTTAAACATCTCTAATTTATTGCTTATTAGCGATAATCAAGCAAGTCAATGTCCATTGGAATTTTATCCTGTGGACAGAAGTGGACATTAAAAAATGTGTATTTATGTTATGCGTGCAAGCTTTGCAACAATGAGCTTTGCAATGGGAAAGCCTCGTATGGACTGGAGGGAGCTGATTTTACTGTATATTAGCAATATTTCTGGTTGTTATGTATCTTGCATCTTGGTATCCTGCATGTAAAATATCAGGTGGGGAGGATTAGTTGGTGATTTTAGTGCTCTCTATTTTCTGGCTCAAATTCTTTGTTTAGTCACAAGCCAAAAAAAAAGTCTGGGACCCCATCTCAATTCCCAGTAGATGTTCTTCTGCATGTATTGCAAACCCACCTGAGAGGTTGAGTTCACAGAGACAAGATCACACAGAAGCAAAACAAGAGTGGAAAAAAGAAGCACTTTCAAGAGTTCTGCTCCTTCAAGAGTAGCCCACACACAGTCGCTGCTAGAGAGATGCTTTGTTTTGGCTGTGATTTGACAGAACTGTGTGTAGGAGCTGCCCTGTTTGAGATTTCATCGATACTTTTAGCACTATGAGCACTAAAATCTACAAGCCAGGTTGCAGAAGAAAGAAGCTGAGATCCAAAGCTTACTCTTGTTTCTAACATATTTTTTTTGTGTGTGTGGTGGGTAATTAATGTGCTCATTAATCTTTTTTTTTTTTTTTCTGTACAGTTCATTGGTGAGAACAATGAACTATAAATTGTGTAATCTACAGTTAAGATTGCATTTTGCAATGTAGTGCACTAACATGAGTTGCTGGTGATAGCTTGGAATGAGCTATACCACGCTCCAGTTGCTTTGCACCTGCATTTATAGGTCTTCAGTTTTTCTTATTGCTGATGCTCCTGTCTTGTCCGCATTCAGTATGTCCGGGTTAACAGTCTTAATGTCTAATACTTTAAATCTGTGGCAGTGTTTCCGAAGCCTGTTCAGAGGTATGTGACTTGTCCCTTATTTGTTATTCTCCTCTTTGCATTTCCTTAGCTGCTTAACATGATTCTGCAAGAGAAATTTAAAACCTGAATTCAATTAAAAAAGACAGCAAATGAGGTAAACTGGAAAGTGTGCAGAGCAAATGGCTTCATGTATAATGTGCTTACTGTGGCAAGTTCTCAAATTCTGGCATGCATAACTATTTTATATTTTAACAGAACAGATGAGTTTCCAGCGTTGCACATGCCTTCTCATTGCTTTTTTCATTACCTTTGACAAATGATCTCAGGGCTCTCACTGCCTGTCAAATTAGGGTAATGAGAAGGAGCAAATGGATTTTTAAGTTTGTTTTAGTGCATTCTTCAGGGAACAGAAGATCACTAGAATTCATGGGTCACAGTAAAGGTTAGTACGCGTGCAGCTGCAGAGCAGAGACAGTCTGCTGTGGGCTCGGCACAGAGGCTAGCAGGGCAGGCTTGCGGCCAGAAAGAGCCATGAAAATAACGAATGGATTAGCTCTCTGAGTCTTAAATTGGTGAAGCAAGAGAACGTGAAGCTGTTTACATGTGTTTGCTAATGAAAATAAAATTTGAACATTTTTGTTATACCCATTTTCAACAGAAAAAGTTCAGAAGAAATCTAGAATTTTGCAATTCTTTGTAACCTGTTTTTTTTTTTCTCCTTTCTCATGGTGTTCTTTCATCATATAGTAAAACTAACAAAATTCAATATGCATGATTTGCATTGACACCATTAAAACCATTATATCACCCCCATAAGTGAGAAACAGAATAAAGATACTCTTCTCCAATGGCAAAAGTGTCTTGCTGAGTTAAGCATTTCATTTTGTCTGTCAGAGAACAAAAGTGGAAAATGAAGTGGCCCACAAAGATGCTGAAGAAGGTTTGAAGCAAGCATGTATTACAGAATCTTTCATAACGGAACAAATTCAGGCAGAAAAAAAGATGCAGGCTTATACATGCCAGGGACTACAGGGTCCACATTTTTTTCATAGCTTAGCCACACAGTAAGGTACAGATGGTGGCAGCAAATACTAACAAATGAACTGTATAGCTTACATTGTATCCTTGCATCAAAAAGGTGTACATTCATCTGTAGCATCTATCTAAACCACATATTTGCAATATTTTTATTTAAAATAATAAGCTCACAAGCCTAAAGAAGTAGAATTGTTTAAACCAATAGCATTCTGAAAATAACGAAAGAACAAAATTATAAAGACAGCTTTTGTGCTGACCACAGCTCTGGAACAGTTAGTAGAGAGTAGAGTAAGAAATATGAAATATTTCTCAACTATATATTTTTGTGCTTCTAATCAATTTCTGTAAAATTTTCTCCTTAAAAATGACTTATTTAAATAAAAGTTGATACTACACACTAATGGTCGGTTAGGGTGAATCTGTTTTAGCAACATTAATGGCAAATGCAAAGCATCTTCTTACATGTCTTGTGAACCCAGAAAGCATCTTTTTCCCCCTTGTGTGAATAAAGATAAGCTTTTCTTTTAATTTGTTGAGTCTATCTAACTTGAATCCTCCTGTTCATTGTTGCTTACATGAAATCATTGGTTTTGGTCATTGGTTTTAAATTCCAATCTGACATTTGCATACTGCCTCTTCTATGTGTTGCACTGCATACAACGAACCAGTTTCTGATTATACCATTCTAGGCTTCCAGGACCCTCAAGGGTGCCAGCTGCAGGCAGCAGTACCAAAGTCCAGGGAGCTTCTAATTTAAATCGGAGGAGCCAGAGCTTTAACAGCATTGACAAAAACAAGCCTCCACAATATGCAAACGGAAATGAAAAAGGTAAGTGATTAAAAGTTAGTGAGATTACTCTACAGAAGTAATACAAAATGGAAAAAGAAAAAAAGGCACCTATCCACAAAAGACAAAGAAGTGAACGTAATACTTGGTGAGAAAGCACTATGGAGACAGCCCTGTGAATTAGGGTTTGTAATTGAGTTGAGGTAAAATTTCAGAACTGAAACCTTTCAAGATGTTACAGTGAGTGGTATTTTATCTGTCTTTGATGGAAATGTCATTGACTGATACTTCTGAAGTAAAAATGAATCCATATTGCATGCCTACAGTCTTGGTCTATGTTCAAGTCCGCTCATACCCATAGGAAGACTGCCATATTAAAGGAGATGGATATTACATTTGCATGAGAATATTACATATGTTTATTCTTTCAGGACCTTACTAAGTATATGCATCAATCCGAATAAGGGATTGGAAATTAAGTCAAATGTAATGAAATTTTGCAGGGATTTGAATTCAGTGTTCATGTTTTATTGCCTCCTTTAACTACGATCTTCAGTTTCAGAAAAAGGGTTCTCTGGGTCCTCCTATTTCTCCAACCCTCTGATTCTGTTTTCCCAGAAAATGTGCCTCTTCAGGCTTTATCTTAGAAATAATAATATAAAAAATCAGCCTTCCAAGTTGTGTAACTAATCCAGTCCTTCCCTCCCCTTCTTTCTCCCTTTGTGTAATGAACAGCATTTTATTCATATCTCTGGGTTAGAATACAGTTGAAAATGATACAATATACATAGTACCCATTTGCATCCTTGGGGTCTGTGGGAGGAACAAGTATGCAGTGAATGTTCTTCATCCAAGCAACAGGCAGCTATCCAGATTTTTTTTTTTTACAAAATTCTGATGAACACACTTTGCCCCTAGCTGTATCTGAAGATATAAACCCATCCTTTCAATAGTTATTTCTGTATTTTTACTATCAGCTGAATGTTTCAGATAGTTCCGTACTGCTTTTTATTTTATCAAGGACTTGTTTATGGCAAGACACGCAGACTAAAAAGAGATCAGAATATAAACTGAGCAGACACTGTATAGTTCACAAATTTGATAGTGAAGTTATGAAGTAGGAGATGGGACTGCTTGAGTGAAGGTATGTACAGCAGTTCAGGCTTTAGAATTACTTCATAATGTTGACATAAGTTTTCTATTGAAATATGTGAAAGAGCAAAATGATTTAAGGTGGGGCATGCTTGTAGATACTAATATTCTTAGCTCATTGCTTGAAAACTGTCTTTGGACTGCTAAGGTTTACATTGCATTGCACATTTACATGGCTTTGTGCATGATGGATTTCTTTACTTACCCATTTCTTCACGGCAGAGAATGAGAAACTTGATGAGATTTTTAGTAGAGTCATCACTTACAAGAGTATAAGGGGTGGCTTTGTTTGTATACTATCATTCAATTCGTTTTACAGGATATAGAAAATGTAATGTTGCATAACTACATTGAGTATTGTATTTTAGGCTATTCTATTTGATTTTTTTTCCTTTCCAAACAGCAAAATGGACTTAAGAACATTGATTTTACTTATGAATATAAGCTAAATACAAGTTTATTTTAAAATATATGTATAAAGCAGAAGTTAGAGAATATGAATACTACACATGCAAGAATAGCAGTGTGTAAGTTTTTTTTTTTAATATTACAATGAAATTTCCAAGTAGTCTTTGAATTATTTTTTTTATGTACCTGTGGGCGTTTTATCACCTGAGGACTTTTAAAAAATTTGTTCTGAAACAAACTTCAACCCTTACATTAGCAGTAGTAATAATAACACCTTTTTAAAAGAAAAATAATAATAATAATAAAATAAAATAGCAGCACATGCAATAAATGCCTTTTAAATTTTGCTTCTAATGTAGATACTTGGAGCAAGAGAACTTTAACAGCTTGTGTTGAATGGACATACAGTCCATATACACTAATTTCTGAGTCTTGGATAGTATAGCAAATAGCTAGTAATTTTGCATTAGCGCTGCATAAGCTGCATAAACTGAATCAGAATAGAGGATGACTTATACTATGTCAATAGGCATGAGAACTGGGGATCTCCAAACCTCAAGGACAGACCACTTTTGGTACTTTTTTTTTTTTTTTGCTACTGTACAACTTCCTGTATGTGCTAAAAAGAGACCTCAGAAAAGATATACAGCATAAGTTTTTATAAGTTTTTTTCTTTGTTTTGTTTTAAATCCAGTTATATGTAATACTTGAAATCTGCTTTTGTATAGCACATTTTTCAACTCAGTCACAATACAGGCACAGATTTAAATACATTTTAATCTGTACCTGGATATACAGGCACAGATTTAAAGGAGACCTGAAAATGGTCCAAAATAAGATGTGATAGATGTCTTTTATATAGTGTTTTATTATTTAGAATGCTATTTAATACTATCTATTTTGAAAGTTGCTTAATGAATAGGTTACACTGCAAGAAAGCCACGGACCCCTAAGTGAAAACAGTTTTGCTACTCATTCAGTACAGGACAGTTTTCACCTATAGACCCACTCCATTGTCTTGACACAGGTGAATTGATGTGCCAGTGATTAAGTCAGGAAAACAGAATATACCAAAATGGTAAAGATGCCATGAGCTGAAAGTCATCTGTGGAATCTGTGGAGCTTTAGTGAGATATAAATATATACTTTTAATATATATTTGGACCTATGGTTGGGTTCCAAAGAATACGTGAGTTTTCCAGGTCATATCACATCCATCTCTTTCACACCTAATAAAATACAGAGGAAAATAAAACTGTGAAAATGAAAGTATTTGAATAAAGTTAATTGTCCATGTTGCTAATAAGACAGATACCCAGGGCATTTTGAGACTAGCAAAGAAATAATGTTCTAACTCCAGCCAAATTAAAAACAAACAAACAAATATTTACACTTCAGAGCTTAGAAACACTGTCTCTGAACACTGATAAGGACCTTTATGTCACAGAGTTTAATTGCACGCCTTTCAATGTCATTTTATAGTATCTAATGTCATTTGTATATTGTCCAGAGTTTGTTTCAATTCTCTTTGGTATTTTTCCCGTAAAGACTTTGAGAAACTCTGTTGTGGATCCCAGTTGTCTAATGGTTGCAGATCATTAATCTTTGTGCAGTATGTGTGCCCAGTGCCAGTTTGTTTGTGTTCGTTCTAGTGCCAGTCTGCTGCCAGTGCTCCCTTGTGGTGTTCTCCTGTGCTGACAAGGGGTAGATAAATTCTCATGTTGGAAGAGGACATTTGAACAGGCTGTGCTCTGTTCATCTTACCAGACAGACTTCCAGTTCCTCCAAGCATCCTTACAGCTATCCCTTACAACTCTTCCTTTTTCTGTTAACCCTTTCAGTATGAGTGACTAAAATTGGATATTGTAATCTGGGCACCTGGTGTGACAGTATTAATATGCCTTATGGAAACACTTTGTCTGCTCCAGAATACTGAGAAAATCACTACCTGACTATGCTGCAACTGAGGAGCTGTCATCACAGAACTGCTGTCTTCTCCGACAGCACCAACTACAGAAAAGGTCATGGACAAGAAGACTGAAGAGGATTGTTGTAAATTGGGTTCTGATACCGTTTTTTCTTTCTGCGGTGCGCACCCAGGGGTGTTGTTCTGCTTTCCCAAAGCAGATTGGGCTGAACCCTGAAGCACAGTACTCTCAAGGAGAATGCAGCATTTTTCTCACCAGCAGTTGATTATGCCTTTCAACTGTAAAGGGATTGGACCCTACAGAGAAACCTGTCTCCTTGTAAAATTCAGTTTATAGAGATATGACATCCTTGTCATATCCTGAATCCACAGCTTGGATTCAGTCTGTATCGAAAGCACCACAAGGTGGGGACAGATTTCATATAATGAACAGCTAAAGCTAAATCCAACTGAATGAGAAAAAAGCAATGAAAGATGTGAAGCTTCAAGTAGTACATTTGGGCTAGGAGGGGAATAAATCTTTTTATTCCACATCTTTAAGCATACAGGCAGACACTCACTATTTCTTGAGAGTGTGCAATCCACATTCCTTGTGGGAACTTTAAGGATACACTTTAAATTGAAGGTTAAAGGCAAATTTTGTGTTTGTACCTTTTGCTGATGTTTATGGTTTGTGACATAGGGATCAAATAAGCATCAGTGGTTCCAGGAACCTGTGTATTTTGCTATATATGTGGCAGAATAAACTGTTGTTGAAATAGTGAATATGTTCCTTTTTATATTTGTTTTTTCAAATGAGTTAATATTATATAGCAGGAAATATGGCAAGGATTGCATTCTTCTTTTCAGTCAGAAAGCTTCCCCCCCCTTTCTTTCTTTCAGTAAAATGAATAGCCTGAAGCCATACAAATTTAACAGAATTAATACAAGAGAGTGCAGTGGCATCCTGCTGTGCACAGATTGTTACATGTATTCTGCATTAACTTTGCATATTCTTAAGGTGAATTTTCAACTGCAAAACTACTGGGATAGCAAAAGACCCCAATCCTCCTGTGTAATTAAGGCGTGTTTAGTGCAAAGCAAGATATGCGCAAGAAGGTCCTTGTGCACACCCAGTCCTGGGCTATCAGCCATGGGGCTGATCCCTGGTATAAATTAAGGAAGCCTGAGGGCTGCAGTAATATACAACAGCTGTTGTTGGCCCTAGGCTCTGTTCCAGCATCTGAGACTCACCAGAAAATAGCAGGGGCCCAGCCACAAATCCTGCCTCATTCACAGATGAGGGAACAGCTCTGCAGCTGCCAACAGAAGCAGCTCCACATTAATGATGCTACCTGGAGCAAGGGGAATAAGCTATCACCTAGCCTTTCCCCAGAAATACTCTGAGGCCACCCGTATTTTCTTGACTCAGTAGTGATGCTCAGAAACTTCTGTGAAGATCATTAGATCTATGGGGTTTGCACACTGGGCTGAGAACACACAAAAAAAAATGTAGGGCAGATGGAGTTTACAGCATCTGCTGAAGATGGAAGTGATTGGGCTTCTGGAGTGCAGTTGGTAATAGTGTTAAGCAAGTTAAGGCTGTTTGTGTAACACATTTCTATTGTATTATTTTTGTTTGGATTTTTTTATTATTTATTTTTAAACAAAAAAAATCTTACAATCTATTTAGAGAAGTAGATTTTGCTTGTAAAAAGCAGATTTTTGTTTGTTAAAGAAAAAACACCTCTCCCTCCAGGATGATTAAAATCTCCCCTTCCTTATTTGTATTAATGGCCTTCAGACTTCCAGGAAAATAGTCTAATTCATACGAGGACCTTAGGGCTGAGACTGCAAAAATGGAAATTGCGCACAACTTCAAACTCTGTGCTGAAGGGCAGAAATGTCCGCAGCTACTATATTATTTAGACATGGGAGCCACAGGGCATGACATTGGCCTTGTGTGTATGTAACACATCAAGTGTTCTTTTTTTCCATTATGTGAACTGTATTTCCATTGCATGTTTCTAGTAGCACGTATTTCGTCGCATAGACACACTTAAGCCTAATCAGTGGGAGCCACAGAACTCTGAGTATCAAGAAAAGACAGATAAACTGAGAGAAAATATGTCACCTGCTGAAATAGCTTTGTACCACATATATGATTACCATTAGTACTTCATTTCTCTGATGCTCCAGAGTAATAGTGTTTAGATACTCAGATAAGTCTTGGAAACAGGAGCTTCATATAGAAGAGCTCAGCCCTTTCATGCCTCAGTCTGTTTTGCTTAACAAGGCAAAATGAATGTTTTGAAAATCATGGTTGTCAATTTAGATAGTTTGATTATTGCAGAATGCCTTATTCTCTTTCATTCTGAAGCTTTGCTGAAGTTTCTGGAGAATTTAAATGTAGTGAAGGTACCTGAGAGATGTAAATGAGACTTATGTACCTTTTGTTAAACAGTAAAAACCATAATATTTTTCTGTTTTGTTGTTTTGTTTTTCTTCTGGTGTTGTTTTAGTGTTGCTTTTTTTATTTTTTTTTTTAGTCTCTCAGTGTTTTGTTATTAGCAACTGATTGGAAGAATTTCTTTATGAGTTATTAATTATAAAATCTTTACATTGGAAGGTTTAATTTGCATAATGATATGGTTGCAACAAAGGTGTCTCCATGTGCTCTTGAGCTCATAGAAAGAAGTATTGCACAATATCATGATGGAAGGGAAAAAAAGGCATTTTTGATTAGCATTCTGCATATTCCACACATGTGTATATTAAGCATGTTATAAATCACATTTACACTGATTTTTGAAGTTTATATGTAACTGTATTTCTCATGCCAGGGGGGTGGGGGGGGGGAGCATGCTGTTAATCTTCAAGTAGAAGATGTGAAAATAACTGTACCATTGTGATTCTTTCTATTTTTAAGCAGATTCACCAAAAGGCCCTCACCCATCTGCAGGCATGAATGGAAACGTGCAGCATCCCACCAGCACCGGGCAGCAGCAGGTCTCTGCCATACCCTCTCCAAGTGCCAGCAAGCCTTGGCGCAGCAAATCCATGAATGTCAAACACAGCGCGACCTCGACCATGCTGTCCGTGAAGCAGCCTAGTCCTGCAACCTCCCCTACTCCATCTTCAGACAGGCTCAAGCCACCCCCATCTGAAGGCATGAAGCCACCTTCATCTGGACAAAAATCTATGCTGGAAAAATTCAAGCTAGTTAATGCTAGGACTGCTCTGAGACCTCCTTTGTCATTGAGCTCAGGACCCAGTGATAGTGGGAGAGAAGATGATACCTTTTCAGAGTGTGGTGAGACAGATGTGTTAAGCGGTGGGGTGAACAGCGGCGGCTCCACAAGTAGCAGTCCTAAAGTATCACCGAAGTTAACTCCTCCGAAAGCTGGAAGCAAAAATCTCAGCAATAAAAAGTCTTTGCTACAGCCAAAGGACAAAGAGGAAAAGAACAGGGACAAAAATAAAGTTTGCACTGAGAAAACAGTCAAGGAAGAGAAGGACCAAGTCACTGAAACATCTACAAAGAAGAGCTCAAAAATTGCAAGCTTAATCCCAAAGGGAAGCAAGGCAGCAACAGCCAAGAAGGAAAGTTTAATACCGTCTTCTAGTGGAATCCCAAAACCTGGATCAAAGGTGCCAACAGCAAAGCAGAGTGCTTCATCTGCGTGCACAGGAAGTAAGGAGGTTGAGAAACTGAGGACTACAAAAGGAAACCAATCCCAAACAACACCAAAATCTCAACTCAATGAGAAGGCTTCTCCTTCCTGTGGACTTGCTTCTTCTGAAGGGAAAGAACCAAGCTCAGCTCTTGCCCCGGGCTCCTCTGCAGCTCTCTCGGGCTCAGTGGCAGCAAGCAGCAGCCAAGGCACGGGGAACGGCATCGTCCAACTTCCTCAGCAACAGCAATACAGTCATCCCAACACTGCCACAGTAGCTCCTTTCATTTATAGGTAAGGTCACCAAGGGAAATTGGGTTTGTGTTTACATTTAGAAAAGAGAAAGCTAAAAAAAGCCAGAGCAATAGTGGTCACACTGTGTCTCATATCTCCCAGTTTCCACGTTCTGTCACGGCATCACATATATTTTCCAGATAATATGTTTTAATTAATATTCATGAATAATTTCTTTCAGGAACACTGACTCTCTACCTTATATAAATGCAATCCATTGCAAATATTTGCCATTTAAAATTCAGGTTTGGATTGATTTGGTTGGATTGGAAATACAAATCACGTGTTATGTTCCCTGTGCTGTTTTTGAAAGGTCATGGCAGAATCAGGATTCTAGTGAGAATATTCCTGTGTGCAATTTGAGACCTTCAATGTTTATTTGTTATTATTTGATAATATTTGCTTAAAACACACTGCTTTCTAGAAAAAAATAATCCTAAAATACACTTCTGACATTTTCACAGTATGTGACAGCACTAGTAGGATATTAGAAGAAAAGTCATATACAAACTTTTGCAAGCATTCAAAAGTATTTCCATACTTTGAGCAGAGTAAAAAGGATGCTGGCCGCAGGTCCTTTTTTTCTGTTTGTTTTTATACATGAAGTAGGTATAAATTAACTCCATAGAGGCAGCACATTTTTACAGATGGTGCATACTCTTCTGATGGCCAAGAACAGGGGAATGATCAGTTAAACGTATTGATCTTTGTCTGAATTTATTTTGCTGTGTGATAAAGCAACTGAAGAGAAACTGAGAGATTGCATTGTTATACAACTCAGAAGGAAGAGTAAGTGTAGAAAGACTGGCAAGCTGCTCTGAGTCATGATTTCAGATGTCAGATATTGGAGAGCTTTAGCTACATTTGTGGGTAAATTTAACATCTGATAAAATGACAAATATGTTATTAAGCAAAATATACTGGCAGTTTTTGTTAGTGAGTAGTACTGTAGATAATCTTGGCTAAAGATTAAAGAGGTGCTGAAGTAGGCTCTGAGGGAGTATATATATCATTACACACAACTAAACATAGCTTCAAAACCAATCTGGATGAGTGATAAACTGTTTAGGTTGATTCTGAACAAAAGCAGTTCTGAAAATTGTATGGGAAGGGAAAAAGCCATGATATGGGTTATATTTATTCTAACATTCAGTGAGTAGCCTTTTGAGTTTCAGTTAAATGTATCACTGAATGTGTTTAATATGTATGTTTCTGTATAGCTGTCTGGAATATTTTCAGTTATACAGCCATTTGCAGTGTCATACATAGGATGGCCTACATATGTGTTAGGTTGCATAGATAAGAAGAGAGAAAAAGAGGCTATGCTTTGCCTTCAGATGCATGTGCTATATAATGGCAATTTTACCACATATTAATGCCATTTCATTGCATGATGGAGATATCTTATCACTCTTTTAAGCTTCATCATGAAGCAAAATATATTTGGAATTTTAAAGGGCATTAGAAGCATGCATCTTCCAGCAAAATTTGGTATTAATAATCATCTGTTTGCTTCAAACAAGCAGCAAAGGAGACTGTATTTGATGTTAAATCTCGCATGAAAGTAAATTTCTCAGAGCCAAGGTCTGATCTCAGAATGCTATAAACCCAGGGTAATAGGCTGACTTTGATGAGGTTTCTTCAAGTTGTATCTCTGTAACTGAGAGACAAATCTGACCCACAAATACACAGTAAATACATTCCTTACAGCTCTCAAGGGCTTTGTAATAGCACACATTGATTTCACAGAAGAATATAAACATAACCAAGGATAAAATATCCATATTTCCAAAGTCAGCAGATTTATTTTTGTGGATATATGGCAAGTAGAAGTGTACAGGAAGATAGAGTACTGTATTTACATTTTTTCTGCTCTTAAGCGTAAATGTCTTTTGAGTAGTCACAACAATTTATACACAGAATTTCCAGGTATTCTTGTTAGCTTCTAAAACAGCTTTATAGATCAATGAGGTAGTAAACAACAGTTATCATTCAGACTAACAGGTTTATTTTTTATACCTAGTGGGAATGTCTAGGCCCTGTGAGTTGGTATTGTAGTCCTGGTAAAAAGATTCAATATAATTCAATAAAAATACAGTACATTTTATCCAGAATCCTGCAGAATTCTTCTTACTGCAATATAATACTGTGATCAGTTTAGGCTGTTAACATGAGGGTAAGTGCTTTCTCTGGTTTGTTGCTGATACCATGTATTTAACAATTTTTTATTATTACTTAAGAGGATATTAGTGTAGATTTGTGAGTAAAAGGAGTTATTTCAAGGAGTTTCTTTGAGGCCAGTATGAATCTTGCTTAGAAAGAGACTGCTGTGCTATAACAGCTATCAACACTCATGTTTACAAGTGGTAAGTTTTTACTAATAGGCAGAAAAGACTGTTTCACTAGCAGGTGCTGAAATGATACATTGCACTATTCAGTTTTGCACTTTTGGTGCTTGGTTGCTATCTGATACCACATTGTATTTATGCCTCTTAAACACCATGGTATGGAAATTTGGATGGGTTTATTATTTCTCTTCAAAGATCAGCATCAAAGCTGAGATTGACATAATTTAAATGAATATAATTTAAATTTTTCCATCCTCCTCAGCAAGTGATTATTTATTTCAAATGTGGTTTTGAATGAGTTATTTACAGCCCCTTAAATGTTCTCTCTGAACTTGACTGCAGAGACCAACTGATTTAAAAAAGGCTGATGTAGATGTAATTTGGTCGCCAGAAAGGTTGTTAAGAAAGATGCAGCAGGCAAACAACTAAGAGCAGTATGTAAGAGACTGTATAATTGTTTAAAGTGTACCAGCCACTATTTTAAATTACACGCTCTTCTACACAGACAAAATTAGTGGAAGATAGAAATGACACCATCTGCCAGAGTTCCTTGGACTCAAATCAAAACTGGCTGTAGATTTTAGTTATCTTCCTAGTGGTGCTTAAGTTTCAGATGGAGAAGAGTAACACAGAATTTTAGTGCTTACTAGGTTACACTGAAAACGAGGAAGGAAGAGACAATAATGTGGGAAAAAAAAAGTCTGAATTTTTCTCCTAAAATCCTAGCAGGATAACAACAAGCTTAATTGCCCAGTATATGGAATTCTTAGCTTTTGAATGTATTGCTCAAAAAGTATGATATAACCTGTACTTCCAAACATTTTATTGCAGAGATAAGAGCCTGTTTTATCTAATTATAGTTTTTATTTATTTGTTTGTTTGTTTGTTTTGTTAGCCAAATTGTGTAAGATTTCCATGAAATGCGAAACATATCAAATAGTTCTAGAAGTAACACAAGAAGTGTTATCTACTTCCATGGGATAAATCCTTAGTTGACATAAATCATCACAGCCCCACATGAAGTATGTGATATGATGGCAATTAACATTTGCTGTGGACTTGTTCAAATACTAAAGGAATATTTCAAAAAGAGAACTTTAAGTTATAACCGGACACATTAACTAGTTTAGTTTTATTTTATTGACTCCTGCCATAACTGCTGCAGGAATTTAATGGGTCCCTTTCCCATGGTTAGAATATAGAATCTGAAATGCCCAAATCCCTGGGGCTGCAGTGCTCAGGAAGTGTTTATTGCCTGAAATGATGAAAGTACGGAAACTGCTGAAGAGATTTAGCTGACCGCTTATTATCCTGAGCTGTACATCTATGTAGTTCATCAGTTACATTTCACTCCTTTGGGTAAATTTGTAGTTTAATGATAGAGACATCTGGAATAAGCTTCATTATTGTCTGAATTGAAACCTTTCAGAGATGCTCTTTCAGTGTCAAGAGAAAGAAACTGGTAACTTCACTACCTAATAGGTTGGTATAGAGAAGATAGGGCTAGACTATTCTCCAAAATGCAGGATAAGATGTAATGGGTACAGCAGGGGAAACACTGATTAAATATTTTCACCATGAAGGTGGTGAAACACTTGAGCAGGTTGCCCAGGGAGATTGTGGAAGTTCTGTTTTCAGACATTTTCAAGACTTAACCAAATGAGATCCTGAGCAACTTCATGTAACTGGACTTGGCTTGAGCAGGATGCTGGATGAGATGCCTTCTGGAACATTTTTCTGATCTAAATACTTTTATGATTCTGAGAACACTAAAGTGTTCACCAGATAGAGATAGACCAATGGAAATATTAGTATAATAAACAAATGTTACCAGCTACTGAAATATTATTCCTATCTCCTTCTCTATATGGTGATTGCAACAATTCTATTACTAGACCATAGCTTCAAGGGTCAACCTGCAGAGCTATGACAGATGGGAAGGAGGATATAATCTGGCTGGAACCTCTGGAGGCACAGTGAAATTTAATTCCAGCTGTTTGTTCAGGATGTTTTTATACTGGTTTATAGGGTAATAATTGAACTAGTCTTCAAGGATCCTGAAAACACGGAACCTGTGGGGCTTGTTGAAGCCGTATTTGTGTCTAGTTTTAATGACTAGAAGCCACAGACTGTGGAGTAAAAACTAACGTTTCAGTAGAAGACATTTTATGTTAATTGTTTGTTAATAATAGATTGTACTGATAAACGTATTGCAACTCATTCTTTAAAAAATGTGGTGACTCAAAGTTATACTGCAGTGCTTCGCTGCTATTTACATTACTGTTGTGAAATTAAAACTGCAGTTGCCACCAAAATTTTGCAATCGTAGGTAGCACTAGACATTGCCACCCACCAGTTGTAACAAAGATACAGTGTTTTAAAAAATTATCCCATTTTCTCATGCTTGATTTTCAAGTAATTGTGCAAGAAGGTCTTCCAGTATAGAGGTGTTGGCTTCAGAGTTGTGAAGGAGGATAATAAGTGCATAAATCATTATAAACATATACATGATTGCTGAGTTAAGCCTTGTGTGCTGAGTTAAAACTGTAACCTGATAATTTGATTGCTTCCTGTTTATGAGTTGAAGTTGTTCTTTTAAATTGTCATACAGGCAAGTGTATCTTTGTTCCTTTGACTAGAGGACCAATAAGATTATTCTAAGTCCTGTTCAGTCTTCTGCCACTGGCAACCATGTAAGACCTTGTCATAAAGCAATCGAGCTTTATCTTAATCTCCACTACTCCAATGGGAAGGTTCCTTCAGTAACTCATCTCATTGTCAGAAATTATTTACAAGCTACATGATCAGAGCATATCCATTTATTTTGTTAATATTATCATTTAGCTTAAAAAGTTTTTTTTAACTCTTTTCAATCTCTCTTTAAATATGTGAAATAATAATTCAATCCCTATCCTTCTCTTTTGCAAGGCTAAACTGAATTGTCTCCTTTCCTTTCATTAGAGTTTCCTCTTTCCCATGATCATCCTAGTAGCCTTTTTCTGCAGCTGTTCCCAATTTAACTCACATGTCTTGAACATGGGTGATCAAAATGCTTATATACCAGATGTGGTCCTGCCAGTCTGTTACACTGACAGTGATACATATTCAAGACAGCTGCACCTCAGAGTTGTTTGGGGAAAATAAAAAAGCGGCATATTCATCTGATATCTTGTGGAATGTCAAGCAATAACCAAACAAATCTTTGATGTTATCTCTGTTTATCAAAGGTTGGCTATTTCGTTAGAGACAGGAAATTACTGACTGTGTTAAAGATAGCTTATTAAGTAGTATTTCAAATTCTGTTCTTAATTACTCTTGTACAAGCTCATTTTAATCAAACTGAATGATCTTGTGCAGGTGTGTTTGAGAGCAGGATTTGTCCCATTAAGCACGTCTTATGCTCTTACAAATAAGTAGCATATAACTAAGTGGGTTGGGGTTAAATATATTCTCTGATAGCCATTTTTAAAATAGAAAGCAGGTAGTCCTGTTTCATGACAGTTGCTTAAATTAACCTACACCACAGATACACAGCACTGGAAGAAATATCCACAGGGGAGCTTTTACAAAACTGAAATACTTTTCACTTTCTCCAATGTCAGAAGAGATGCAAGGATTTAGATTTTTTTTATTATTATTTTTTAAGGCAGTGGGCTATGAACAGGTAGAGGATAGAGAGTCTTTCATTAAGGCCAGTATTTAAGGTTAATGAGAAGATATTAACTGCTTGCTTGCCTGGAGCATGATCTGTGCTGCAGTCCTGCAGAGATCACTTGAGTCATTCATAGGATTAATACAGCTCAGAAAGATATAAAATCCGAGTATAGGGTAAGGTAAATCTTGCGATTTCATTTTCCTCTTTTTTTTTTTTCCTTTTTTTTTTTTGTTTTTTAATAAAATAAAATAAAATTGTTGGGCTAAGCAAATAGGCATCTGCATGCTTAATCCAACATAAATCCCTATGACAGACTTAGAGGAGCAGGACCTCCTTGCTCCTCAAAAGCTGGAGCTCCTACATGGTTTTTCATGGTAGTGTTTTTCCACTAGACCATTCTGACCCCATGTGGGCTAAGATTGACTCCAGAAAAAAACAGCAAGGCCTGGGCCATCAAGCACCAAAAGCAGGGCTGCTTCAGAAACAGAGGTGTTGTTTTTTTAGGGCTGTTGGCAACCCAGGTGGAGACCTGGTGAGAGAAGGGCTGTTGTTGAGGGCCCTGTTACTGGGTTTCTCCTTGGGTTACTCAAGCACAGCTGCCCAACGGCTGAGCAGGTACCTTTTGCCTTTTGGCCAAACACTTCCACAGTAAATAACCAGTTTTCTCATGTAAGCAGAACTTAAACTGCTGCAAAATCCATAGTCCTTTATGAGATTTCTATTGTCACCTCAGATAATGAGAATCACTGATATTTTTACCAAATTAAACAAAAATGTTGAATGAAGTCAGTAAAGCAGTTTCTTTGTAATTTGTTTTGCTAGCAAATCAAATTTATTTTACATCATATTTAAATGTTTAAGTTTGAAGCAAGATAAAAGGGACATTTCATGCTTCTTAGATCAGTTATTTCAGGCTGCCTGTAAATTTAAGAAAGCCACATCACATTTACATTTGGTTTATGTTTCCATGGTTATCTTTCTACAAATTAAAGCAAACATCTTTGAATTATTAGTGTTATATGATCTTTTTTACTTTAAGGCTTAGATTCTTTTGCTGTTTTATGTCCCAAAAACTGGCTTTTGTGCTGCAATTATCCCAACCAATCAGATTCTAAAATTTTGAATGGGAACCTTTGCAAGTACGTCTTCCCACAGTGTTTTTATCTTTTTATCTTCTCTTCCTGATTAAAGCTGTATTTTTGAAAATGAAAATAAATAAATAAACGAATAAATGCCAAAGAATTGAACTACGGTTTAAGTGGTATTTGGTACATCTCTAAAAGGTTTGATTTGACATGTGTAAGCAAAGGCCAGGACAAGTGAAAGCTTTTATTCATTGCTATCTTAGGTGAACAGATTCACTCATCTTACTGAAGTTTATTTGCTACTGTAGATCACTCATTACTTGCCTGTACTCTTTTACTAGTAGGGAGATCCAGTCCTTTTAACATAAGCTGTTGTGTACCATATAGTCAGTAGTGAGTTATGTGTTTGTCTCTGTTGACTGTACAGGCAATAGTTACTGCCAGAGGGTAATCCAGATTGTTGAAGTTTTGTGCTTATCTTTCCCCATTCACTAGATAGAGAAGTAGTGCAAATGTTGGGTATCGGTGTCCACTGAGGGTCCTTAATCCTTTTTTGATGATACATGTACAAATAAACAGCGATGAATCCTTTCAATTCTCTCTTAGCTTATATATAAGCCTCTTGGTCACTCACTGAGGGGTTTGTATCTCCTGTCTCGGCTGATGCAGTGATTGATGGTTAAACAATTACACAATCAAGAATGCAGTTCCATAATGTCAGGACAACAGGTGAAAATGATCCCTTTCTGTTTCTACCCAGAGGTAAACTGACATAAACTCCATATACATTTGTGGAGGAACCTAGGAATACTTGAACTGTACCAACCTAGCTGAGGGCCCTTATTGCAAGACCAAAAGCAACATGTGTGTTTCCAGTGTTCGTCGTAACTAGCTCCGGCCTTTCTCTGGCTCCAGCCCTTTCAGCATAGTTGTTTGGGCTTAATGGAAAGAGTGCAGACCACTTCAATTCCTTTTACCATTACTGTAAGAGCCTTTTTCTAAGAGATTTTGGGCTGACCTTTTGCCCTGTGCTGATCCAGCACTAAATATCACCACTAAGTTCAGACAAGAATACTCATGAGCATTCATGGCCTCTCAAAGTTACTTTCAGTGGAAGCAGACATATCCTTTTTTATTTTGATTATTTCAGGCAATACATGAAATCAGGTGCAACCACAGATTTCAGTTTGTTACTGATGATGCTGTGCTCAAACACCGAATGTAAAATCAAATTCAAGGACAGTAGGACATAGTTAACCTTATAGCATGTGCTGTGCTTGTGTTTCCAGTAGAACGTACCAGACAGAAATGGTAGACAAGAAGCAAAAATAGTGTTCAGAGAACAGTTTTCTGTTTCCAGCATCCCCAAAGTACATGATCTGATGACAGTGCATCAGAGTAACATTGCTGTTTCTGTTTAATTAGAGTCCAGGTTAAATAATTCTAATGATTCTAATCAGCAGATCCCTCCATGACAGGACTTGCTCTGTTGTACATGCATATATCTGCTTTCTCAGTTACTGTCATGAATCACAAATCTGTCCAATAAGTAACTAAAGAAAATACTAACTGAAAAGTTATTTCATGAAGTAAGTTGCTATCAAATTATTTTGAGTGATAAGTCATTGCTTTTGTTGGTTTGGCTTATAAAATACACATTCATCACACAGTTAAATGCTTGTTTTCAATTTAGTCGGTGGTTGGAAACACTATGGTGAATTTTAAGAAATAAACTATATATATAATGTTTTAAAATCAGGATATAAATATTTCAACAGTCTTTTAAGAATTCAAAAGACTGTGTTATTCATATCATCAAAGCTGGAGAAACTTCATCTCTAAATGAATAATATTTTTTTCATTTTATTCTGAAAAGTGACTAGAATAGCTAGAATATCTTTAGTTACATTCTTTTACTGTAAATAAACATGGTACAGGTTGGCATTTTATGTCATCATGTTTGAACAGTTCCTGAGTAAGTTAGATGCTACAGCTATTCATCAGGAAGGGAATAATTATCTATTTCATATCAATATCCCATGTCTTTGTGTATTTCTTGCTATTTATCATTATGTAATGACAAATAACTGTATCCAACAAAGTGTACCCAACATAATTTATCATTGATATCCACAGAAATATACCATCACAGAAAATACGGGCTATTTATTAGTAAGTTAATGGAAACACTTTTATTATTTCATTTACTGAGAGTTATGTAAGGGGCATTATCAAAAGAAGATACACATAGATTTAAATATCTGAGTCAGATTTCCATTCCACCCTTGCATAAGCTTCTTCACACATGGCCTTTCTCGCCTAGTATTTCATGAACCAATTGCAAGTTTTCGTTTCCCTTAAATATGTTGTGGCCATGTGACGTAACCAATTTAAATGGATTCTGACTATATCTGGTTGATACCTCCTGCTCTTCTGGAGAGAGAAAGTAAGGAAACAAAATGGGTCTGATTTTCTCAGCTGAAACTCTGGGCTGTTCATGAAGAGATGGAGTTCCTAGTCACTTGCAAATTTGGGTAGCTGGAGTCAAATTAACTCAGTAAAAATGTGACATTCATGCTATTTTCACCATATGGCTTTTCCTGAGATGTGTATAGTGATGTGATTTTAGTTGGAGCTTCAATTAAAGTTTGTCTCCATTAATACCTTTATGACAGATAATAATAATAATCAATCTTCTTGCTTGTTTTCAGAACTCTCTCAGAAAATGACAGTACCTCTTTACCACCTGCTGACTCCTGCACCAGTCCTACCAAAATGGATTTGTCGTTCAGTAAGACTGCCAAACAGTGCCTAGAGGAGATATCTGGTAAGTAACAAGAATTCAGGAAAAGCCCAAGTTTAGGAATTATGTACTTTGCTTACATCTTTATCTTACCAGGAGCATTACAGTGTATTGAAATACTCCTGACTTCAGTTCATGAGTGGTATTAAATATGCAGACAATTTGGGTCATGTACAGTTAGTGCTTCACATGCACAGTTCCCTTATCTGAACTGGTTCCTTCTCTTTGAATATACTCTTCATCATTTTGCAGAAACAGCACTTTCATAAATGAGGGTTTCGAGATGTGTAATTGTTAGTGTCATATTGAATGTTCCAGGAGGGCCATGGAAAATCTACTTCAGGATGTTTGATACTGTTTTGCATTTAAGGCCATCAAATTAAGTCATAACATCAGAATTGAGACACAAGAGACAGAAGACATATTTCGCTTTTGTAAATGGATCTTTATTCAAAAAATGGGAAAATGAACAAGTTCTCTCTATTGTAGCTGACTTTGAAGTCACTGCTAAAACTAAGCTTCTGCAGGCTCTGTCCTTCAATGCCTTGTAAAACTGGGGCAAAATCCTTATTAGGTTACAAATGTGAGGGAACCTTTAAAGTCATATCAGAATAGTTCCTTTGAAGTCAACAGAGGCATGCTGATTTACATCAGCCGAGGATCTGGCCACTACTCTGCCTGTAGACGCAAAGCAAAGTGTGTCACAGCTGACTTCCTCATCAGGATTGAATTGCACGGCAGGCTTGTGTGGGAGTACTTTCAAAGGGTCTTTTAGACAGAAATGTTCTTTCCTTTAATTTTTTTTTTCTTTCCTTAATCAGCATCCTTATTCTTAATATCACTTTTTTACAAGAATAAAAAGTGAAATCCTGTCCCACTGGATTCAACTATAGTTTTGCCATCTTACTCCATATCCCTAATGTTCAAATAAATTTATAACGAGTCATGCGGTTCTTCTTACACAGAATATAACTCGCTTTAAAACACTCATTTGACACATCAGTCTAAAATTATCTCTCCACCAGAAGGGAAATCAGCTGCCCAAGCTTTGTGGGACTGCCTTGGCATTTAGCTGATTCATACTGAAATTGAGGTTTTGTCCTGGTTTGTCTTAGTCGCTTCAAAAGTTTCCTAAGTCTAACATCCCATATTTGTACAACCATCTTTTATGATAAATGTCACACTGAAACCTGGTGAAGTATTCCCTGGAGGTGCTACATGCCTGTTAAAGTTATTTTACAATGGTATTTCTTAAAGTAAAATTAAAAAAAAAAAAAAAAATTGAACTAATCCAGAAGACAGATTCTTTGTTCTTGAATGTACAAAGAGTATAAATTGAAACACTTATGCAATTCAAAGGATGCTTCAAGGAATTATCTAAAGAGATGATAAAAAAAAAAATCAGTTCAGTACCTGCTGAAATGATCAAAAAGGATATCATGTCTCCTGGCTTTTTACTGTTCTAAACAGAAATGGAAAAGCATCAAAAAGGAAAAAATGGCATAAAGGCACTAGGCATCAGAGATGTTTCTAATCTGATTATTCAGACTCTGGCATTAGCAGTTGACTGACACAACAGGCAGCAAAGCAGAATCACTGGAAAAAATGTTAAGTTTTTGTGGTATGCAGAGGAAAACATGTGTGCCACCTGTAATTGGCTGTTAGCAGCACAAAGAATAAATGGATCAAATACTACATTTGCTGAATAGATAGTTGTCTGCATTGGTGAACTATCACCAAGTCACTGGTGATGTTGCCATTGGTGAACTTCTGTGGAAAAAACAACAACAACAATAACAAAACAAACAAACAAAAAAAACCTCTTTCACATTGATACTATCTTTCTCAGAAATCTTCCACTGCTGCATAATTTTTGCACTGATGTACATAATTTTTGCATTATCTGAAGCTTCTTTTGTGACTTTGTAGTCAAACATACTAGCTCAATATATTGGTAGTCAAACATGATCAATAAGGATCATGCAAGGGACTGAGCATCTGTGGAAACCACTGAAAGGCTGAGAGTTTGTGAAGTGCTGTCCCACATGTATTGTATTTATATTTCTCCAAAACTTGGATGGGGACAAAATTATTAAAATTCTTAACATTAAAATAAAGCTAATTCCCTTGCTCCAGTGGTGGACCGGCTCTGTTCTCTGTGCCCAGCAAGGCCATTCACATTTCTTTGCCACCATCTCAACAACAATGATGGGGGGAAGTAGACGGGGAAAGTGAGAAGCAATAGGGCTAGTTTCTAGTTCTCCTCTGCTTTGTCTTCCTCATGGTTTCTAAGGGAGCTGTTTAAATTAAAAGCAACTCCTTTCTTCCATCTGAGAGCTGATGAAAGGATGGGACAGAGTCCTAGTGCAGCTCGTTGTTTCTATTTATTTACTGCCTTCTACTGGGCACATGATGACTTGGTTTTACTTGCAAAGCTATGAGGGAGGATGATAGTGCTGGAAGGTAGGGGAGATAGCAAGGCTAGTGTAGACATGGATCCAGAGCTTCTGCCCTGATAACCTGAACAGTCTCTTGTTTGCTTGTCCCTACAAGTCTGCTGCCCTAGGTAACTTCCCACATGGCTTATGCCTAAAGCTAGTTCTGCCTCTTGGTAGAGCTACTGTAAATCTGGGTTTCTCAACAGTTCCTCCATCTCTGCTTGGAATTTGTTCCATCTGTGATCTGAAGTGCTTCAGACTTTTTTTTTCCTGCCTTTTTTTTTTTTTTTTTCTGAATATTCCACAGTCCAGCCAGAGCAGCCCCAGATGTTTCCATGATGTGCATGCAAATCAGCAACACAGCACATACACAGTAGGTGTAACAACCTCCTGCGCACCTTGGATCCCCTCTGCAGCCACTGTGCTGGTGACATCCTTGCACAGCTGAGCCTGCTGTAGATTTGCAGGCGTGGGTCACCCATACAGTAATTTTAGTGTATTCTGCATGTGTTTGCCACATTGCACATGTGGCACACAGATGTGGAGATTTCTGTCCAGGAAATCCCAGACAGAAGTTTTGGAGTCCTAACTAAGGACCTGTTCGGGAGTCATGTATGAACACTCTTGCATGTAGTTTATGTACCAGTTGCCTCAATAAGACTATTATTATTTTCTGCAAAACAAGAGTATATTTTTTGCAGACAGGATTTGAAAATACAAATGAAAAGGAAGGCTAACAGCAGTAATCAAGTTTGACTCTTGATTTTCACGATATGATTAGGATCAAAGTGGTTAAACTTTCTTATCTAGTATTTCTGTTTCTGCTGCAAATTTATTGGAAAAGGATGTCAGGAAGCTAATCGTTTAAAAATCCTTTGAAAACTGTACATGTCTGTAACTACAAAGTGTGATTTTATGAAATCAGTGATAATGTTTGGCTTTAACAAGTGTTTATATGTTCAAAGAGCTTAAAGCAAAGTGTTTGATTAAATAATTATTCATGAATTTACAAATATTGACTAATTATAAAAAATCTGAGGGATGAAGCAGAAATGAGAGTAATTTTATGAGTTATATGCCAATATCAATGGCAGAATTAGCATAACAATGTTCTTTTTCAAGCTCTATGTTTACTGTGCTTCTTATATTCTCTATGAAATAGCAATACGGAGAAAAATAGAGAAATAGAAAAAAAATAATGCGTGGAAATATTTTACAAATTTGTTTTCAAGTACGCTTGGATGAAGAAACTCAGAATGTTATAAATTTGCAGTTCTATTACATAATTCATTTGAAAATCTCCAAACGATGTACTGAGACTTCAAAGAACATTTTATCTGACAGCAAAATTTGTCCCTAGTTTGCTAGTTGTTATAATTCCTTTTATGAAAGAGACAGTAAAAATAATGTGATACATTACACTGATTGTGATGGGTTGGGGAAATTCCCATGCTGTTCTTTATTTAGGCGTATTTCTGTGTGCTGAGTGAAGAATACATTGAATTGCAAGGTAGTTGGGGAATAATGCTCCGTTGTGACATTTGCTCTCCTCTGGTCTCCTATACCGTCTGGTTAGTTTAGAAAGATTTATTTGTTCATTGCTACTTCATACATTTAAAATAGAAGAATGAGTTTTGCAAAAAGTATTTTTAATAAGGAAACTTGAGAATTTTCCACATTGCAATTTTATACTTTCCTGAATGATAGCCTGCAGAAATGGTATGGTAAAGCAGGAGGATAAATTCAGTGCTCTTTGTGCTGAGCACTTGGTCCAAATATACGTATGTATCTGCTCGAAGGATGATCATGACGATCTGTATACCAAGTGAGGCAGTGGGATTCATGGGAGAAAAGTTCATATAATCTTGTAATTAAGGGCTGTAGTTTATACTGTTTGTATACATGAGTGCTGAAGGAAGGTTTTGTGAGTAGCCCTAGTACCTCCAGATCCCAGCATGTGACTCATTGTGTTTTTAACATATGTACAAAAGGAAAAGGTAGCTGCCAGCTACCCTTGTGTGGCTCCCACATAGCTCAAATGTCATTCCCGTCCCTGGACAGTGGCTCATGACCTGTGTCCTGCTGAAGCTGGGCTGCAGAGGATAGCTCAGGTGGGGAAAGTAAGAGGTCAGCAGTCACCGAGGCCCACTGAATGGCCCAGGACTCAGCTACACCCCTACCCAAGATCCTGGCAGCCTGGAGTGGAGTGACAACATTGTACAGGGGGTTTGGTCCAGCTCACCAGGTGAAGGTATTTCATTCATTGCCATAAGTTTTTCTGCTACCTGCTAGAAAGAGGACTAAATATGCCTGGCTAGTTCTAGCAGACTAGTGTCTGGTTGTCCATGCTGAGAGCTGAGTGCTGCACCATGCAGTACTTCCTTAGCAGGGAAATGCTTAGTCTTGTCTGCAGAGCTAAGGGAGGCCAGATCTAGCACTGAAGTCATGACTGCTTCGTGTGGTCAGGCACGCTCAGCATGAAGGCAGAACATGGCCACCTACAGCTGGCCACAGAGACCAGCCACGGGTGGTAGCTGTCTGGGCAAGAAACGGCAGGTGAGGAAGTTGCTGTTCATTTATTTGGAGTATCAGGGAGATTCAGCCTTGCTGTTTATGGAAGGAAAAGACCCTATTCCTTTGGTTCTGCGGTGCTGTGCAGGACCACTTAATTGTCCTTCCAAATCATTTGAAACATAGTGACTGTGAATGGTGTATTACGTCTAATATAAACTGAGGTTTCAGAACCATTAAGTGGGAGAAAAGTGAGCTTGCCTTTCATTGTGTGATTTCCATCTTCCAAAGACAGCCTTTCAAGACCTTTCTGACATTCTCAGTGTCCTTCTCAGCCATCCCACAGGGCTTCCTGCCACGACACCAGGATGTGTGCAGGTAGCGTGTTTCAGCACAGGAGTTTTCGAGCAGTGCTGGAGCCCTGCTGCTAGAGCCTGGGCAGGGTGAGCATCCCCTCCAGTGCATGAGGTGCTTGCAGGCACAAGCATGGTCATAAAAAATCTTTTAAGGGCCCATATGGACAGTGAAGATAGTGAAGGGCCTAGAGGGGAAGACGTATGAGGAGCGGCTCAGGTCACTTGGCCTGTTCAGCCTGGAAAAGAGGAGTCTGAGGGGAGACCTCATTGCAGCCTACAACTTCCTCATGACGGGGAGTGGAGAGGCAGGTGCCGACCAATTCTCCTTAATCACCAGTGATAGGGCCTGCAGCAGTGGTGTCATGCTGAGGCAGGGGAGGTTTAGGCTAGACATCAGGAAGAGGTTCTTCACCGAGAGGGTGGCTGCACACTGGAACAGGCAAGTAGTCACTGCACCAAGCCTGTCTGAATTTAAGAAGCATTTGGTCTGTACACTTAGTCACATGGTCTAAAATTTTGGGTAGACCTGTGTGGTGCCAGGAGTTGGACTCAATGATCCTTATGGGTCCCTTCCAACTCGGGATATTCTATGATTCTATGATACGCCGCCATGCCCAGCAGACCCAGGGAGTAAATTCAATGGTGCAACCGTTCAAGTGTTACGTTTTGTTTCCCTGCTGATAAAGTGGCAGACATTTAATATTTGGGACTATGTTATACTCAGGAGGACAGCTTTCTTCTTCTCCCCTCTAACTTTGACTTTGTGGGCAAGGTGGGGAGGAGGAGTGGTATCACATCTTGTTTTGGTCCCTGTCTTTCTAGGAATGTGTCAGTGATTCAATATGGAAACTCATCGTTGCTTGAGACTGCTGATTTTTTTTTTCTAGATTAGTTCTGTGTTTATGAGGGTTTTCTAGGAAAAAATATACATTTCCTTTAAAATTTCTTAGAAGCTTCCCTTATGTTTTATTATATTTGTTTTTCTTATATGTCTAAAAAGCTGTAAACTGAGCTAGTGAAAAGCAAGAAGTGCACTGAGGCTTCTGTTAACATCCATTTATTCATTCAGGGTATCTGCATTGTCTGTAATTCTTAGGGTGGCATTTTTAAAGGTTACTTCCCTGTCAAGGTTTCCCAGGGATTTGAGACAAGCATATTTTAATGCTGACAAAAGCAGTATATTCTTATATAGCAATTTTCATGTTTGTAGATTTCTCTGTAACATTTTATGAATCAGTTGCCCCTAGATAAAATATTTGCATTTAGAAATTAGAAGTCAATTCAGGTAGTTCTTTATTATCCTTTTTTTTTTCTTTTTTTTTTTTCTTTTTTCTGGAACTAATATCTTTTTCACTGTGAGAAAAGGTATATCCTTAAACATAAAGCCTTCTTTCCATCTTGTTATATTATTTAAAAACAAAATTTAGATCTGGAGAACTTAGTTCAGACATTATATTGAATTGTTTTATAAGAAAAATACTATTTCTTTTAATATGTTTTTATTCAGAAGATTGTGAAGCAGTTATTTTTTTCACAGCTTTTTAATTCTATACTAGCCTCTGAATCTCACAGAGATGCAAAAAGGGTACATTTCAAGCAGAAAGAAACAAAATGTTTCCATTTATAAATCACCTTACCGGGAAGGTGCTGTTGTGTTCCATTTATTAACTTCTTTATTATCTTAAATTATATATTTTTTATTATTTATAACAGAAATTGCAAGGCTCAAGGTCCATTTGCAAATCTGCTTTTAGCTTCCTGCACAGGGAGTAGCAATGATATGGAAGAAATAGTTCATCATCCTTACCTTTCAGGGAGAAAAATATCATTTGACTGTGAGCTAGGTCTATGACTGTAGTATCCCGTTCAGGTGGAGCTGTTTCTTGAAACCTGTGGCACTGTATACTGGGCAGAGGATTCTGTGTCTCCGGTTTAATTCACCAGGATGTTTGCTGCCATGGCAGCCAGCAGCTTTCGCTGCAGTAGCAGAGAAGAGTCATATATCTGGGAATGCAGGTTGAATACTAAAATGCAAGGAAGCTTGTGCAGAGCTTTGCTTCAGTGGTTAATTTTGGCTCTTTATTGAGCTCTGACGTGGAGGCTGTACTTGCAATTCTGTGTCAGCCCATCTGAAGTGAAGAGCCATGCGCCGGGATCAGTCATGATCTGGTGAGAGGGGGGAAAAACACCCGAGAGCACTTGTGCCTACTTTGGATTTCAGACCTCAGCAGCTGTAGACAGAGATGCAGGCCCACCACTCTGATGAGACCGGTGATTGGATGGAGAGGGGAAAACACAGTTGGCTTTTGGGATTACTTCTGTGCTGGAGCAGAGTGTTTGATCAACTCTCTTCTGCTTGAGAGAAATCCAAGTGAAAATGACTGTAAGTACGGCAGATTAATGTGACGGGGGAGAAGTGGCTTAGCAGAGACAGCAGCATAATTTTAAAGAAAATGACTGTGTCTGTCTCGTCATTTACACTACATACACTGTATGTTTGAGCTGTGCTTTTCATTATGAGTGCAAGGATGTTCTTCCTGGGATGTGCAGTGTGCAGTACTGGGAGGGTCACCTCCAGACCTTGCTGAAGAGCTGAACTGCTGCCTGTCTCAGAAATATGAAATCTGACTGAGGTGAAGCCACAGCCCGAAAGATGCAGCGATCTGCTGAACTGTCAGTGTTTAAAGGCAAGGAGGTTAGAAGAGGGTGTGTTCGTCTTCAGAAGCAGAAGTCTCTAACCAATCTCACGCTCACCAGTGAAGGGGAGAAGAGGCGATACTCATATAGGGAGAATTGGTTTGGGAACGCCTCCAAGTCCGGCCAGAGTTACCATCAGCGGGAGACAGAAGCTGGGAACAAAAGCTCACTTTCCAAGGCACTCTCACGCTCGGTGCACTCTCTCTGCCACTCTGGTCTCACCACACCCCAAGCGTTCCAGGTGCTACCACCAGCTGGAAACAGCACATCCAGGAGGTCAGGAGATCGGCATACAGATGAAGGCTTTGGGACTGATAATGAGGAGAGGGGGAAATCAGATGATGAAAATGCAACCTGCACATCCCCTTTCCCCAGCAGGAACTGGGCAGAGGAGGAGGAGGAAGGCTGCTTGCGTGAAGGGACTGCACATCTGGATGAAGATGTCATAATAACAATGCTGGGGGACCTAGAACAGGTCCTTTATACTGATATTTTAGGTAAGTTAACTTTGACTTGAAATCAGAAAGAGAAGGAGGAGACCAAAGTATGTGCACATATTCGCATGGAGCAGATTTTTGATCTTGACAGTGATTTTATGAGACAGAACTGGGTTTGTTTGCCATAGTATGCAAAAATAGGGTCTAGTAATTTCTTGCTAGCCTGCTTACTCTTACCTCTGAAGACTGCATGAAATTAAGATGAATGCATAAATCACTTTTGACGAGTGCATGGACAGTAATTGTGTGTGAATAATTGAGTGAGTTTTCTTAAGCTGTTTGAAAAAATAAGGTAAAACACTTAGGTACTATTAGTTCACTGTAAAATAATTTAATTTTCATGACATTCATCCTCATGAATTTTAAATTGTAATCTCAAATTCAAGGTTTGGTTTAGATAGAAAATGTCTTGGCCTACCTACAAACTGTCCATTATTGCTTTCCCTTTCCCTCTGCTGATAATTTCATCCATATATGTGGAATTGTTAGTGCCATGGTTTCACAGTTCAGCTGTATCAGTACATGCCAGTGATCATTTGAAGTCCAGTGTCATAGATGCTTCAAAAGGCTTCTGTGTTACTGGCTTTACTTTTCATCTCTCAGTCCTTTGTAAGAGTGCTCAAAGTGTTCATTTCCAAAGCTTTGTTCTTCAGCCAGTCAAATGGTTGAAGTGTCTGCTTGCTTTTCCAAGGTTATATAGCATGTCTAGCCTGGAGGTTCTTTTCTGGTGGATGTGTTAGCCCTGAGAGTGTTTAAATTCAGGATAAAATTTTTGCTCTACATGTAATTTCAAAAGCTATCATCTCTAAATAACAAAGAAACAAGTATTCTCTTTTTATGTCTACCTTTAAACTATATTAGGCTACAGTTTTGTGCTAGAAAGGGTTTCTTGTAGAGATTACTGTTAGCAAAGACAGCTGAGCTCTCCACCTTCTGCTCCTCATCAGCTGTGTCACAGAACAAATCCCTGTTCTCTCGTGAGCCTCAGTTTCCCCACATGCAGACTAATATGGGTACTCTACTTTGTGAGTGGAGTTAATGTCTAAGAGCAAACAATTCTCTGGGGAGCTGGTTATTGTTTGTAAATTCTTTTGTGAACATCACAGAATTAATGGAATTATTATCCTCTCATTTTCTGCTTTGGGCTGTAATTACATGCATGAAAGTATTAAAATGATCATGAACGTTATTCTTAAATGTGCAATTATGGGTAAGCTTCAGAATGTTGAATGTAAAAGTTTAACCTAGGTGATTAGTGATTTCTGTAAGATGTTTATTTTTGATTTCCTGTGTATGTACCTCACACAAAAGAAAAAAAAGGAAAAAAAAAAAAAAAAGGAGTATCTTCTCTAGAAATTTACTGAGAGAACCTGTAGTGTTTCACTGCTTATAAGAAGGAATTTGGGGACAATAGTTTGGAATGGTTATGTCTAACACAAATGATGAAACTACAAGTGATTGAGCAGATTATATGTCATGGGGTCAGTAAAATATTTACATCAGACTTTCTTGTAAGAGGAATGGAATTCTGAAAGAAAGTTTCATGGTGCCCTAGTTTTAGTCTTTCTTATCCCATCCTCTCTATGCATCAAATAGAATGAATTTTCTTCAATATGCAAAACAGAGTCACTTGAGATAACAAGCCATTTCTGATATATGAGTGCCTGCAAATAAGGGTACACTGTATGATGGTAGTGCTTTTTGCTATAAGAGGGTGTTGAGGAGAGTCTGGGTTCCCTTTGAACCCATACAATGAGCCTCAATCCTGCTGCAATAAGCACCATAGTGTCTCTTCTGGCAGACAAGATGTATCTGGCTTTCAGAATGATGTGTGTATTCTTCATCTCTATAGTCCTGTTGAAGAAGGCTTGATGTATGTGAGGAGCCACAGTGCTGTCCTGAAAATGTAGGTAACATCAGGTGCAAGTCAGGTCTGAGGGTCTTGCACTCAGTGCAGAAAATTTCTCAAGCATCACGTTCAATTGTTTATACTTTCTGACTTATTAATCTGTGGTACATCATAACCCTATCAATATAGCCTTAAGAGAAAAAGGGAAAGGAAAAATAATAAGAGAAAAAGGGAAAGGAAAAAGAACAGTTATTTTGAAAAACACTTAATAGTTACGGTAATTAGTATTTTGTACATAGTACCATATAGTATTTCAAGATCATAAAATTCCAGTAATATTTTTTGGAAAAAAAATGTAGTGGAATGGTTTTGAAATTACCCCTTGTGTTACTGAGAGATCAAGAGATTAGACGTCAAAATTCCCACCTTTCTAAGATAGAGGAGTGCTACTTTTTATGGTGTTATTTGTCTAAAGATGAAACATTATTCTCTCTGAAAACATATTTTGTCAGTTTGCCATATATATGTACCTATTTATTATTATTATTATTGGTATTGCAATTATACCTTAAGGCTTTGTTATGCTAGTTATTGTGCAATATATATTAAAAAAGACAGTTGCTGTCATTTTTGCTGCAAGAATTTGCAGTGTTAACATACAACAAAGGACAACTGGCAAAGATAAACAGGAAGGAAAAGGCAAAGTCACTCCACATATGGATTATATTTAGTTCCTCTAATAAGTATGGAGGCAAATGGTTGTTTTGCCTTAATTCTGCCTGCTCAACACCCTGAAACTTGTCTTTCAAAAGAATATTGGTTTATACCTTGTATGCAAGCTACTGTTTCACCTCGGGTTTGAGGAAGGGCAGGTTAGTAGGTCTTGGGTGTCCCCCATACAGGTATTGTGGCAGGATGATAATGTGCACCTCTCCTGAAAGTGAATTTGAGTGCATTTGTTGGAGGGGTAATGCCATGACAGTGAGGAACTGAGCACACCATAGGCAACTGCATGGAGGTAGTCATGGACAGTCTGCCTTGGAACTGTGTGAGTTACCAACAGCAGGCTCAATCTAACAGGATTAAATGGTTTCCAGCACAGCCTTGGTACCAAGCTTCTGCCCCATGGGGGTTTCCAGAATGGTGTAGAAACTTCTGTAAATAGCATATGGGATCCATGCATGTACATGCATGGCAAGGTGATTGGCTGAGTACACGCCTGTCTTGAAACAGGAGCAAGAGGGGTAATTTCAGTCTGACTGTGAACATTTGCCTCCTTCGAGGTATTACATGTGAAAATGCACACAGACATCTTATTTTACGGAGCAAAATTTTGTGGATGGTCATACTGTCAGGGTGTGCCTTGACAAGATAGAGAGTTTGGCAACAGGGTTGGGGCTGTATCACCATTTGTCCCTACCCACACTGTCAGTTCCATTGCTGCCAACCCAGAGCTTTATGGACTGTTTGACCATGAAACCATAGGATAATTGATTCAGAGCAATAAAACAGTCTAACAGCATTTCCTGAAGGACTTCTGGATGCAGCAAGGAGGACAGGAGGCATAGACAGTGGTGGGGAAAACCTCAAACAGCATTGCTGCCAAAGCTAGCTTGACATTGAACCACCACTGCAGAGTATGTTGACTAGTACCATGCATCCTTGGCCTATCAAGGAAGACAGAAAGTGTATATGGAATCTGTATGGAATAACTTCTTTCCATGTACTGCCAAGAGCTGAGATTTTCTATAAGTACCTGCACAGTGATCAGGCAATCACAAGGCTGGGCTGGAGGGGAAGGTACAGTAGCAATTCAGTTTGTCAAAGAGCTCAAAGACCTCAAAATTCAAAATTGAAAAAGCTTAAGTGAACCATTGTTCAAATACCATTTGCTTCTGCAGGTTCTCCTTTATATTTGAAATAAATGTCACTGTCTATATTAAACGTTCTTATTGTAAACCTATGCTAAACCAATGCTTGTGTTTCTGCTGCAATTTAACCTTAGTATGTTTAACCCTTGCCCTCAAACAGAGATTGCATTTAGATACTTTGTTTTATTAGAATTTGTTTCTGTAGGACCTTTGGACTTTTTTTTTTTTTTTAACATTTCTAGAATACCTTGACTATTCCCCAGTTCTCTTGTCCCCTGATATTCCCTATCTGTCATTTGTGTGGTAAACAATGCTTTTCCTCAGAGACATCACCTTAGTTGAATTTATACTTGTTTAAATTTACACACAAACATGGAAGAAAGAAGGATTGCAACAGAATAAAAAATACAGTAACTTGAAGATGTATATCTTCATTTGTGTTTTATGTTTTACAATAGTGTAATACTATAGTGCTATATGGTATTTTGCCTGTGCTTGGAATTCTGATCTTGATTTTTGTATGATGTTGAGTTTAACTTCACAAGTGATGGTGAAAAAGTGAGTTTAATTTCACTCATGACAGATGTGTTCAAAGATGAAACAATTTCTCAATGTTGTAAATAACTTAGAAGCTTGCTCTGGATGGGAGTGCTGGAATATAGAGTTAAATATTGCAGATATGTTTAGTGATTGCACATCATCATTATTAATGATAACTTTTGAGAATTAGCAGTAAGATTAGCAAGGTGAGATATGACTTGAAATGTTTCATTGATGGAGTTGAAAAGAAATTTACACATCATGTTGAGCATTGTACACATAACTATAATAATAATGCTTCTTGCTAGCCTTCTTTCATGCAACATATATGGGACACAGCTAGAATAAATCAGTTACTTTGTCACAGTTTTTGTTTTGAAATTCCCTAATTCTACAAAAGAAGACTGAATTAATATTCCTTGATATATGAATATGCTAGAAAAGATGCATTTCTTTATCTTCAAAATCTTTATATATGTATGCTTCTTTCAGGATTATGAATTTCTAACATGATATATGTATATACATGTATATATTTGTGATTGCATGAAATATACATGACTCAGGATGTCTCAGGTGAAGTTTTGTGGGCTCTTCTTTTCAGAAAACCAGACTAAATTGTCACAGTGGATTCCCAAAGAAAGCTAAATTCTGTAATTGTATAAATGATGCATGTGTTTGGAGTGTTCTGAGTTTTATCTCAAGTAAAACATTATCTCCTCCTTCAGTTCAGGAAAGATGCTTTATTAGGTGCCCAACTTAGAGTACTCTGAAATAGCCTGGATGTTAAGTGCATACTGAAGAGCTGTTGTAACAGTCATCCCAGTTCTTTCCAGACACAGATTTACTGTGGCTTTATTTCTTACCAAGACATGTAAAATGTCAAGGAGTAAAAAGGGTGTGTGTAATGTATCAAGTGGTCTGAGGCTGCATTGTGCCGTGATTGCAGCGGATAAAAATCCCAACACTATAAATCTGAGTTTCATTAACAGATTTGGGCCCTATCAGGGATTCATTACTAGGGCTCTCTTCAGTGTAGTTTTTTACATACCGAATTCTATTTATAGGTGGATATGTGTTTTATTACAGAGATATTTACAGTCATATGTGTGTTTTCTCAGCTGTGAACACATACATGCACTGTATTCAACTTTATATGTTTGCATGCACTGAGATGTATGCTGCTTTTGTTGGTTTCTTCCAGGGGAAGACCCTGAAACAAGAAGAATGAGAACTGTAAAGAATATAGCAGACCTGAGACAGAATTTGGAAGAAACTATGTCCAGCCTTAGAGGGACCCAGATAAGCCACAGGTATATTGCTTATGTGTAGACTGCTAAAAATGTGGTCTATAGAAGAGCATTATTACTTGCTGTATGAATTACAGATTTGTAAGGGAAAATTAACTACGACACCACACATGTTGTTTTCTAGAGTCCCTCAATCTCTTAAAAATGTCTGTAATGTACTTTTTTTTTGTCAGTGTCTTATACAATCATTCACAAAAATGCATGTTGCTTCCTATACATCTCCTTAAAACGTTTAAAATTTATTTTAGGTTCTTTTATAAGTGAAGGTTGTTATATACCCAAACATGTGTGCGCATACAGACAGACAGACACACACAATTTTCCAGCCTTTGCTTTTCCTTCTTTCTCAGGAAGAGAGAAAGCACAGTTCACTGACTTCTCCATTTTGCATTGGCAGCACGTTGGAGACAACTTTTGACAGCACTGTGACAACTGAGGTGAATGGAAGAAGCATACCAAGCTTGACAAGCCGGTCCACCCCAGTGACTTGGAGGTTAGGGCAGGCCAGCCCTCGGCTGCAGGCAGGAGATGCCCCATCCTTGGGTGCTGGTTATCCTCGCAGCAGCGCGAGTCGCTTCATACACACAGACCCTTCTCGATTCATGTATACCACCCCGCTTCGCCGAGCAGCAGTTTCTCGCCTTGGAAATATCTCTCAGATTGACATGAGTGAGAAGGGAGGTAGTGATTTGGACATGTCCTCTGAAGTTGACGCTGGTGGCTACATGAGTGATGGAGACATTCTTGGGAAGAGTCTTAGAACTGATGACATCAATAGTGGGTAAGCACTTTCTTCCATTTGAAAATACGTGTCATTGGCAAGTTAATTAGGGTTTTCCTGATAAATTATGGCACACGTCGAAGCATTATGGATGCCACATAGAAATGTACATATTAAAAATAATAAAATTAACCCCCTAAACGGCCAATGATGTTCTCGCCTGCCTTCAAATTCAAGTCTTCTCCTTTCACATCAATATGACTTTCTGATGAACTTTAATAAGAGCACAGGTATTTCATTTAGGAATTTCATAATTATCTGGTAAACCATCATTTTGCTCCGATTGGTCTGAGATGGGTCACCTGTCAGTATTTTTGTTTTATTTGAGATGATAGATATGGTATTGGATGCAGCTAATGAAAAGCAGTTGGGGACAGGCCTGACTTTCACTGTTACTACGTTAGACACTGTCTAGTATATTCTGTGTTCTAAACAGCTACCTCAGTTTTTCAACTGTGCATAACATCTGAGCTGGTGGAATGTCTTTTGATACAATAGATCAGTTCCTGTCCTAGCTTACCAGGAGGAAGAGTAACAATTTTTTTCATTTTTATTTGCCTACTGATTGCCTTTGGCATACTGTATTCCCTGTGATAGTGAGAGGGAGTACTTTTTTCATGGGGAAGTTGAGTTTCCTCTGTAAAATGAACTTTGTTGTTGTTGTTTTAATTATTTATATTTGTTGATGGTTAAGTTTACAGTTGATCTGTATATATATCTAGTATAGGCCCTTTATGTTGAGATAACAGAAAAAAAAAGTTTCAAATTACTATTTAACAATTCTTATGTTGATCATATTAACATGATTATTCACTCCTATGTGAGTTAAAAGTTCTAAAGGATCATTAAAAAAAAAAAAAATTTACTTAAATTACTGTTCAGTGCTTCCAAAAACATTATTTGAGTGGAGATTGTGTTGGCATCTCAAGGATCCTAGGTGTCTGAGGTAACATTGGCTTGAACAGAAGTCCCACTGAGACCATGGCTATGTCACACTGCACTGCTTGGCTCTGTACATGTTTAGGACTCCTGCTGTCAATCTAATCTTTTATTTTGAAGTATAGCTATGATTAAAGAATGGTGGTTGATGAATTATGTGAAGTATAGCTATGATTAAAGAATGGTGGTTGATGAATTATGATGCATTCCTAAAAACAAATCTAAGTTTGTGTTCCAACCTCTGTCTAGAGTATTGTATCACCTCAAGCAGCATCCAAAGACAGATCTCTAGAAAGTCCATAACTATAAAGAAAGCAAAGACGTCTGTCTCCTTGGTGCACTGTCTCAATGATCTGTAAATGAAGGAGTGCTGATAAGCTTATCAACTGTTCAGCACAGCATTAGTAGCTGTCAAGTAGGATGCCATATTCATGTGTGCTAGAAAACACAGTGCAATTAAGAAAACAAGGAGTAAGAGGTCAGAATCACTTGTCTACAATGCAGAAACAGAGAAAAGTTATATTGAAAATGTAATACTTTAATGTCTGAATACCTTTAATCATAAAGAAAATATAAATTCTGCTGTTAATGGATGCATGGGTTTATTAAAAAAAAAAAAAAGAAAGAAAGAAAAAAGGGGAGGGGGGAGTCCTTTGCAGTGCCTGATGAATTGTATTAATTAGCTTATCACTTTGGAGAATGAATATAGTCATCTTGCTGTGTGACTTTTCTTTGCATCAGTAATAAGGATGACTCAATAGACAGTAAGTTACAATGTGCTCAGTTAACATTCTTAGGTGTGGTAAATGTTAAAAACAAGTTAATAAGGTCTGAAAATTCGGGATTCATTGAGGCATGTAAAGTCTTATCTCCTTTATTCCTCTTCCATTTTCAGTTTAAGTACTTTAAATACCTGGGGACAGGAATGCAGCAGTAATTAGAAATTAGTGTGAGGAATGCCTGTTGCACTTGCTAAGTCTCTCCATTCAGGCCTTATTTATAGAGGATAAAATCTGTATAGACTGGATTGCATTCACACCATGGCCAAGTTTAATATGCAATTTAAGAGCCTTGGAATCTAGTGCATAATTCACCCCTGCTAAATAATCTCTCAAAAGCTATAAATTTTGTCTTTACTAAAAGAATAAAACTAGTGTGCAAGATTGATATATATATATTTTTTAACATTTGAAGACAAATATGAAGTTATTGTCTACAGACTCCAGATTTCACAGTTTCAGAAATCCCTTTTTGAACTGCAGGCCAGATTTTACTAGCAGATAAAATACCTTAGAGTTTAGTTAAAAATAAACAAATCAACCCTTTGTGTTTTAATGCATGTGAGGTTACCTTCATCCAGATTGCCATCCAGGACACAATGTAGTCCCAGGCTTTTGCTGTCTCACAGATCTTGCCTACCACATCTTTGCACTCCAAATCTGGACCAGTTCACATGCCCCACATTGTGGGTATGGTGATGGATGCTCCTGAACTGCTGTATTAGTCCTGCAGTCTCTTGGACAGAAAGATCAGTTGATTTAAATTAAATCATCTCCAGAAGGAACTGCAGGGCGAGGGCCAAAACAACATCTGGAGCACCAATAGTGCTTGTGTGCCTTGGCCTGTGCTTCAGATTCTGTGTGGAATTACTGAAGTTAAGTGTTTGTGTACTTGGACACAGATTTCGGATGAAGGATGGATTTGAAGGGCATCATTTCGTGGTTCTAGGAGAACTTGTGTTAAAGATTGTTTTAGTTGGGAATGAACTCCGGTAGATCATTTTCACCATCCTTCCAGCAATGGGACCGTGCTTTTTTCACTAAGCCTGTAAATTTTCTTTTTTCACAAATGAAAAGTAGGCTTGCTGGGGTATGCCAACATTTTTCAGTTATCAAAAAAGAGCAAGAGAGCAGGAAAAAACAAACAAACAAAAAACACACTAAAACAGGAACCTATGAGGAAAGACAGTTTAATGCAAGGTTCTTTAAGAAAATAACGGAAAGATCTTGAGAGTGGGACAGGCTCATGGTACTGCTCAGTTATAAGCACCAATTTAAACAGCTCACAGAGCTAACTAAACTGTAGGTAGACATTCCATAAATTATTGCTGCTGCTTGAAATTCAGCATCTTTTAATGGTTCTCTAGTGAGTAAGCAGCACTCTTCTCACTGTTGAATTCATTAGTCATTTACTGTAATGTGAAGTGGTAAGAATCAAGAAAGGGGAACACAGGTAGAAACAGATTCTTAAATACCATTGTAAGGGCTTCAGCAGCATCTATCTTCATATATAAGCAATTGTATCCCAGTAGGGACTGTGGATTTAGGTTCTCAATTTCTATTCCCATTTAGATGGATGGTTTTATATATTTGTTTGTGTTCTGTTAGAGTTACGCTTTTTTTCATCTAGTCCTGTTCTTTGATAAGACCGCAGCACTTACAATGTACTTAAAATGTATGAAGGTAATTTGAGGGCTTCAGTCCTCAAATGTAAATAAATTTATTTTGGCAAATAATAAATATATTTTAGCAAAGCAGGTTTCCATACAAGCCTTCACAGAAGAAGGTAAATGATCCCAGAAAATGAGCATATACCTGATCTCCCTGCACTGGGTACATAAGCTGAGAATATTTAATATAAGTCTACCATCCAACAGGGCAGCCCTTACTTTAAACATCTGAATTCCACAGTCCATTAACTTTAGAGTGAAACATGTTTGGCAGATGGCTGTATTTCCCACTGATTGACCACACATTTATTTTCAGGTACATGACAGATGGAGGACTCAACCTATATACGAGAAGTCTGAACCGAATACCAGACCTAGCTGCTTCTCGAGATGTCATTCAGAGAGGAGTTCATGACGTGACTGTGGATGCAGACAGGTAACGGTGCTTTTCCTAGTAAAAAGCTGTCTGAGCTTTCTAGATATTTTTCATCCTTCATACCTGCTAATATATCACTGTTCTGTTCATAAGGAACAGCAAGAGAAAGCACTTCAAAGTGCTTCAAAGACTGCTAGATTTGTGACCACTGAATATTCCAAATACCACAATGGGCAGGGAAAAAGCAAATTTCTCACAAAGAAAGGGGAATTAGAGGAAGAATTTATTATTGAATATGTGAGAGAAAATACTGAGGAGCTGAGACCTTGCCTGCAGTCTTGACTCATGATTTTTATGGGTTGCTTGTCAGTAGATGATCATAGGGACACACAGTCCCTAGGCAGCAGAGAGCCTGATGAAGTGGGTCAGAACATATGTTTGGGATTGGTTGGAACGAGAGCCTTGTTTTCTGCCTGTTTTGCTCATGAGCAGTGGGAAGCGATAAGTGGGGTTTATATTCCACTGTTTACGCAGTGTGAAAAGAGATAACACTATCATGCCCTCATACATGTATATGTAGGTGGGAGCATAAAAATATACTCCCATTTCTGCAGATTAGACAAGGGTTTTCTGTTTCTTTTCCTTGAGCTGAAAGTAGATTCATATTTGGTGGCTTGTGTCCATCTCTGAGGAATACAAATCCATAGCCCTACTTTTGCAGAATTTAGAGCTGTCAGCTCTTAGGTTTTGGTAAGACCATCACAAAAATAAGCAGCAGCTGTGAAATTTGGCATTCTTGAGTTTTAGGGGTTTGATTTCAGTCCCATCTTTTTAAAATCAATGTGTTTAATGAGGAAAGGACAAAAGGTTTGTGGAGCAGCTTTGGTTTTACAAACCTGGCAAATTATTTGAAGAAGTTCTGGGATAATAATCTAGGTATGATGTTACTTTCATTTCTCACAGTTTTCCAGTGAAAAAGGTGAAAACATACCTGTGATGTGAGTCAGATATAGTCATCATTAATCAAACATGCAGTGCATTGGGACATAGAAGGTAATTTTCATCTAGAGATTCCAATTACTTAAAAAAAAAAAAGGGGGGGGGGGGGGGGAAGGGGAGGAGAGTGGTAGTTTAGCTGACTTATTAGCATTTGTTAACCTGCAGAAAAAAGTCAATTTTAGATAGTTTGGGTTGGTTATTTGAAATGTAAGTAATGACATGATGCAAAGACCAGAGCAAGTGTTAGTAGGCGTTTAAGAAAATAATTTGGATGGAAGTCAGGCAGTAACAGAAGGAGGAAATGAGAAATGAGATGTGGGCAGGAGGGACCTTTGTGGAGCTCTGTATGTGAGAACAAGAACCTTAAGCTTAAAGTGGGAGAGATGGTAGAAAATTTGGAGTTTGGGAATCATATAATTAAAGACAGGGAATGTTGTTAATATAGTTTTTTTGTTTGTTTGTTTCTGTATGCCTTTTTTTCACCTGAAATGTGAATTTGTTAGAGCACTTTCTACCTTAAAATATTCACACACATATTTCAAACTACACATATTTTCTCTGGAAAAAAAGGAAGTCCAAATTTAGAGATTTTAAAATTTTCTTCATATTCCTCAAACCCTGAGTGCCACTCAAAACCTTTGTGTTTGCTTTGCTTCAATGTGTTATTTAGTAACGTGTTAATTTGTTCTATAGTGTGTCTACTTACATGTTTTGCACGTGAAGCTACATATAGGCTATCATCTCTAAATTAATGAGCTTATCCAGCATTTCCCAGTACATAAATCTGTTTTGGTTTGTTTATAGCTTTGTCAGATTGGCTAAAAATGTTATGCCAAAAGCTACTGTGTTTCTGTCTATCATCTCTGAGTCTGTCGCTTGCTACATTTTGAAGCAGGGACTTCAAATTTGTCAGGGGGCTATTTTGGGTCCTTAGTGAAAAGTTGGCCAATGTTATGCAAGACACAAGGCTTTTAGAAATTGTAATTCATTCGTATTCATTAACTATTTATTTGATCTCAACAACTAAAATCTACATATATGCTATCTTCACTGTACATTCTCGTACTGCTCTTGACATTAGCAAACTGCATGAATGAGCCCCAGCACCATTTCTGAGCTTAAAGTCAATTATGGACGTGAAGTGGGATTTACCTTGTAATGACTGTTTTCCTTTCTACAAAGAATGAAAGCCTGTGCTTTTCTGGACCTCTGAACTGTGTGCCATGGAACATACTATGTGCTATCATGTAATTAAAAACTTTATCATAATGCACAGGCTTGACAGATTTAAATTATGGATTACAGAATTCTAGCATTTTCTGACTTTTCAGTGCTTGATTTTTGCAACCTTAATGGTGCTTGACACTTTTGTGTGTGTGTGTGTATAAGTGTATGCTATTCCTTGAAGCAGCAAGAAGGTGTTTAGGAAGTGGGAAAAACTCAAGAATTTTTATGAGTTCTGATGACAGCAAAACGCATCTTTGCCAAAATGGGTCACAAAGAAAAAATGTTCTAGGTCACTTAAGAGAAGGAAATTGTTTATCCTGATCTTCACCAAAATGTGTCAAATTTATGATACGATATCAGGTGTCAAAAAAAGCAGTGCAGAGATTGCTGAGATTCTTTGTTTGTTTGTCAGGAGATGTTTTGATCCTTCACAACAATGTGGGTACCTGAGATTTCATCTTATCCCATGTATCATTTTATATATTAGCTTTTTACTCAAAGAAAAAAAAAAAAAAAAAGGAGTTGTCAGGGTTTCAAGGTATTCCTTGCTATTAGCATGATGAACTTCTGTGGAAGAGCATTATTCTCATTTCTGCCAGCCCTGTAGATATGACAAGGACATATGCATTTTCTCCATAGTGTCATTATTATAAGTCATTTTCGTTATTGGCATGATTTTCCCAGGCCTTTCTGTTGTAAAGGATTCTGATGGCATCTCTGTGCAGGGATAAAATAAATTATAAGCCTCAAATATCTGATTTACATTAACAGGCACCCAAGGAGAGAAGCTGTCTGTCCATCAATAGAGCCAGCAACTTTTGCTGACAGCAGCTTCATGTTCTTCATGAAAATTAAACTTAGGTTTTCTCTGACAACCTAAATTACAGCTTTTTTACAACCTTTTTTTTTTATTTTTGTGATCTGGAGGTACAGTACTCTTAAGATGGGTGGGCTGATGATACCTCTAATGCCATTTCTGGAAAATATAGTTTTTCAGTGTGATTCTCATTTCATGGATAAATCAGGAATAATTCGTTAAAATTAAGGGCATGGTACCAGTGTAAAAAGACAGTCAGGTCCCCAGCTTCATTCCACTCTCAACTAATTTCTGATGGCACCTGCATTTCTTCTTTGCTGAATGTCAGAAAGTGAAGTGTTCAAGGATCTCCTTATGTAGCCTGAAAGAGCTCATCCAAATAATAGTATTGAATTGCCCTTTGAACAACTTCATTAAAAAGTTAAATACGTGAATGCAACATAAGCTAAGGCTTGAGTGTTGCTTGCATACTGCTCTGGAAAGCATATTGTTATAGAAAGGAATGCAGCATAGTTGCTTGTTCTGGGGAAAGAATTGTAATGGTTAAGTGAAAGGATGAAGGGATGCTGGTGGCATCAGATGTCAATGGCTATATCGTTCTTTTGATATATATATATTTTAATTTGGACACTTTTTGTCTATAAATGCCTCTTCCTTGTGAGTTACCTTGCTTCAGATACCAAAAGAAATTAGTTATAGAACAAGATGCATTGTTTGCAGCAGAGATGTGGTTGGGCGAATTCTCAGTGGCATATTACTTTTCATTTACTGTTCTGTCTTCCTGCTCTACACTCTAGAATTTGCCCTCCGGGACTCTTAGAGGGAGTATTTGAGGAACATTCTTGTAGTTCAAAACCTTTTTCAAAGTAAGATGAGCCAAAAGAGATTAAACATAAGCACACAGAATGAATTATGTTCTTGGAAAGAGTAAAGTTTATTGAAAAGTTAGTTGCAATCAGTCCAAACCACCCTGCATTGTCCATAAAAACTGTTAAGCAAGTCTAATGAAGCCCTTTTGAGAAGGTAATGTAGATCCACTGAGTTCAACCAGGTTGTCCTTCCATACCCTATACCTGTCAAATTTAACACACTGTATCTCTCACAACAGTAAATATAAGTCGTGCAATCACTTTCCCTTCACACCTCTTGACTGCACCACACCATTATTTTCACCTTTTTTTTCTTTTTGGACAAAGCCCAAAGCTGTACAGGTACTTGTGCTGCTTAGTGTGCTTTTATTGCTTTTATTACCTGCTTCAGCTGCTTTGCTCTTGCATCGAATCCGAGCTCCATTTGTATGGTTTCAGAGTTCTTGTGCACAGGGAGTTTTTAAAATGCTTCTACCATCTGTCACATGTGCAGAAGATTTGGCAGTTATCTCAGATTCACTCAGGATGGCCTGTTTGTTCTCAGCCAAACCATAATCACCATAATACATTATTAATTATAATTATAATAAAATAATTCCAGATTTTGTCTGTAATTTATTAACTAACTTCCTGCATGAATGACTATATGTCTTCTTCCGGTGTTTATCTGAGTAGATGAACCTTGAGCTGGAATATAGTACTTCTGGAAAAGGAACATTGGGATATTGAACCGAGAGCCCTGTTTCATCGTAGTATCAGAAAAGGCTGAGAGAGATCATGAAGACAAACTTAAAATCATAATATAATAAGATGCCTATTCTTGTACTGGAAAGTTTTGGCAGTACAGTGGAATTGCTGGTGGTATTTGGAATTGGACCCTTTGGGATAATGTTCAGTGGACCAGCATACTTTATTTTCCTCTCCTGTTACTTTTGTGTAATGCCATGTGTTTCAGTACTGTGCTAACAATTTGCTCTGCTATGTGTCCCTGCAGTTTGGTGTTGATGTGATCACTGTTTTACTATGTTGCAACCATTACCTGTTCATTTTACTGCTTCCAGAATTTACTATAGATAAAGGACTATCTATAGTCCTTATATTTATAAACGGTCGCTACTGTGTGCACACATTCAGCCCTCCATCTCCCAACATTTTAGCTGTATTCAGCTCTGGGAATACGTGTCGATGGCAATTATACAAATATTTGTCCTGTAGTTATGAAATAATAAATAATAGGACATAAAATTGATATATACACTGCTCGCCCTCTATGACCTTCTTGGTCAAAATGGAGTTTTGCTATAAATCAGTTTTGCTGTGGGAGGTTTGCTATACCTTTGCTGCACCTGTCTTCAGCACAAAGGATGCCTGGGATTGCTGTTCTGGGGTTCAAACTCAAAAAAAAAAAAAGTCATTATAAAGCTTAATATTACCTTGGTTCATCCAGTCGTGTGATCTGCTGTAATTCTCCTGGCTGGTATTTGATGGTATTAGTAGATTCTTAGGATAGTGAAATAATTATAAATGTCTATATCTCACTGTTTTTGCAATTATTACTCAAATATCTCAAGAAAGCATAATTAAAAAATGTCTCTTGTGGAGCAATTTAAATTTAAAACTCCGTTTTTACTATTGTTGCTCTCTTCTATACTTTTAATCTTCCATAATTTCTTTTCACAGCTGTTACTGTTAACATTTCCCACCATTTACTTTTATTATTCTCAAATGATCCTGCATTTTTGTAATCTCTGATGTAAATCCTTCCTCATTTTGGCATCTGTTAGACTATCAAGAAAAGTTTCTAGTGAGAAGTATCTATTTCAATGTGTATCTGATTTTCTTATTATTTTTCTTCAAACTAAGGATGCTAAATTTAACTACCTAAAGCATAAATATGTGTGTATCCATGCATGCAGAGTAGAATAATTATGTCAAAAGGAGCGCTCCAGGCTTTTTGGCTCATTATGTCTTTAAGTATTCAGGACCCTTTGAGAATAAATTCCGTCTTTTATAAGGCATAATGAAAAGTTAAATTCTCAGTAATATGATTTTGTACAGCGTTATTAATATAGAAAGAATTGCATTTGAATTGAGTATGACTTTATTTCTGATCATGCTTCCAAAAGTAAGGATTTGGACAATATAAGGTAAGCAGAACAACTGGACTTTGATGTAATTTTGTAAGGTTTCCCCATTCCTTGTTTGCTTTAAATATCTATGGAAATTGCTCACAGAAACACAAACCAAAACAAAGAAACATTTAACAGCTGTGTAAGTTTTTAGGTTCAGATATTTTTATTAATATCAGTAACATAAACAAACTGCGTTGTTAGCATGCTGTCATTAGTATGTTAAACTGTCATGATCCTGCAACATCATGTCTGCAGAAATATTTATTTGCATCCAGCAAACATAAGGAATGACATTCAGAAAAGGCAAGAACAGTGCATGACAGATGTTTACTTTAAAACAAGAATGAGCTGCAAGTGATTATGTGAAATGAATGACAAATAAAGTTTTATCTTATTCATTTTTTTGTCAAGTGACAGAAAAGGACACAATATCAACTTATTTTGGTTTTATGAAAAGGAAATCATGGAAGTAAGTTTTTAGACTTAGAAGGAATGGAAGTGAATTACATTGTAATTTGCTGTAGGGTCATTAAACTGAAGGGTGTCTGTTTGCAGGTGATGCATTTAACTTTCTCACAAATCTACTTCTTCAAAGTGGGCTGTGTGGAGCTGTGTATTAATGTCATGCAGTCTATTTGCATTCTTTATTTCTGCTTATCTCAAAGTTTGGTTTACGTACTTCAAAGTTATTTGAAGTGAGGCTGGACTTAATATATTGTAGCAGATTGCTATACTTCCCTTCAGGAAAAATGCAGATGGTTTATTTTGATTGTAATCTACTTCTGAAGAGAGTATCAGTATATTTAAAAACAACTACCTAAAATGCACTTCACAGTTTCAGTAGCATCATTTTGGTTCACTACTTCTCCGCTGTCAGCAAAGACTAACAAGCCTCCCTTGTGTTAGAAAAATATATGGGTAGCAAGATTTAAATCATTACCCAAAATACCCTAGGCTGAAATGTAAAATTAAAGAATTAAAATCTCTTGTGTGATGCATATTAGAGTCTTCAAGTCGAGAAACATATGAAGTTATTTCAAATGTCTTAATTTGGTTGATGGCTGGAGGAAATAATATTATAATTTTATTCTCCTGCATACCTATTTAAAAAATCAAAATCATACTGAAATGTACAATAAAATAGGTGCAATTGATATTACAGTCCTAACATTAACAAACATGGCATGTTTTAGGCATGCTTCATGAAACTGAATATAAAAATTGTGATTTTGAGGATTTAGTATTGGAAATGCAGTGTTCTGTGATCAATAAGTTGTCTTTTGTTATAAATTGCCTCAGAGAGACCTCCTTCTTTGTGGAGTAAGCTATTCTTCTTTACTACTTAAGTCATTTATTGAAGAACTGTTTTTTATGATAGCTACTTAAATAGATTGAGGTACTTCTTGGTACGCATATATATGCGTGTTTGGCAAACAAAACATAAGAATTACGAGAATGTTCCCATTAGCACTTTCATAGAAACCAATTCTTTTGAAACATTATAGAAATCAGTCGCTTTCAATTTATTAGGTGTAAGTTCACTTTAAAGCACATTTGGATTTGGCAGCTTCAGCAGAACTCTAAAATGATGAGAAACAAAAAAGAGAGCACTATTTGCACCCAGAGGAGGTAATGAGAAAGGGACATAATGATCTGCTCTGACTTCTGCTGTTTTTTTGTACATTTGCTGTTCCACCTGGTTGGCAGTTGGACAAAACAGGCAGGTGAAAGGAAGGATAAAGTTAAATTAAGTATAGCGTCTTAAGGATGTGAGCGCGTATTTGCCACTTCAGTTATGGGGATGCTTACAGTACAGCAGAGAGAAAACACAAGGATTTGACCCTTTCCCTTTCAGTGTGCTGCTCTTAGAGCAAAGCAGTAAAGCTCTCTGACCTAGTATGATGTTAAATTAATTTTGTATTGGCAATTGCATTGCAAGGTAGCTTCATCATTAGTGGCTAGAAAAGGAGACTGGAATCCAGCTGAAATCTAGTCATGGGCTGTTTATGATCACATAAAATGAAAAGAAGGATATGTCTAAAGTTGGACAGGTTAAAAAAATTAAAATAAAAATGTGGGAGCCTTTTAATTTCCAGAGAAAGAAATGGGCTTTCATCCCTGTAAGCTGTCTGTTCAAAAGGAGAGAGCATGAAGGAAAAGCTGGAAAGGATGCATCGTGGTAGCAAAGCTACCAGCCAGGACAGAGAATACCCCTTGCTGCATAACGCCTGCTGCACAGTGAAGCATGTGTTAACCTTTATCTTAAAAAAAAAAAAAAAAGTCCCTCAGTTTGCTTGTATCAACATTTTACTTATAAATCTTAACTATGTCACCCCTGAGTTTTCTTTTGATGGGGAGAGGCAAAGACTATCCTCCCTTTTCAATCTGTTCATTGAGTGCCATTGCGGAGCCTTCCTGCCCCTCCTTGAGTCCCTGGTGACAGCCTCAGCTGCTTACAGGGAAGTGTTTTGTGCAGCAATGTGCTTGGAGTTTGTTTTCTTTTGAAGTTACAGCACTAATCTCATCTGTATCTAATTGTTAAAATATTAAGTCTTCAAAGATTTCCTTTGTAAACAAAAGATTGTCATAACAATTTAAGCAGAATCAGATGTATAAACTGAAGAGTGGAACCCTCAATGCAGTTTGCAAATTAAGCTTTGTACAAAAGGATACAATATAGTTATAATTCAAGCCTGCTTAATGGACTGAATAATCTAAAATATTTTAATGAAATTAAAATAATAGCTTTTCCTAATTAAGACTTACCTGAACAAATAATCTTTTAATCTGGTACCTGTGTGCATCAACCTTAATATCCAGTGTCTTAAATTTTCTTATATATTTCTTTGGGATGTATGATGCTTTAGATCTGTTTCACACTGCAGGACAGAATGTAAAATGGCTGCTAAACCTATTAACTACTGTGTAGGTAAATTCGGGAAAGTAAGAATTGCTTTACTGAAACTTAAAAGCATATGTAGCTTTGAAAATAATTGTGTTGCCCTGGGAAGTAAAATAATTGACAGATCATGCATTTTTCATTCCTGAAGGTGTTTTGTTTAGGAATAAATCTTAATTATACATGTTAAATTCTTTTATATGATAATAAGGTACAATTTTTACCAGTCCATCAGTATACTAACTAAAAAGTGAAAATACGATATTTCAAATTGATAGGATTTGAACAGTGTTCTTGAAAAGAGACTGCAGAGAGAGAAAATATTATGTATTACGTATCTTCCAACTGGTCATTTGTAAACAGACTAATACTGATAGCCATTGCTTGAAATCTAAAAATGTGTTAATTTAAATTAAAAATTCAGGTACAATTTTAGTAGCAAGATCATGAACTTTAGGAAAAAAGCCATGAGGATTGACTTAATTTTTCAAATCAAGTCTTGGTCTTTCTATGAGATACTTATTGCCAGATTCAAACGCCAAAGTAGACAAGATGTATTGAATGGTCTGTGTCTGGGTTAACGAGGAAATATAATGCTTTTTGAGAGGCAAGTGATCAATAAAGGTGTATAATCTTCATGACTCGTGAACCACCATCTGGAGGCTCTTATCTCCTTTTATTGACTGTACCAGCAGCATAGACAGATAGCTTTTAGTTTATGTGGTTAAGATGAAACTCCCTCGTTCTGAATATTTTTTTTTTTCATTTTAAGTTTTGTATTTGTTTGTTTCTTTCATTTAACATAAAAGAAATTCTACTGGATCACTGTAGCGAAGTGACACACCTATACGTATTTACATCAGCCATAGCTGATGATGTGACATACTGTCATCCAGAGGTCATCCTGTAGTGGAAGGAATTGCCTTCCAAGGGGTTTTAGAATTGCTCTATGTTAGGAAAACCAGCTTCTGTACAGCAAAGCTATTGAAATATTCAGCATGTTTCTTTAACTTCAAAGAGTTATTCTTTTTCCTCTTTGAGTTGCAATCCTTCCCCTTCATGAAAAGAATTGCTTTAGTATGTCATGTGTGACCTAAATCTTTTGAAACTTAAAAAGAAACAAAACAAAACAAACAATAAAAACAAACAGACAAGCAAACAAACAAACAAAAACACTGAATTGGCTTTATTTTACAAGTATTTTCCTTTTGTTCAGGATAGAAATTTATGATATCCTGTTTTGTACATCTTTCTCTCTCTTTAATTACTTAAATTAATGATACAAAAATACTCTTGAGAAATGGGTGAATATAAAATGGATAAACTCAGTGGCAAACCATGTAGGAAAAATAATCTTTTTGTTTATTCAAAATAAAATATGTCAACAATGTTAATTTAAAGCCTACCAGATAAATTATGAAAGCAAAAAGTCCAACTAGATTTTCATTAGTCCTGTTTTCCAAAATATTACCCATCAAATATTATTTTGGAATGATTCTATTGGATTGGCAGTGTAGGAAATTTTAAGACTGGACTTTGTATATGAGTGTCATTGTAGTGTGTCATTGAATTCCTGAGTAGTGGTAAGCGAACTTCAAGAAATCAGACTCCATTTCTGCAGATTTCCAGTGTGGGCAGTAGTAGCAGCCTCCATCACAGACAATTTACAATAGAGAGTTTATTAATTTTGGATTGCTTCTTTGGGGTTATTTCTTGGATATGCTGCAGATATCTGGTACAACCCAGCGCAATACTGAAGGTCAACAATACTTTGTGCAGTATTGGTCGTTAGTGGCCTTGGCTAGCACTTACAGAATCATTACTACTTCCTAGACAAAAGCCCTATTTCTCTCACTGGTCGTGGCATTGATAGAAGGGGGAACTGAATAATGTAGTGCTTTGTAAATGATATTTGTTCTCCTGAAGCTTCAGAAACATGGCAAGCACTTTCTTTGCCATGCCCCATTCTGAAAACTTTAGCTGTTGTCTTTCCTCCATGAAAACAGAAAAAAACAAACAAACAAACAAACAAAAAAAAAAACACCAACCACTGCATTCATTTCACTAAGAATTGAATTGTCTAAGGAGTAAGGGTTTTGAGCTTCTCTTTCAAGAAATCAGAAATTCACTTCTGGGTTCACAGCTGTGGTCATGACATAGGTAATTATGATGTCAAATTGCTATCAACACTTTTCAAGCTGCAACTTCTTATAAATATCTAACCAAAGGGAGCTCAGATTGTTTTGTTGATGGTCTTTTTGCAAAGTGAGTGTTCTTCATAAAGCTGGCTTTGAAGTGTGTCTTTTGCTTTTCCAGCCTCTGTCCCCACCCTGCCTGTATAGTAGGTACCATTAGAGGAAGAAGCATAATGACATATATCCAAATATTCATTTAAGCCTTGAAAGGAACTTCTGTAAAATGTACTAGAAAAGTTTAGTGACTACCCTGTACTACACAGCTAACCAGGCTGCCTCCCATCAGTCCCCTGCTTGAGGAAAATACACAGAGGATATGAAGTATCTTTTCTTCATCTCTGTCAGCTGTGATGTTTTAGGACAATGTCTTAAAAACAAAGATTAATTATCAGTGCAATGAAGAGATTTCACTCATATAGTACAGCACAGAAAAAAAGGACAATGTAAAGGTAATGTAAAATAATTCCTATATTTGAGAGGAGATTAATTAGGAACTCTACCTCAATTTTTAGGAGATTTTGCCATCCATTTGTGTTACTGGTTGCTGAGAAAACACCTTGTTGTTAAAATGACAGTTCATGTTTTTTTGAGGTAATAGTTCCTGGTGTCTCGGTTGCATTTTTCTAGGTAATAGCCCATTATAAATCCTAGGAAAGGTGAACCCAACTTAAGTATGCCACAACTGGATTTGTAGGATTTTTATTTTAACGTGTGAGCCCAGGCATCAGGAAACAAATAAGCTCTAAAAAGGAAAAAGCAAGAAAATTTAGTAGAAATAAGTAAGATCATTTTCATTTTTAAAAATGAGAACTGTAATCACTCTGGTAATTTTACTATTGCTTGCACCGTGAAGGTCACAACACTAAATAAAATAGTTTTCAGAGGACAGTGTTAGGATTTTACATGTTTGCTGTTGATCTTTTAGGCAAACAGAAATACACCTGACTGATCTTAAAAACAAATGAATCTTCCCCAGTGGTTTCCTATGTCATCTCCAAATATATTTCAAAAAAAAAAAAAAAGTTTCAAAAAAAACTGTTTGCAACAGTGTGCCATAATGTAGAGGTTATGCCATATGTGTGGTCAGGTCTTCCTGAACGGTACATGATTAGATTCAAAATCTGGATGCTTAAATTGTAGACTGTAGATTTAGCAAATTGAAAAAATGAAATTCTCTTTTCATTTGACCCTGTAGAATTCCCTCAGGAGAAATTTGTAGATTAATATATATGTCAAAGAAAGCCTTCACTCTTTAAGGAAACTCAATTAGACACAAATCGTACTGTGTTTCTGTGTCTTTTTCTGTTCCTGGTAGAATAAAAGCCAGTCTGTTGAACCACTATGATTTTAGAAGATGTGTGTGTATTTTTGCTGTGACAGTCTCATGAGTATATCATGGGTCTGTGATATAATTAATTAGCCTAACATTTATTATACGTATTTTAGTACTTGGCTCCCCTAAAAAAGATGGAGCAGCTCCTACACTGGGCCCCCCGTGTAGTTGGCTTTCTTGTGGGTCTCCAGTGCATACAAGCAGGACTATTTGCCATTAAAAACTTCCCAAAAAAGATTGTTAGCACACTCTAAATTTTCTTTACAGTTAGCCAGAGAGTATTCAGAATGACTTAGTACTTTCCTGAGCAATTTTTCAAAAGGAACATATGTGAAAAGGGCAGCCAGAAAGCGAGATGTTGGCCTGGCTGAATCCAGAGCAGGAGGCTCCTAAAGGCACAGCAGAGAAGTGACTTCATCATGAAGAACAGGCAAACTGTGTTGCTAATTACGTACCAAAGGAAAATTACCATGTGTCTCCTTAACACCTTCTAAGTTCTTCTAAAGAAAACTCCCGAGGCTCTGCATACAAGATATTAAAAGGATACTGAAGAGAACACTATTCCCAAGAGCATATGTTCCATGACAAGTATAGTGTCACATATGCCTATGGGGCTGCCTTGGCTCTTAGTATGCCAGGAAAAAGAAGCAGCACGCAACATCCTTATCCAATTCAGCCAGGATGCTCTGAAATGATTTTGTATGGATGAAAAGAATGCAAGTATTTCTGTTGTCTCTGTTTTTGGCACGGAAGCAACAGATTATTTTAGTGGAATATTCTCGGCCCTTTGTTGCAGAGGAGGTTGGCCAGGTACAGAGAGAGCCCTAGGAGTCCCTGCAATTCTGGCAGCAGCTCAGTGACCTAAAAACCCAGCAGAGGTGGTGTGGTTCTCTCAGCTTCATGCTCTAGCTATTGCCAGATATTGCACATAGCCAAACGGTCACTCAAGAACAATTTGATTAATTTAAATCAATTACAAAAATCATTCTGGTAACTTCCATTTGCCCTCAGGCTATGAAAATCCTGGTGTGGCCTGGAGGTATTGATGTTGTCAAGGTACAATTGGGATGAATGAGGGAATTTAACCTGCAATATATGAATGTGCAAATTTTTAGCCAGATAAATGAGATAGAAGAAAACCTATATTAAATACTAGATAAAGGAGTGCTATATTATGTCAGAAAAGATATTTATCAGCCTAGTACTTCAGAATAGTTCTTTGTAGTAGCAAAAAAGTACTGTTTTTCTCTCTGCTGTACTTTCTAAGTTCTCTAATAAATATTTAGTTTCCAATTTGTAACAAAGTCTGTGTGCCAATTCCATCAAGACTTTGTGCAAATCCTAGGAATCAATTGGCTTCATATTATGATTTCAGTAAAATTTCATGAAGCTGATAGCTGAGGCACTACAGAAATATGTAGCAGTAACTACTGAATACAAATAAATAAATGAATGTGTGGTAGGTATGTAGTGAGATTTAGTACTTGTAGGATCAGTGTGCTTTACACATTGTTTCACTTTATATGCTCAGATTCCTTTAATTTTGCACCAGTTGAACAAGCATAAGGCTTTTTTTTTTTTTTGTTACTGAGTATGTATATATATTTTTATTGTTAATTGGCTTCTTTTTGGCAAACACAAAATAATGTGTTGGATGAGAACACAAGGAATCATTCATATATTTCCTGAAAGTTAACGTATATTAATATTTCTCCATGAAGTTGTTCTGTCTGCTGTTTTTCTCTAAAGTTTAGAAAGATCATAGGAAAAAAAAAAAATCACTGATAAAGCAAGGATTTTTTAAAGCCAAATTTTTGCCAGAGTTTTAATTTCTCTGGTTAAACAGGGATTTCTTAAAGGAAAGGCATTATCTCCATTATTTCTGAGTTACTACTAATTTAAAATACACCCTTCATTAATGGGTTCTTCTTTCTACTGCTAGTTTTTTTCCTCTGATATTTTTATAAAAGCCTTCTGTATTCCCATTTGGATGGCGTTACTTCACAATGCTTCTTCTCAGGCCTTATCTCTCTCCTGCAAGACTCAGCTGAAGCCATCTTATTTAATTGGTTTCCTCCCCTTTTTCATTTTACAAGAAAGGACATCTTTAACCTTCGAACTTTAAAATCACACTGGTCATTTCTTTCTTCTTGCATTCTTCTTCTGAAGCAGTATTGAATTCCATTATACCTCGCGGGGTGTCTTTTAGGTTTAACCAGCTTTCCTGTACTCTGGTAGTGTTTTTTTTTTCCTTTTTTTTTTGTATGTTTTTGTTTATTTGTTTGTTTTTGAAGATTTTTTTTCCTGCTCCTTTCATTAAGATGTTTATTCTTATATTCACCATTGCTGTTTTTTTTTCCCTTTTTATAAAAGAAAGGAATATTAATCTTATTAATAATAAAGGTAGTCCCACCTTTCTGAAGGATAGATTATACTTCAAAATAAACTCTGATTTGCCTTGATATATATTTGATTGCATGAGTTACCCAGTAGTTAGCTAGTGCTTTCTTTTACGTATTCCCATAGTCATCACCTCATTTTAAATTTATCACCACTGCATTTTTCATGGTAGGATTATAGCTCAGAGATGGTACTATTCTGAAATTGAAGTTCACTGTTTCATCCCTCACTTTCTTCAGTAAATATGAGAATGTATTTTTGATGTCCAGTTACATGTATGAAACTTGTATTCAGCCTTATGCAATTGCCCTTCCTTTTTAGGTTTGATTTCATGGTCTCATGTTTGTCCAGTGTACTGGTTTCAACAGCGTTGTATTTTTTCCAGCTTCTCTTTCAACCTCTTATGCTGGGCTTGCCACACTCACATTCATTCTGGTATGCTTACTTGTGTAATACTGCACTCTGTGCTGAACACTGGCTGGGAGTTTGAAGACAGGACAAATAGGCAAAAATAAGAAAAAGTAATAGAAAGCTGTTGCCAGTATTCAGTTTGGAAAGAAGCCTTTTACATCCTGATGAATGCTACTGATGTGGAACATTCAAATAAATTACTTCAGCTTTGCAATGTGGATGGTAACAAATGAGACAGCCAAGAAGGCTGAGACATGGGAGGAGGACAACATCTCCTAAACTGCCAGGGGTTTTGTTAATTGCAACAGGCTTCAAGTGTTTTTGCTTTCAAGTTGTTTGCAGTTATGTTTGTATTTCATCTCTGACTTGCTAGTCTGCTCTCCAGCTTAAGTGTTGCCATCATCTATTAGTATAGAAAGAGGGAAAGGATTTATTTTTAATGAACGGCTATTTTTGTTTGTTTTTCAAATGTTGAAGCCATTTGAGGCCATCTCCAGCTTTATGTTAGTGACCTACTGGGAATGGTGGTTAGTGACAATCCTGGGAGTCTAACTGGAGTAAGTCATAGGCTAGAGGAGATGTACACTCTTACATCTTTCTGAAGCTTTCAAGCTGATGAAGGATTCTTTTATTTTCCTTTGTTTATTTTTTCATTAATTTTGGTTTGGTTTTCATCTTTTCTTATGTAGCTTCAGCCAAGAAGTAGCCCTGCTTTTTGGTCCATTCTGGCTTTAACTCAAGATGACATTTACGGGAGATGAGAATGCTTCAGGATCCTGGGGATGGATCCATGGTGATTGGCTGCTGTTCTGGCAGTGATTTATTAAAGCAGCTCCCCTTATCACCCTGACTGAGATTTTGGCATAAACCCAGCTATCCAGAGGTCTTATTACCTTCTCAGCAGAAGTTTGCTGAGTCATAGACTTTGACATTCAAGTTCAAAGCTTAAGAACGATTTCATTTTTTAATATAAAAATGTGATAGGTTCCAAATAAACTGTGTACCTTCCTCGTAGCTACCAGCCATTTTGGATGCATGTTTCCCCTTGTGTAATTTAAATGACAAGTTAACTTTGCTTTCTCAGGGAAAAAAAAAAAAAATAAATAAATATATATATATATATATATATATATATATATATATGTATGTTTTGCAGTGTTTTTACAAAATGGTGAACACTCCTGGGTTTAAGACATATTCTTTGTGTAGGTGCTTTGGGCCTTAATAAATAGGAGACCTTCTAACAGAATAATCAGAGAACAAGGCAAGAAAATTACTGTGATGTGGGTTGTCTTTGCCTCTGCATAAAAAGAACATCTTTCCACTGTTTAGCTAATACAAAATAGCAAACATTCATCTGTCTTTCAGCCCATAATTATACGAAACACAATACAGAATTGATGGAATTGGTATTAAGTAGGTATGCTCTATTTCACGCTACCTTGGTTTAATTGCTTTACCTATAAATAAATAATAAAACATAAAAACGAACATTAACTCCCAATTGAACAGACAAGTTGGGCAAAAGTCTGAAGTTCCTTGCTTAATACTATGTCACTTATTTTTTTTAATTTTCTCAATACAGAAAATTTGCAGGGACTGATTTTTGGAAAAAAATATTTTTTCCAAGGAGGGACAAAGAAATTGATATCTTTTTGTAGTAGGCAAATTTGCAGTAGATGAAATCTTGTTTTGTTTTGTTTTGTTTTGTTTTTTACCGTGTCCCATCCCTAAACCATACAAGGTTTGAATTAACTTAAATATTATTTTTCTGTTCTGCAGAAAGCCTATCTTGGTAAGTCACCTGTTGGAATGCTCTTATATGCCAGTGGGACTGCTGGGAGGTGCCAGGATAGGTAGAACATATTTTTCCAAGAAGATCACAGATATCTGCCTGTGTATATCCTGCCTGCATGAGTCTGTCCAAGTGGTGGGAGTGTGAACACACATACAGACACGTATGTTAGTGCCTCTGTAGAGTATACAGGCATGTTGTTAGTGGTGGAAACCATGGTGCTTCAAAAGCTGCGCTACCTCTTTGTGCTGTCACCATCTGTGCAGGTTCCATGTTCAAAGCTGTTTGACTTTGAATGTCACCTAGTAATATCGTGGGAGTTAAAAGCTAAGAGGATGTGACCTTAAATGGTTGGCACATGCTAAGTTTTTAGCTCTTAGAAGATAGAGCATAAGAAGGGTCTTAGGAAGCTAACAGATAAAGGATGACACTATGAGCCAAGGGCACAAAAACACAGTGAAAACATTTTCATAGTGAGTCCACATAGGGTAAAATTATGAAAACATTTTGTGAATATTCATCAGGCTCCAGAAGCTGTTTAGATTACTACAGTCTGTTGAAATAGATAATTAAAAATTTACCCCGACAGTGTAGTTCAGAACTCCTATTTATTTACTAATTTTTGCTTGACAGTGTGGTGCTGTATGTCATAACTATTTGACATTATCTTACTGTATACATCAGAAGTAGAAATGGAAAAAATCTGCACAGTTTCTTTTCCTTTTTTTACAGTGACAAAAGAAGGAAATATTCTATTACTATACTCCATGTCATCAACGTTTTTAGGAATTATCCACTATTTAATTATTTAGTTTTATTATTTTTGTCTTCACTTACGTTTATTGATACTCCAAGCATCCCATTACTATGAGATGTTCCTTATTCTGGAGTTAGGAAAATAGAGGGAACAGATTATTTTTGTTGGTTTGATTATTTTTTATCATCAGATGATTATATCTTCTGGTTTCTAGACTAGTTACCCACTCTTTTAGTCTCTCAGTGTTAAGTTTTCCAAAACCTTATATCAACTTTTGCCTCAGAAGCACCCATATATTTGCTGTGCTTTATTTCTGCACTGGGAAAATGTATTCTTCCTATTAACTGTGATAAATCTGCCCTTTGCATCTGTTTCTCATGATATTGATTAGCTTCTGGCTGGCTTTTCATCTGCTGCTTTGCTCTGTTCTGCATCTGGTTACTACAGACTCTTCTATGATCACCCTGATTGTTTTCTCATCCTGTCCTGTCCTAAATGCCATGGAAATTGTAAACTTCCTGAGGCAAAGACTTATTTGCATCTTGCTCCACTGCACAGTATGTTCAAAGTATTTTATTATTTCTCAGAGATACCAATAATCAATGTTATGGTAATCACCCAAAGCAACCTTCACAAAATTAACTTTACATCCATTGTTCAAATTCAAAACCATCACCAAATGCTATTCCTCGATGATTCAGTCACACTCTTCTTTCAGAATACTGTTCTTTTCCCAACAGAATTCCTCCTTGAAATATCCTACTTAAAATATGAATGAATAAAACAATGTGAAAAAGTTAATTGAGGTGTTTTGTACAGAGAAGGTGGGGCTGTGAAATTAAAGATTTGGATTGGAAAGCACCTTTGTTGTCCATCTGTACATCTAGTGTAATTCTGAACTGTTGCTGGATAGTGATTTCTGGCTGTCTGTTCTTACCTTGAATATTTTATTTCCCCGAGTGACAATTTTATGGTCTTCCATAGCAGATTGCTTGGAAATTGCCTTTTCTTACTGGGTAGGGTTTTTATAGAGATTTTCTCAAATGCAGTAATATAAAAATAAATAAATAAATAATAAAAACAGTAGATAGTAGAACGGAGGAAAAGTAAAGAAATACAAGTGAGATAGCTATCAAGAAACTAAAAAACTAAAAAGAAAAATAATTCTTGAACTGGGAGTCAAAGGAAACAAGTAGGTAGTCTGAATTCGATGAAACCAATAATAAAAAAATTACCATAGAAAAAGAAAAGTGATAGATTTCATAATCTTTCTAAAACTGAATTATAAAAGATGCTTCTCTTATAGCAATGTTTGTGTCCATTTTGATAAAGCATTCCACTAATCTTCTGTAAGGCAGCAGTTAGGCTATCAATATACAGTTAGTACTTAGTAACAGTGACAGGTAGAAATGTTCTTTGATACCTTTATAATGTGAAGTATAAAGCATCCAAGCATTTTAAAATGAAAAGCAAGGAGAAAACTTTCAAATAGTGCTCAGTTAATTCTGGAAGGTAGGAAGGCAGTATCAGGTGATTAGAGAAGTTAAATGCAGAACTATGCCATGAGAATAGGATTCATGGGGAATTCAGAAGTTATTCCTTAGTAATCCTCATGCTATATATATATATATATATATATATATATATTCAACTGAAATGAAATTCACCTATTTCAACATTCTTTTTGGCACGTAAAAGAAGAGGAAATGGCAGAACTGCAGTATTCTGAAGGGATTGTTCTCATTGATAATGTTTTTAATATCCATATTACTATTAATATGTCATTAAGTTAATGGAAATGTTATTAATGAAAAATGTTCACTGTATTAGCAGAAAATGTTTAAGAATGTGTTCATCCATCAAATATCTGAACATCAAATTATATGAGAGCAATTCACAGTAAACTGACTTGAAAATAATGAAATTCAAGTTCAGTAAAATAATTCAACCTAAATTAAAACAAGATAAATTTTCAGGGTGCTGTTTTCAGATTCCATTTTTCTGCAGGCATATTCTTGAAAATAACTGCCACCACTTCTTTAAAATCTTTCCTCTTAATCAATATTTTTTACAGCAATTGAGATTAGGTTATTCATTGTAGTGACAACAATGTCAATGAACTCATTTGGCCTTAATGATTTGGTTCTTGCAGCAGCTACTAATTCTGCTTACTACGAGACCAAAGGTTTTTGTACAGTGGTTGCTGAGATGGCTGACAGGGTGGATTAGTGCTGCTGAGCCCTGTAGGAAAAGGTCACTGCAGCAGTACACAGGGGAGGTTTGTCACTGGGAGAGGTGAAACCTACAAAGAGAGGCTTGGACTTGAGCAAGCTAGTCATTGGCAGGTATAAGTAGGATTTTCTTATTGTGTCCTGCTTATCTTTGCCTACCAACACTGCGCTGGGCTTCTAATCACGATTGCCAGGCAGCTGTCACCTCTGCAGGGCTGTCAGCTCCTCTCCTGCCTGCTCCCTGTGTTATTTGTTGGTAATGTTTCCAAAAGGAAAATCTTGAGCAAACATGGCACTGCTGGTTTAGAAGGTGAAACTGGAAGACCTTTATCTACTGACAGAGGTTTTTACGCTATGGAAAGCTCCTTTAGGTCTTTATTCTGTTTTTAAATTTGCATGCAGTATTCTGCACGTATCTGTATCTCACTGAGAAATCCTGTTCAATCCAAGTAAATTTTGCATCTTGTTTAAATGGGAGTAATTGCTTTCAGTTGTGAATTATTGCGTGCTGGGGTGCAAGTTCTCTAAAGATTCATAGAAAAATGTAGCATATAGTGGTCTTGAGACAATTTCGCTTACTTGCAGTAGGTAATACTGGCTATGAAATATTGCTTGCCTGCAAAATGATGGCTCAGCAGTTCATACTGAAATGTCACGCCATTTCAAAGATTTATCTTTCACAGTGCTACATGCTGAAAAATCACTAGGCTGTATATTGAACCCTATATATACGATATTTTATGTAAATGGCAGTGCATGAGAAAGTAACTGTTTACAAAATGGCAACTAAATTGTAAGAAGTAAGAAGTGATTGACAGCTTCTTATTTACATTTTACAATACCAAGTCTACCAAGCCTCATCCACAGCTGCATTAAGGGTGCTAGCGGAATTTGGTAAACTGGTAGTCTGGATCCACTTATTATGAGTAACTTTATTTAATACTGTGCTAGGTTCTTCTGTCCGGGTTATATTTTTCTTACACCAACTTCATGCTATGTTATCTTTTCTATCATTGAGGAAGTCCAGAATTTGGATTTTTCACTAGTTCTGTATACTGCTGTATTACTGCAGTACTTTGTAATGTGAAATAGAAACTTTCTTAACAGGTTGGAGAGTAACTGGCGTTTGTTACAGATGTTTCTCCCAGTCCCAAACCTAAACTTTAGGGTAAAGAGTGCCCCCACACCTGTTTAAGACATGTATCTGAAACATCATTGATTTTAATGGCATTGCAAATACATATGACACATATGTAGTTTGCAGATTGTAACAGGAGTCCTCAGGACTTATACACAGCTTCTGAATCAATTTAACTATATGCTCAGTTTAGGAACTGGTCTATTTAAGCATTTTGGTGGATCCACATATATTTCACTACAGAACAATACTGCTTATTTCAGGTGGGAAGATCCAGTTTCGAAAAGGTAATCCAGTGTTTATACCTGTTGTTTGTCAACCAATTTTTTTGCAAGGAGCACTTAATAGTTATTACAAAAGATAAAGAAAACCAAATGACTTGTTTGAAGAGCTGGGAGGCAACGATTTTAGGTTTGGGATATGAATATTCATCAGATCTAGCTCACCTAAAATCATCAAGCACAACCTTTCTATGGGTAAAGCTGTCAAGTTTGATGTACTGTGCATGCATAACCTGACTTAGAAATTATTAACTTTGAGATGGAAGAATCTTTTCAAGCAGCATTAAGCAGAACATTTTACCAGTTTCCCATTATTATATTTTTTTCCCCAGTATTTGTAAAGTTCATTGATTTCAGAGAAATGAAAAGCAGCAGTGTGTAAAAGAGAGAGACAGTACTCTGGAGTAAAGCAACTCCTCCTCCTCCAAACTTCAGAAATAAAAAGAAAAAAAAAATGCATTCAGCTAATGTAAAGGGGTAAATTCATCTGTCTGTTGTGTGGGAGTACTAGATAGAAGTAAAAGCAATAGAAGTCCTTCCTGCTTTCCCTGCTCAGCTGCATTATTTGCTATAATTTTAGGCAGGCTGTCTCTCAACAGATGGAAGGGTGTGCAGTATCTTGGGAAAATCAGATCATTTAATCATGTCCTTAACTGCCTAGATGTCACATTTTTAAGCACCTATGCTTGAGAACTTTGGTCTCTACCCAAATTCTACACATCATAAAGAAAAGCAATGCCACATAACATCATCTAATTTGTTTTTTTGAATCACTCAGAAGTAAATGCTGAAAACACTATAAGTTATGGTTTAATAATAATGGAAATCTCCTTTCTCCAAGGGAAAGTCCTAGGACAATCCTAATCCTAGGATTAGGTCTAGGAGGTCTAGGGTAATTTATACCTCAGAATATGATGTTTCCTATGCTTATTCTAATATAAAAATATTCCCTGTATTGTTACAAATCCCTAATTCCTTTAAAAACACTAGGTAGGCTCTGGCATTTAATTGTGCACAACTTTATGAACTATGTTTCTTTTCTGTCTGTTGTTGCTTTTTAATTTCATACTTATTTTGTCAAGCCAGTTTATATCTCAATTTGTTTCATTTCTTCCCAAAGAGATTTGTGCTTTTGCAAGTCCTCCCAAGCAAAGGATTTTAAAAGAAATGAGTTTCAGCAACAGTACTATAAATAAAATAGTGAAGATTTCCTTCAGACAAACTCTGGTAGAAATTTGTCTATCACACAAACAAATAAACAAAAAGTCAGCCAAAAAGATGCGTTAGGAAAAACTAAATTGAAGTACTTGGTAAGATAAAAGAATGCAAAATAGAGAATCAAGTATCTCTAGATGTCAGATTGTTATTTATTTATTTATTTACAAGCAAATGTCTGTCTTGACTTCTACTAGCAGATTATTTTGGTAGTGGAAGGAAAGAAAGACGCAACAAGATGGACTCATGCTGCACAATCTAGGGAAGAACCTTTAATAGCTTGTTTATTTTACATGGTTGCACACTCCAAAATTCCCAAGTGTAAGCCATCACATTTGACAGATTTGAGTATGACCAGAGGCCTGAACCAGAAGCCTGTCATGTTCAACAATGCCAAATGCTTTTAATAGCAATGTTGCAGCAAAAGAGCAGAGGCCAAGCAGCATCTTGGTCTCAGGAGGCTCCAAGACATTGCTGTGTTACAGGCAAACCATGGCCAACTGCAAGCCATATCTTAATACAAGGAGGGACAAAGCAACTTTACATTTCTTCAAAGAAAAAGCTTGAATAAGTGAATTTAAAAAGCAATAGGGTGTTGGAGTCTGCCTTTTTGTCATAAGAAGCAGGAATACCATGATGTTTTTTGCACATACCTGTAGCAGTCGACTTTCTCTTTTCTGTATGTGGAAGCAGCTGCTGACATCTTCACCTTGTAAAAGTCTATTTGAAGGCTCCTGCAACTGGCTTTGGATTTAGGCTTTGGTTTAGGACCATCTTGTCTTATTCTTCACAAGCACTAATTATGGTGAAGTTTTGGCTCAACACCTATGTTTCTGAAGAAAGAACCTGAGGCCAAAAGCAAGCATATACTTACTCCAGTGCATGAATCAAGCCCATCAGCAGGGGAAAATCACCAGTACCAAGCGAGGGAAAAGACACATACCATGCCTAACTGGTGAATTTAGAGTATTCTGTAGCTACTTTGCTTTGGAGAAGTATGTATACATTCTCTCCAGTCTCCAGTTTTTACATAGTTATAGAAAATAAATCCTTAACTCATTTTTATGACCAGGTTTGTAACAGTCACCTGTGTCCAAATTTCTCATGATCAGAAAATTAGAATGGGGTTACTTGAGTACTACCTGATGTTCACAGCAAATCATTCAAACTGCTCTGCTAGATGCAATGGAAACATTAAGAGGTGCCAACTGAAAAGCAGAGCTTTGAAGGAAGGATGAGAGAGCAAGTGTCTTTATTAAGCTGGTGAGCTAGCAAAAAGTGGAGGAAGGTCAGAGGTCTGACTCTGTTCTGTTTTTCTGCTTCTTTGGAAAGAGTCACAAAACATCAAGATTGAAGAACTGCCTCCATGATACTGCTGTGCCTTTGCAGTGACTGAACCTGACTGAACTTTGCAGTGACTGAATGTAGTCAAGAAAAGGGAGCAGTGTTTTTGGCAAGGGTCTCTTCTGGACGAGGGAAAATGGTAGTCTTGGTTTATTTGTTAACAATTAAATACTTGAATAAAAATAACTCCTCTCATAATTATTCCTATCTCTCATATTTTTAAGAAAATACATTAGCACAATGGTTGTGACTGTTACCAAATATAAGGTTAGGTGTCTCTTTATCCCTTACTGTATTCCTTCAAAACCATTTTGTGCCATTTTGTGATGTGTTTATCCCAGTCAACCTGTACCTTTCCTGGGTGTTAAAATTTTAGAGCCTACACTTGAAATTTAATACTTCTTATAAGGGAAAAAAACAGTTGCTAATATACACAATGATTATCTCTAGAAGAGCTGTGATCAGTAGCAGTACATACTGTATATGCTGGGGATTTTAAGAAATAAGTTTCCAGCCTTCTATAAACTTTTCTCTCTATTGCAGTAGCCTCTGCCCTTTAATATCCCCTGCCTCTGAAAATTTCATCTGGTCTGACAGAGAGCACAGATTGTCTGAAATCTGGGTTCAATAGGAGAGAACAGGTCAAATACAGGTGAAAAATAAGCATACAAAGTACTTGTGTGAAGACACTGCTCTTTCTCTGCTAGAGTTACATGGGAGACACTCATTGCTTCGGGCCATATGCCACTGTCTGTAGTGCCCTTTGTCTCTTCTGTCTGTGCCTAGGGTAGAGACAGCATGGCAATTTGATTCTCCAAATTTCTCTGCTCCTTGCTAATGTAAAGAGCTCTGACCTTTGCAGGTAACATCCATCCTGTTTTTGTGCAGGATGTGAGTGTTGGCATCCCTCTTCACTGCAATACATCATATTTCCACAATCTTCTGCTGTCTGGTCTTTTTGATGTCTTTCTTGCATTCTAATTATTTCTGCAGCATCACAAAGTATTTTCATTCTCAGTTCTCTTAGCAGGAGGTAAAGAGGATGCTAGTCCTTTTTATTCTGTTTCCAGCAGAACTGCAGGCTTTATGCCCATCCATTATTTTTTTTTCTCTTTTTCAGATGGAAAAACTGCACTGAAAACTCTGTGTGCATTGGTTTGTTGGCTTTTTTTTTGTTTTTTTCCTGATAATTTTAGACTCACTTCTCCACTTTCATAGCTTTCCTGGACTTATTTGGGCTTTTTTTAGGGTGGTAACAATGCACAGGAATCTTCCTTTTTTTATTACTAAAGTTATTTACGGGTTCACACAATCACAAGGATAAGTTGCACTGATGTGTCTTGATTGCAACCCCTGTAATTTCAACCACAATGTTGTTATCAGTTTGGAGAGAGTTTTAACCTGGCTCTAATGTGATCTGTCCTACACAGCGAAGTGAGCTGGCTGGAGGAGACCAGCCAGCAGTTACCCTGCAGGTAACTCTGTCCTGGGCAAGATGAGGTAGGCGTGGCACATATGGTCTAGTGGGTTGACAAGGTACGTCAAGTGCCAAAGTCTCTTCCATTCACTGTCTGCATCTGCTGCTACCATTTACACAGCTGCCCATGCCACCACATATACAGCTATGGTGAGCTGTGGAGGGCCAGGCAGAAGGCTTTTATCACCACTTCTCATTTTCTTCCATCACCAAATCCACTTTTTGCCCCTTGGTGCTGATCACAGTGCACATCCTAGTCACTCCAGTATCCCTGAGAAATGTCTACAATCAAATTAATTAAACACTTGGTAGATCCTGACACATTAGGGAAGTAAATATTCTCAAGCAGTAATTTAATAATAATAATGTATTATGACATACCTACAGGAGTATCATTAATTATTTTTCTCCTGTTGAAGATTCTTAGAAGGCAGAGACTGAGAGGGGTCCCCTTTTTAAAACCAGCAATCCAAACCATGCTGATGAGCTGTGTCAAGAGTACTGTGAAATCATGAGTACCATTTTTCTCTTTCAGTCTATCTGGCAATAACAGTAATTTTGGTACTTTGTCCATGTGAAAGACGGAACTCATAGTGAGATGCATTAGTGCATCACCTTTTCGGCTGAAAGAAGGAGGAGGGAGTGATGGCTTTTAATGGGCTGTTTCTTTGAACTTCAGGTTGAAAACAACCAAGAGAAATATTCTGTTATCCAGAAGCAGGACTTTAACCTTCCGAAGTGTTTGGGTTCTTATTTTTTAAATGGAAATTTTTTACAGTACAGAATACAGAAATGCCTTCAGGAAACATCTGCCACTGTACTACATGACACTGTAACTAGAAAGAATGCAGAAAAGTTTAGGATTCATGAAATACCACAAACAATTACTGTTGGTTGCCCTTCTATATAGATTTCATCAAAAACTGCCCTTTCCTGTTAAGGGAACTTTTGGTATTTTGGCTCTTGTTTTACATTAAATTGAGTGTCTTTTGTTTTGTTTGTTTGTTTGGTTTGCTTTTAAATTGTTGAAAGATACATCGAAATATGTTTGATTTAAGAAAAAAAAAAATCTTTTTAAAGTTTTATTTCAAGCATTTGTTCTTATGTTCTACATTATTTTCATATCTATACTTTTTTTTCCTAAGACTAGTATATGGTAAAATATTTCACTGAAGATGAATTTAGAAAAGGGTGGTTTTGTTCAGTGTTCAGTGAAGTTTTCCATAATGATTTGGAACATCAGTAAGATAAATTGAAATGTCTGAAATCTAAGATATGATAAGAATTTTTGCAGTCTCCTACTATACCTGTTTTCTCAGTGAAAAAGATGTACAATTTCTGACTAATATAATGTAAGTACAGAGTGAAATTTCAAAATGAGTTTCTGAATCAAAATTGAGCTAATCTGGCTTTTTAAAATATTGTGAAATGTTTCTATTTCTATTAGCATAGCAGTACTTTATCAAATATGTTTTGATTAGAAATTTCTAAATATCTAAATACACCAGTGATATTTTGCCCTGTCAAATTCCAGAAGCCTGGTATGCAGTTAACTTTCTCTCTTCTCCAGACTCCTAAAAATTGGATAGAGATTAGGTTGAATCCTGAGGTAACTGTTCCATAAATGAGCTCCCTCTAATCTCATTGGCAAGATGATAAGCACATGACACAGGAACTTTTTAAGAGGTTAAAAGACCAACAAATATTGGGTATCACTCACATATGTAAAAAAAATATGTATGCTTGGAAATTTTCAGAGATATAATTGATCCCAACTGTAATCTCAGAGCAGAAAAGATATTATGGATCAATGGCTGCTGTTAACGGTCATGTGAAAGGTGACAATATAACACGAGGCACAACTAAATAATATTTAAAATCGATGCAAAAGTCTGGCATATGACAGAATTAAAGATAACATTAAACTCTTCAAATAAAATTTATCTAAAGCTAACCAATTTCAATAACCTGTATGCCCTAAGAGCTCTTTACTGCAGAGAGAGAAAATCTTAAACAATTGGGGAATGGAAACAATATCAAATAAATGCTGAGATGACTGAATATCTGCAAACAAGAATCTTACTTCTGGAATCTATGTTTTCTGAACACAGCAGCCTGACCTTCATGGAGGAAAAAGAGGCTAGAAAGAAATAAAAATCATGAGAAAAAAAACACTCCAAATCTCAAAAATGAGTAAAAATGTTCCATGAAACAGTTTATTAAAAAGAGAATTAACAAAAAGGAAATGCCTACACAGGATTGATATGTCTATATATATATATATATATATATATATATGTATATATATGTATATATATATATGTGTTTGTATATATATATATAAATTATATATAAATATAAATATATATCTTATATATTATATATATTATATAAATAATATATTAATATATAAATATATATTTATATAAATAAAAATTATATATAATTATTTATTATAATTTTAATTATTATATGTATTAATTATATATAGATTTATTTTTTTTTTCTGGGAACAGCAAATTTTAAGCAGTCTGGTTTTCCTTGTGTGAAGAATCATGCACATCTGGTATAATTAATTCACACTGCACATTTCCTCTTAGAGAGCCTTTTACTCTCTGTCTTCATATGGCTGCCTGTTTTCATGTGAATTACAAACTACAGTGATTTTGAGCTGTTATGTTTTCTGCAAAGTTTAATTAAAATCAGCCGGCAGTTATGACCAGCCAGCAGTGATGAGCAAGGGCCTGAAGACCAGATGTGCACAGAACATGAACATTTAAGTCTTTGTTGCTAAAATGCTAAAAATCAGGTTATGCAGAAAGAAGAGAAAGTCCATTTCTCCTTCATACAGTAATCTGGGTCTTTACTCAGCAAAACCCAGGAAAAGAGCAACAAGTATGAGACGGGCTTGACAAACAAAAACAGGAAAAGAAACAGATTTGTGTTTGGCTTTCCTTGTTGTTTGTTAGGCAGATTGTTGTCATAATTCTGGCTATAAGCATGTAAGCCCATTAGGCTTCAGATAATAGGCTTACCCTCTTATCTGAAAACATTTGTGTGGATCAAAAGCCCCTTTAGGCGTCAACCTAGAAGCTTTTCCCACAGTTACAATTTGTTGCTTAACTCAACAAGCCAACACCCTTTCAAAATGTCACTGTAGGGGGAAATCACATTGAATGTAGGAAGGTGCCCATTGCTTCCAACTTTCCAGGTAAAATTCACCCCATGCTTTCAGAAGTGCTGCATTTCCAACTGTGCTTTCCTCATGCCAGTAGGAAAGCAGACTACCAGGGAGTGCTGCACAGAGGTGACAAAGGGAGATGTCCAGCACTAAGATGTTACTTAAAAGAAAGAAATTACAAACAAAATGTAATGCTTGTCATCCTCTGCAAAGAACTATGTGGGGTAAAAAATGCCTGTCCCAATCCAGAAATAATTCACAACCTTGATTTGCCCCAACAGCAAATCTGCATAAAACTGCTGTTTTTAAGTGTTGATATTTCATGGAGTTTTATGGGATGAATATCATGACAAAAATAAACAGATATTTATGTCTCGTCATTCTGCTAACATAGTTACGTGTGTTTTTTCTTCAGATTGAATTTAGTCAATTATTAACAAGAAAAATAAATCCCTCCATTCTGCACATAAGCAAAACCAGGATAGATAGTTCTAGCAGATACTTCTAACAGATAGTTCTAAGAGATAAACATGATAGACTATGCACAGAGAGGAGGTTACTGGTAAATCAGGACTTTAACATCAGCCAAATAATTACTGGGAAGAGTAAATCCTCTGAACAATTATCAGTAGGATCTGTTTGGTTTGCTCATGTACTTTAAAGACGAGGTTCAGTAAAGATATTTGATTTTTTTCTCAGTAGTTTCTTTCCTACCCAGCTGAACCTGTGACTGGCAGTTTACAAAGGTGAATGGCAAATTGGGCGTGTCTCAGGGTGTTTAAGGTTTCAATATGATTTTCCTTCACATACTAATATGGATCCCATGAGATATTTCTTTATGCTTGTGGGATTTCATTTGTCTTAATTTTTGGGGGGGATGCAAAGTGACCATATACAAAGTGAAGAATGACATTTTTACTTCTTGACTAGGTAGCAAGGAATAAAGTTGCTTTTATATTTTCTGAAGAACCACAAAGACACTGTAAATTGTTTATTTATGTCCATTCAACTGATGTTAATTAACTTGTCTGAATCTGCATTTTAAAAATTTAAATATATCTTGGATCCAAACAGTGTATTAAAAGCACAACAAACAGCAGTGGAAAGATAAAACCATCAAAAGCTTTTCTCCCTTCATTTGTTATGATATTGTCAACAGTTCTTGTTAGAATTATTTCCTTACATCTTGCTTCGGCCCTATATTACTATTTTCCATAAGCTGTTTGAAATGTAATTAAAAATGGATGCTGTTTATCTGCCCCATGAAAACAAAAAAGGAAAAAAAAAAAAAAAGACTGTACAGTCCAGGAAAAAAAATATCTTTTTCTTTTTTTTAAAGTTGGATATTTATTATTTTATTGCAGTAATACTTGCCTAAATTCCATTTTGCAAAGTTCCTTTGTTGATACATTCTGTTATGAATTTGGAACTAGTTAATGATTTTCTGCTGTCCCTATCATGTCATATTAAGCATTGTATTCAGAAATAAGTACAAACCATCAATGTTTCTGGCACTTATTCAGGTCCTAAGTTGTGGGTTCTACAAGGTATATATAATTATCCTGAGAAATATAAATCTTCCATCAATTCATTTTTCTTCCTGCAGGCTTTAAAACCAAATTAGTTCTTATAGCACTTATTAAATGCTTGGAAGAAGAAATATGGAAATACACTGACCTTGCAAAAAAAATGCATTTCGCTCTAATTGTGCTCTTGGGCTATGGTGGGATAGAATTTTCTGACTGTATCTTCTAGAAGTTTTTTGAACGTGAAATAAAAATCCTCCCAAAGTGATGCTGCATGAAAGCAGATCCATAAATGCATTTTTATTCTTTCTAATTGTAAACAATTTTCCTTAGAATATGCTAAATAAATGCATTTTGAAAGGAACATGACACTATTTTCTATCACTGAACCCAAAGTAATTCAGGATTAATGCTTCAGTGGTTACCATGTTTGGATATGGCAGGTAATGCATTACACTTGCTGAGGAAAAGGCAATGAAGTATGAGTCCAACTGACTACATTTTTCCTTTTTTTTTTTTTTTTTTTTTTTTAGCTATGAAGATAGAATAGCTCTAATGAAATTTATAGCTCCAGTAAGTTTCTGGTTTGATTCAGGGCCTGGGTTTTTGCTCTGGCAGCCTGTGGCTTGAAACAAAGTATTGATTTTATGAACTCTGTGCCATCTTGAATCTGTCAGTGAAGGGTCAGTGTAGCTATTTTATGAATAATGAACAGCTGGGTTCACAGTAAAAGATTTAAAATGGATTAATTCATGATGAATTGAACTTTGAATGAGAAAGTTTGCCAGCTGATATATTGGCATGCTAGTGAGGAATTGCTTTGAGTAAAACAGTCCAATTATTTTCTTATCTTTTCTTCTTAATGAGCTAAGAGATCATTTCTGTTCTCAAAAGTCTATTAAGGGAGTAGTTATAAAATCCTTATTTTAGGCTGAATCTTGCCTTACTCTCCTGAAATGGGTTGAAATATGGGCATCAGAAAGAATTATGGTTCATGGCAGCAGCCTGGACTGCATGTTAATATCCATTTTTTCTGGTATGTGGTAGAAAAGCAACATGCGCCTCCGTGTTGTGGAGGCTGATTTATGCATTTTTTTTCCCTGCTTTATGGATTTAAGTGTATGGCATGGGCTGGTGGTAAATGAGTTCTGTCTTCCTTTTGCAAGGTTGAACTTGTACAGGTAGGGTAGGGAAAGATGTACTAGGTTCAAGTTATTTTCTCTGGACATCTGAGTTAAGTCATATCATTCATATACTTTCAGACTTTTCTACTTACCCATTGGATGTATCTGACTAATTAGTGAAGTAAATGCCAACCTTTGATTCCTTAAGTCACATGCAATGTAGATACCTTGAGCATCAGTTACACAGATCTTCTTACACTATAGGTAGCCATTCGCCCCATAGGTGGCTAGATTTTGCCTTTTTTTGCCTTTTTTTTTTTTTTTTTTTTTTTTTTTTTTTTTAGGGCACTATTGTCTAATTTAAATAACTATCCAGTTTAAGTGAATGTGTCCTGATCCCAGATGCTGCAGTGGAACAGTGTACTAGCAGCCCATTTGGCAAGTACAGAAGTAGGCTATAGAAATGAAAGCAATTGTTCATAGTTCATATTTCATTTATCATACCTATGCTGTTTGTATGAATTATTGTGTAGAACCATCCAGTGGCTCTCAGAGAGAGGCATGGATACCTCCGTCATCTTAGGTTGCAGTCACTTAAATCAGTCGGCTGTGTGTAGCCAAAGAAAGGGTATAACACCTTACTGCTCACAGAAGCACAAAATCACAAGATGTCTGAGATTGGAAGTGTCCTCTGGAGGTAACTTGATCCAACCCCATGTGCAAGCAGGGCCACCTAAAGCAGGCTTACAGGATGCTGTCAAGGTGTCTTATGAAGATCTTCAAGGAAGAAGACTCCATAACTTCTCAGGACAACCTGTGCCAGTAATCTGGCACCTTCACGTAAAAAAATGCTTCCTGATATTGAGGGAACTTCTTGTGTTCCATTTTGTGCCCATTGTCTTTTGTCCTGTTGCTGAACACAGCTAAGAACCCAGATCTTTCCCCTTTTCACCCTTTATTCAGAAATCTATACACATTGGTAAGATGCCCCCTGAGCTTCCCTTTCTCCAGACTGAACAGTCCCAGCTCTCTCATCCTTTCCTTATAGGAGAGATGCTCCAGTCATAGTCTTTGGTGTCGTCCACTGGACTTTCCAGTAGATCTATGTCTCTCTTATACAGTGTTTTACTCTTTCATACTCTGTTGCTCATCCTCGATCTCTCTTAGTGGGGATTCATAGATCCTCAAACACACAAATGGAAACACTCTAAACTCAGGAGTTAAGTTTCCTTTTATTCCTGAGTTTTACCTTTCTATCACAATCTCAGATGTTTGATTTATCCTCTAAGATCATTTCCCCTAACTGAAGAAATACACATGGGCACGGTTTTACTTATACCCACTATGATAATGAACAATTTAGAAGTGTTTAAAGGCCTTCTGCCACATTTTGAAAGCGCAGAGTGGCTCTAAAGATCAAGTAGAGGTAGTTTTGCTAACTGTGTTTGTTCAGAGTCCCTGGATCCCATATCCATATATTATGGCCTCTACATAAGTCTCTGAGGTTATGTGAATTCCTCTTGCATTAGCAAGTGTGTGACTAAGGGTTTCTCATTCGTAAGGAAGACATGCCAGGATCTTAGGTCTAGTATTGTGCTCTAAAGTCCTTTATATGCAGTACAAAGCACGTGACTAATAAAGTGTTATTTTTAATTCAGAGTTACAAACCTCCCTAGAGAGAACATTTTTTTTGGCTTAAATGAATGCTTTAAGAGAAAGGGGGTTTGTTTTGCAGAGCTTTATTCGGCAAGCAGCACCTCCTGCGTCTGCTTGCAATAATCAGTAATGAACCAAAGAAAAAATGTGAGCAACTTGTCAAACTGTGCCAAAGGTGCACTGAAGCAACTAGACTTTCCTAGCAAACTTGATAGCACAATGATTGGAGTCTTTCTGCCTTCATATGTCTGATGATGTGCTTGTGAAAAGCTCTTTTATTTGCACACGAAGGCCACTTTGACTGGAGGCAATCTCAAACATTAATGAAATATGCCACTGTTGAAATAAATTCCAGGCATTGACTCAGCTTATCATTATGGTGGACTTCTTTGAGCAGGCAATTTTAAGGAAAGTGCTGAAAATAGAAACGGGAAGGGCAAAAGGAACAGTCATTGTGGTTGTGCCCTCCACCGTGTCTTGTCTGCAATTAAAGAGACTGCTTTGATTTTCTACAACAAATACTGTAAAAGGAGAATAGTTTTATGTATCCATGGAGCTAACAGTTTGTTAGTACTACTTCTTCTTATCATTTACCTTCAGTATTCATCTCCTACCTAATTGCATTCTGTACTTTCAGCTATCACTGAAAACATCCAGAAAAAATTGTTGCTGGTTTCTGCGGGTCTTCATTATGTAGTGTAAAATAAAGTATTTTCTGGATTGTGTCATTGCTTCTTTGCCCTGGAGATCTATTGCTTATCCACCTGTTGTGTAAAATAGTGTCTTATCCCATATAAAATATTCTTTATTTGGTTCATGTACTTCAGTGTGTGAAAATTGGATTTTAAGTTCACAGAGCGGACCTCTTATGAGCACTAAATTAAAGAAGCACTTCTAGAGAACAAAAATTAGGATGTGGTTACGTTATCATAAACTGTTACATGCATTCACAATGAGAGTAGTGGCTGCTGGATTACTGGCTTGCTCTCAGTTTGCTGATTAGAACCCTGGACCTCAGCAGCTCACAGTAGGTTGAGGTGAGCTGAGCTGAGCTGAGCTGCCATGTGTCTAGGTGGAGTAGAGGCTTTGGGCTATTATCTGAAAAAAGGCTGAAAAGTCTCTGCCAGGCAAGATATTTATAAATTAGCCAGATTTGAGATGATTCCTCACAGGAACAGCAAAAGGTGCATCCCTGATGTGAAGATTATGGCTTGCTAAATTTCAAGGCTCTTCTCCAGTTCCTCTTGAGATCCAAGGGTTTCTCAAGAAAAGGTTTCCAGAACTTGTCAAACAAGACATTTTTCTCTTAGCCTTAGTCTCCTAGATAGCAAAACTGCATTTGCTGACAACTTTTTTTTAAAGAAATCAACCCAAGGCTAATACCCAACAATAACAGAAAACAGGTTTTGCCAAAGTTCTAAGTAGCTAAAATGTGTTTTGATCAAGGGAAACGGCATCAGCATAAACAGCAGTGAACAGCCTTACTTGTCATAAACAGTGTAGGGTGCATGAAAAAGAGACAAGTAAGTGAAAGACAAATCTTAGCCAGTATATTAAAAGCCTATGTTAAGTCCCTTAGGTATACCACCAATAAATAATGTCAGTATTGTTTTGATGAGAATTTGCAGAAGACTACCAAAAATGGGTTTTCAATCTCAAGGTGATGCATGTATAATTTTACCAGATTTTTTAGCTTAAAGGAGAAATTAATATGCATGTGGTGTTCCAAATTATAAACGAAGCATCTTCATTATTCAAAAAATATATTAACTTATCTGATAGCAACTAAACTATCTAGAGATGGGAAAAGAGTTCTGTAAAGGTGGAAATGGTGTGTGACAAAAGCAAAGAGATTTAACTGCATGGCCACGTTAAAACAACTCAGGACAATGCACTAAAGTAAGCACAGTACAATGATCTTCATTGCTTCATGATATATTTTGTTGTAGTTTTCATTTTTTACTATATGTTATCAAAAGGACAATTTAAAAGATTGTGTCAAGTAAGAATCAGTTCCTCTAATAGTCCTTAGAAAAATGACATACAGAAAAGAAAGCAATTTGGGATATTCTCATTTTTACAGGCATATTGTATTATTATACATTTGTATTAAATATATAAATTATTAGAAATCTGGGGGGGATGAAAGCACTCAAATTTAGAAAAATTTTGACCACTTATCATCAGAGAAATAATTACAGACAAATATAGTGATGGCTCTGAAAGGTCAGTAGTGGAAGTGTCAAAGTAATCTTCTATGTATCTTACAAGATGGCCATGAGTGTTGCCAGAACCTGCTAATAAGCCACTGGTGAGTGAGGTGTGATGAGTGTGAAACACAACAGAGAAGATATAATAGAATGTAAGCATAGTCATTTTTATCTGGCAACGTCAGTTGTAGAGAACAAATGTCATATTTATATTTTATGACTCAGATGAACTATTTCAGAATTTAGAAAATCTGAATCTTCTTACTGAGAAAAATGAGAATAAATGAAGTAGCAAACAATAATATAAAATAAAATAGTGAACAAACGTGCAAACAGAACTAAATGTTGATCTTTGTTCCCAGGGCCTTAGACTCAGGAAACTGATGGTCAAGTATTAATCAACATGAATGATCATACATTAGAAGTTCATGTTGCTTGTGCAAGTGCCCAATACGTAGGATCTGGCTTATGATTGTTTCCTTTTTTATTTTATTAATGAAGTCATATTATCTTTTCTAAAACCAACCTGCATTTTAAAATATCTATTTTCTTATCGGTCTTTAAGGTTCTTGGTTTTAATAGTTATAACAAGGTATATTCTTTTGTGGTACATACCGTTTGAATCTGGCATTTAGCATCACTGAAATTCCACATCACATTAGACAGTGAAAAATGTGGACAGTATAAATAACTAGTAAATGAGAGAGGGTTTTTAGGTGCATGTGGGAAATCTATAAGGTTTGATATTTTAATTGCTTAGATATGAAATTGCATTTTAAAATCACTTGAAAGTATATTACCTGGCAACGTTGCAGAAGTTGTATTTATTTCTAGTCATTGTACTCAACAGAGGAAGTCACAGCACTGTAATAAATTCTTGCCCTCTGAAATACATTTACCTTGTCACTGGAGTGACTTGTAATGTGATTTTCTACCGTTCACAAAACCAAAGTAATGCTTGCTGCAGTTGCTATGATACAAGACTAGTGCACTGAACTTTCTGGTGCAACACAGCACACATTTTGTAGCATGCAGTTCCCTGTCACTGCTGTTAGGCCTTACATGAACAAGTGAATTTAACCTCACAAAACAATATTCACAGATATTTTCCTGGTTTGCTCTGAACAACTGGTAGTAATAGTACGCAGCTGTAACCAGACTGTAGGACTGAATTTTAGATTTAAGGGGGGAATTGCAGAATATGACCTTAAAGATGGCCCATGATGTAGGTTACAGCAGAACAAGGTGTTCTTTTTCTTGTGTTACAAGTATACTGCTATAATGATTTATATTGCAATAAACTAATAGTCATAATGTAACGCTATGGAGAAACACTGATCAACTTCAACTTCCATGGAAAAAAACAATACTTTTGTGAGACTAGGTAGATGACATTTCTGTAAAAGTAGCTTTTCTCTCATTTACATCTCTGCCTCAATCTGCCAAAGCAGAAGAGTTGACAGCCTGTGTTTCTTGAGAGATGTATAACGTGTTCTCTGTCAACCCTGGCGACTGTATTGTCAGGGATCCTATTTTGATGACATTGCACCCATGAGACAAAGGCTTAAGACAAGAAAATAAAACTTTTGGAAATACTGGCTTCCTACTGACAGTTGATTAGGCTGCAGAAGAAATGCTCCTTTTATTTTTCTGTAGCCTGGAAATCCATCAGGTGTTTTCCAACCTATTAATAATGCTTTGGCTAGCAATACCAGGTAGGTTTAATGGATTTCCCTGCCAGTGTACTGAATGTGATTGCAATGAAGCATGAAACAACATTTTTAATGACTTACACTACTGCTTGCTTAGAGCTGATGTTAAATTTTTAAGACAACTGGGTCTTTCATTAATTGTGAGTGAATAATTAATTTAAAAGTCTGAAAACTAATATTCACCATATATTGGGAAATAGTACTGAAAATTTTCTGGTTAACCTCTCAAAGAATAAATAATTGTGTCTATAAGTTTTGAGACACTTTCTTCCTATTGATACACAGTACGTAAAGTAGATGTGCTTCTTTCTCTGCAGCTGGGATGACAGCAGCTCAGTAAGTAGTGGCCTCAGTGACACTCTTGACAACCTCAGCACAGATGATTTGAACACCACCTCATCTGTCAGCTCTTATTCCAATATAACTGCCTCTTCAAGAAAGAATGCCCATGCCCAGGTAAGTAGCTTTCCATTGCCATTTCTTGCAACAACACGCAAGCATGTGGGATGACAGGAAAAAAGTAAGAGGGGGAAAAGACAAAAGAAAGAGAGAGAGAGAGAGGGAAAAAAAAAAAAAAAAAAAGCTTTAGAAACAATATTCCAAAGCAAATGAAATACTCATATTGTATAAGTTCCTCTGTTACAGTTATAGGTGAGAAGCTCTGAGTAGGGACCAACCCTAACCTGTGGGCTGATGTCCCAGTTTCTCTGGCCTGCCCTGCTCCCTTGCTGAGGGCAGACAGGGCAGGATCTAGCCAGCCAGGGCTTGTCCCACCCATGAAAGCTGTAGGATGGGCCCCAGCTGGCAAGACCCTGCCCTGCCTGTCCTGGGAGAGTCCCTAGTGCACCTTAACACCAAAAAAACCCACATCATTACTGAATCTGTGATGAGTGCATTTCAACTCACTTCATTGCATTTGGAGTGAGTATCTTTTGCAACAGACAGCACAACGTAAAGTGAAATAGTTTTCATTTTTTATGATCTGACACATATCAGAGACAAACTGCATAGGCTGTGATGTTCTTTCCCTATTTCTATTTTCTCCACTGGGAGATAAAAGCCAGAAGTAGGGAGTCCATATTTTGTAGAGCTTCCTCTCCCCAGTTAGGTACAAGAATGGAAATGGCCTATGGGAATGTCATCTATAATTTGCTTTCTTTAAGGTTGCCTGCCATAAAAAAATAAGAACCCCATCCTTCTGCTGGGTTTGCTTGGTTCTGCAGGAATTTCAGGCTAAAGACTCTAGATGGTGTTGTGCATACCCATATAGAGTTGTAGCTCTTGTAGTATGGACTTGCTTACTTTAAAATATATTTCAGCCCCTGCTCTGGCTGTTAACCTGTCTTTTAAACAGGAACATGGACTAACACACCTACTGAAGTCTTGTCTAACCATATTTTCCATAACCCCACGAATAAAATATTAAGTACTTTAATATTACTTAAAGTTTAACAGATTGGTTCCCTGTTGCAAACACTACAAATGAAAATGTTCCCATGACCTATTGTCTGTGACACTACTGATTCATATTTTTTTTTTCCCTTTCAAATCATGAACACCGATCCAAGTGTTTTAGTCCAAGGTCTGCACAGCATCAAAATAGAGTTCTGAGAAGAGTAGAACCACAAGCCATATATGTAATATATATTGTATATGTGTGCAGAAAGATAGAAAGATGGGTGGATGGATGGATGGATGGATAGATAGATAGGTAAATAGATAGATAGGTAATGTCCCTTAGATACCTGCCCCTTGTGCCAGGCATCCCAATATTTCTTCCCAGCTCCCCTCTAAATTGAAAGTGATGAAAAAGATGATGTAGACTGCTTACAGGACTCAGTTTATGAAAAAGAAAGAAAGGAAAATAAAAGAGTCCCACTAGAAAAGTATTCTCTGCCATGGCATCTTCAGTTTATTAGCAAGGAACTGCAAGACTGAAAACTCAGCATAGGGGAAGAATTTGTGCCTTCAGTGATTTGATGTTATATATCCAGGATTCAAGACTGACAACCTAAATTCCATTTAGACTCTTGCAGGCAGGCAGTGTCAGAAATTCAGAGAACTGTTTTGTAGATGTAAATTATGTCAGAATATGTCAATATGAGAAAAACACATCTTTATCATTTCCCCCAGAAAATGAGTAGAGTCACTTTGGGAAGGAAAATTAATCTGCAATAGAAGCTCCAAGATGAGTTTCAGGCCGATGTACTTGTGCAGTGATACTCACACAAGTGCCAGCATTCTTCAGCTCCTACCATTGCCTTTGCCACTCTATCAGGGTCTCCCATGGTTTCTAAACTGGAGATCTGCCTCTTCCCTTTCATGTCAATGGTGATGGCCAGCTGGTCCTGGCTTACTTGTTCCACTGCATCATCACCATCACCACATGGGAAATCTCAGGCTGACTATTTAACTCTTTCTGCGTTTTCCATTTGAGTGATCTCATGTTCCAGATACTCAACCTGATAATATTTGCAATTTGTTCTGTGATAAACAGAGATACAACACATGTTCAAATATTGCTTTCTTTTGCCAGAGCTGCATTATGTTATGACAGCTATGAACAGACTTTTATTAGTTTTCACATCAAGCAGATTAATCAGAAAGCAGAGTATTCCATACTAGCTGGAATCTCAGCCAGAAGCTGAGATGACCACAATATATGAGGATTTTGCCAGCTGCTCTCCAGGTGTAGGACATAACAACAGAGCTCCCTTTTGCAGTCCTTTCAAGTGATCATAGCAGTGCAGGCTGGCTGTATCCTGAAGCATAAATTGCATATTTTGTTACTGTTTACATACTAAAACAGGATTAACATTGCTTTTTGGGCTGAATAATGGTGAAGAGAGGCTTTTAAAAAGTCTTGTACTTGTCATTTCTGGAGATGATGCAGTTTTCAATGATGCTTTAAAAAATGCATAACTATGTGTTTATAACCATTCATTTATGAGAAAAATTCTGGGAACATTACATGTGTTGTAACAATAGAAGCAATGAAAACTCTCATCTGAAGGACCCTGTGATATATATGTAGATGTTTTCTTAGGCTCTTTACCCACCAATCCTTACCCAAAATCTGTGCAAGCCTTCCCAAAGCACATTTGAAATTTTGAGAGTATAGATAACCTTTGCAGTTTGTATGCCACAAGTGACAGCAACTGATTATTCCATCGGTCATCTAATCAGTATTAATCCTACTTATGACAGCAGTGCCTAGGAAGCAACCACAGAGGGGTCTCTGTGGAGGAATTGTGGCAAAACAGAATAATAAATAGCTCTCCTCTGAACAAGATTCATTTTGTATACCTGCTTAGGGTGTCTGTATGGGGTCAGAGCTCTCCTTACATCAGACAAAAGCAATGAGCAGTACCTGACTGGGGCAGCACTTGTTATTGTTAAAGAGGAGTAAGTAAACTAAATGAAAAGACAAAGGAAGAAAGAGGAAAGAGGGGAACAGGGCTGATGAGATGATGGCAGGTGAGGCTTGAGGCTTGAGGTTGAGGTAAGGAGGCTGCAGGAAAACAGAGGAGGACATGTTACAATAAACAGGCTGTCAGCACAGAGACTGCAAGTCTTGTCCAATACAAAAGGTAGGATCAGTCTCTAGTATTTCTGTTTAAGCCACATTTTAGATATCTAATGTATCTATTTAAGGTATGTTGCCATATCTTGCTGAGCTGTTCCTTGCAGCACACCCTTATCAGCACGGGCTGTGGGAAAGCAGATGCCACAGGGGTGTTAGGTCCCCCGGGGCATCCTCCACATGGGACTGAGTCTCTGAGAAAGCGTGACCCCAGCTGGTTACCTTCATCCTGCTGGTAGGGTAGTGCTTGCAAAAGCTGCCACTTTCAACTAGAAGCCACTTTCTTGTTCAAAAGCGATTGGTTTTAGAGGAGACAAACCAGTGAAAAAGACATTTACTGCAACACTGATCATTTTGGTGATATTTTCATTTTTCAGTAGTGGTACAACATAACCTGTACTGCTGGAGCAATAGTTCTAATTTGGTCAGTGGAAGGTTTGGGTAGGTAAAAGCAAGAGACCAGACTGTGGTGATTTTAGTAATATATTTAGGAGTTTCCACACTGAAACTTTTACTACAACTTCTCAGCACAGTGACTCACTTGTGAAATTCAGAGGGGGCTTACAAACAATAGGGTATTTCTGCTGATGATTAGAATAAGTTATGTTTTACTTCACTGCAGCTTAGCTACGAAGGGAAGAGTAGAAATCTTCTGAAAATAAAAAGGAAAATATCTTTCCAAAGTAGGAGTTTTAAAATTTTTATGATCAAGATGCTAACATTTTCGATGGAAAGTTTCCATTTCCCTCAGTACAAATAAATCTTATTATAAGTGCTTATTCTCCTTCCTTCCTGAGACTTAAGAAAGCAGCGAGTATTGAAGATGCTGAGACTGACCACTTCTCATGTAAATCTCTTCTAGCTGAAGACAGACTCAGAGAAGCGCTCGGTTACAGACAGCGAAACTTGGGGCAGCACTGAAGAGCTGAAGAAACCAGAGGAAGATTTTGACAGCAGCATAGACAGCAGTGGCAAGTGGAAAGGCCTTCCCTTGGGGCTGTCTGAAGAGTCAGAGAAGGGGGGTCAGAAAGCATCCCTCTCTGTTTCACAGACTGGATCCTGGAGGAGAGGCATGACTGCACAAGTAGGAGCAACTCAGTCCAGGCACAAAGCAGGAACCAGTGCTCTCAAGACCCCGGGTAGGAAACTTACGTAGTTCAGTTTGCTGTGTTAAAAATTAAGCTTTAAACTTTGACTTCATTTATAAACAGCAAGGAATCTTTACAGGGTTAAAAATAACAAATTTTAAGTATGTGACAGACATGAGGAACCATAAGCATATTGGTATTTATTCTCACAAATGATTCCAAGCCAAGATTTCCAGAATGTACTAAACTATTCATCTTTATAAGCACTTTTTTTACTACACTGCATACCAATAATTTATTAAATAAATACAAATGTATCTATAGCATAAACTGTGATCAATTTTGCTTTCTTGTCATATAAGTACATCAACATCTATTATGGAATTCTTAAAAGAATTTTTGGATTTGTGTTCTACATACAGTAGGTATTTTATAGTCCATTTTTAAGAAATAAAACTTGTAAAAATATGTTTTTTATAGACTTTATTTAGTACTAAATGGTTTCTTACCTTCTGAAAGGTCTCTCAGAAGTAACAGTCACTCTTGTAATCTACTTTGGCAGCAAAAGTCCAAAGTTAGTGGAAGCCATTGTTCTTAAGACCTTCTAATCCATAATTTTACTAGGACAGTATCAGTCCTTTGTAGGACATTTTCTAGCACTTTTTTTTTTTTTTTTGGTCTGACCAAACACTTCATTAGTGTGGATTAACACCTGGTTGTAACAGTAACTGACCAGGAGCTCCTCCCTTTGTAAGTCACTTCTGTTTCTTTGAAATTTTGAACTACTAAATATTGGTTATTCTCTGGTCTGAGAGATCTCCAGGGATCAATGCAGTGGTCAGTGTTACAGTAGTTACACCCCATACTGGCAATTAAACGAAGAGATCCTACAAGGGTTGCCAAAGCCAAGCTAAGTTTTCCAGGTCTTCCGTTTTACTGAAGATGAGCAGCCGGTGTAGAGTTTTGCAACAGAACTGAAGCCTTAAATTTGTAAGCATATCCTAATAGTCTGTGTGTTTGCAGTGTAGATGTCTGATCAGTATCTTGGTAGGTGCATGTATTTGTGTGGCATAAAATGTGCACTGTATAAATACACGAGAGGATTTATTTCTGACTTGTAGGTGTTGCTCTTCGTTACAGTTTAGTTCCTTAAGATAAATCAGGCCATTTACTTCCAAAACTTTGTAATTGTTTGAAGTATGAATTAAATACTTTGTTGTACTAAGTATTTGTGCCTTATTTGGAGCATACAATAGATGCTTAAATAGAAATTAGACTATGATAGAAAAGGCATTTTTGTCTGCCATCTTCTTTTAAGATAGAAGAGAGTATCTTATTTAAACCTTTCTGAATGCCTTATTAATATGTTATGTAGAACATACATGTATGGTACACGTATATAGGCATATAGAAGACAGCCTCTCAGAAAATCAAAAATTTTGAAGACATCAAGGATATGACAAAGACTATTAACTCCTATAACTGATATCATTATAGATCAAGAAGATTCATACCATGACAAAATAATCTCTCTCTGGCAATTTTTATAACTAACAAAAGAACAAATTTAGTTACAAGCTAAAAAAAAAAAATAAATCAATGACAACCAAGGAATTCGATAAGTACCATTAATTTCTACATGCATAATTATTCTTCTGCAAATGTTAACTATATTTCATGTTTTACTTTCAAATAGCATTTCTTTTTACATACAGAAATAATATACACAATACAACACAATGCACAGTGCAACGCACATACACTATATTTATTTTTTTTAGCATTTCTTACGTATAGAAATACTATTAATATGAACAACAACAACAACAAAAAGTAATCACAATCAACAACAACAAAACCCACAGCAGATAAAATTCCTTGTAGTCCATTCTGGAATATTTTCTACATGTGCACTCTCTTCCTATGCAAGAAACTGGAAATTCTCAGAAGAATGTCAGGCTTGTAATACTTAATGCTTACTTTAATGTATTGTACCTGTTACTGACTGTTTATGGGGTACTACAGAGTCCTAAGCTGGTCTGTTTTCTTAGGGTAGTATTTCTGTTTATTCTTTTCATTTTGAAATAGTAAATATGGAGATGTTACAGCTTCAACCGAAGTGACCTTTTCAAATATACTTTTATTTAGGAAAAACAGATGATGCTAAAGCTTCAGAAAAAGTGAAAACTCCCCTGAAAGGAGCCTCCATTCAGCGCTCTCCATCAGATGCAGGGAAAAGCAGCGGCGATGAAGGAAAGAAGCCTCCCTCTGGCATTGGGAGATCAACTGCTACTGGGTCCTTTGGGTTCAAGAAGTCTGGGATGGCCTCTTCTACCATAATCACCACAAGTGGCGCCACAATCACAAGTGGCTCGGCAACTCTGGGAAAAATGCCAAAATCTTCAGCCATCGGTGGGAAGTCCAATGCAGGGCGGAAGACAAGCTTAGATGGTTCCCAGAACCAGGATGATGGTGTCCTGCACATGAACTCAAAGACAACACTGCAGTATCGAAGCCTGCCTCGCCCGTCAAAGTCCAGTGGCAGCGGGATCCCCGGCCGAGGCGGACACCGCTCCAGCACCAGCAGCATCGACTCCAATGTCAGCAGCAAGTCTGCAGGTGCTGCCGCCACCAAACTGCGGGAGCCAAGCAAGATCGGGTCTGGGAGGTCCAGTCCTGTCACCATCAATCAGACAGACAAGGAGAAGGAGAAAGTGGCCGTGTCTGATTCCGAGAGTGTCTCACTATCAAGTTCCCCCAAATCCAGCCCAACTTCTGCAAGCGCCTCTGCCACACCGGGTCTTAGGCAGCCAGGATCCAAATACCCAGATATTGCGTCACCCACTTTTAGAAGGTAAGTGTTTTCTATGAATTCCTGAAGGTGCTGTAGATAAAGGAGGGATTTTCAATGTATCAAACCAGTATCCACTGGGCAAAAAGCTTTTTCAAGGCGTATTTTCCCACAAGCAGAGATCTGAGTATAAAAAAGGCAAAAAGGATAATATGTCTTTCCACAAGACAAATATTTCTGTAGGCCTAAAGACCTCCCCAGACAAGACATGGCTGTTGCTTGAGCTTTGACCATTTTAAGTACATTCCCATAACAACAGTTTGAAAGCTTGAATAAGTTATTTACTGACTCTTCAGGCACATGAGAAGTTCTTTCTCAATATTCTGATTAATCCCCAAATAGAAAACTCATTCAGGTGTGGTCTGTCACCTGAACAGGTGGTGGTGTAGCCTGTTCGAAGAACTGATGAGCTCTGTAGGTTAATAAAGTATTTGCTTTCATGTTGTCAGCAGCTCCAACTAGAAAAGTTTAATTATCCAAGCAGCTTTGTTACACCTTTCTTCGTATATATTAATCGAGACTAAATTTCAATTGGAGATGCCCTATGTAAAGTTTTGGAACGTATAAATCAGCATTCACTTTTGTATGGAGCAGCTCCACTGTTGGAAAAAAAGCCAAGAGTGCCCTCTCGTGCCTAGCTACCAAAACAGCATCTCCAGTTACCATCTGCTGCAAGAGCTGCAACTGAGTTTTATGGGCTTGTTTATAAGTAAAATGGATTCTTACATTATTAGGCATGCTTACTTCGCATCACGATAAGCTTTGCATTTATTTCTCATTAATTTATGAGCTGCACTTTAACTGCAGCTTAAAACATTTCCAGTAAGACATTAAGTCATCCCATGACCTTTATTTCAACAGTTTTAGGGGATTTGGTTTTATTCTCATCATCAGAGTAGAAATTTTCTTCTATAGAATTATTGGGAACAATTATGTGAAATACACCTCTGTCATGACTGCTCGTAGAAACAAATGGAGCACATTTAGCTCTGGTGCAGTTTATTCTGTCTCAATGGTTACCACATGACTGATGACCACATGAGTATCTGCACAAAAGAAAAAGGGGAATATTTTATACATATACTATATGTTTTTTAAAACTGTGTGGAGTTTTGCAAGCGTTTGTTGCAATTGTTTTAGCTGATTTGAGAAGTGAGGAGTTTAAAAGCTAATGACTTAGCTGTGGGAATGTTATATTCCTGAATTTGGGTGAAAGTATGATCTGTTTATGCAATAAGACAAAAATGTTCCTATTTTACCTCTCTGGGTAAAAGGGTCTGCATGTGCAAAGAGCACATCTGAATAGCAGAAAATAAGAGCTGTTGCTAATAAAAAAAAAAAAAAAGATTTTTGTGATATGGTTAAGAAAATTTAATTTTGAGATGCCATTGAACAACTAGGTAGGCATGATTTTAGTAGCAGTAATTAAAAATGTGTAGTTTGGCTCTTAGGATGTTACGCCATGAATGTTTGATGTGGCTATCAGTTTCTCTAAAGCTATTTGTTTTACATTTAGGTTGTTTGGTGCCAAGGCAAGTGGTAAAGCTGCCTCTGCACCCAGTACTGAAGGTGTGAAACCCACATCGGCAATGCCCAGCCCTAGTACCACCTTGGCACGGCAAGGCAGCCTGGAATCGCCATCCTCGGGCACAGGCAGCATGGGCAGTGCAGGTGGGCAAAGTGGTAGCAGCAGCCCCCTCTTCAGTAAACCTTCGGACTTAAATGCAGATGTTGTAAGCTTAAGTCACTCCTTGGCTTCCAGTCCCGCCTCAGTGCACTCTTTCACATCAGGTGGTCTTGTGTGGGCTGCAAACCTGAGCAGCTCTTCAGCGGGCAGTAAGGACACACCAAGTTACCAGTCCATGACTAGCCTTCACACCAGTTCCGAGTCTATTGACCTTCCTCTTAGCCATCATGGCTCTCTGTCTGGACTGACAACAAGCACTCAGGAGGTTCAGAGCCTGCTCATGAGGACTGGAAGCGTCAGATCTACTCTTTCGGAAAGGTGAGCTTGCCTATAGATACAGTGACCACAAAACAAGTGAGAGGCAAAAGGACAGGAGCCAAAAGAAATAAACCCTCCATCTGTTTTCCTAAAGGGACACTGTTTAATTAGCAGCCTAGTTCTGTGTGTACAATAAAAAAAAAAAAAAAAAAAAAAAAAAAGGAAGGAAGAAAAGAAAGCTGAAAGTAAATGCAGGCATTGGATATGCAAGCAATTGCCTTCTAAGGTTTTACAAGCGCTTTTTCTGTCTTTTTTTTTTTTCTATTTTTTTTTTTTTATTTTGTTCCCTTGTTCTGGGAAAGAAACAGAAAAAAAGGGGAAAATTGTCTAATTAACTCTAATTAAAGGCATGGCACATCTACACAGCTACACAGTGAGTCCTGCACGCTAGCTCTACCTGCCATCCCAGTATTCAGTAGCTCCCAAGCTATCTCACTGCCCTCTAGCTAACAAACCTGATCAAGATGTGGGACCTCACCAGTTTTCTTCCCCCTAGCTCAATGCATAAGCAAAGCTGGAGGTCCTCTGGCTTCAGCTGACCACACAGTCTTGCCTTAAAATATCAGCCCTGACAATTTTTTCTTATATAGAGATTATATAAGATTATATAAATGCAGTTGCACTTGCAGGGAGACAGTTTGAAAGATGATATAAACACAGTCCTGGAAAGTGTCTGGAATAGACAGACAAAAGCAAGAAAGGGGTTTCCCCTGTTCCATCTGTTAAAGACATTTTTGACATGAAGACATTTTACCATTCAAGTTATGTAATAAAATGGTGCAACTACCCTGAGAGAAAGCACAACAATACCAAAATTTTTATTTTTAGTTTTTCATTGTATTTTCTGTGGAACATTTGTTTGACTTTTGTAGAGGAGAAAAAAATAAACTCTGTTAGGTAGTAAGTAATTTTTACTTCCTGTGAAAATTTTCAAGATTTAAAAATGAAATTCTTAACTTACATGGGGATTGAAAATTCAATATTAAATATTTCATTAGCCTTGGATCGAGAAAAGAAAATTATGCTGAGTCAGAAATATTTTCAATATTTTAGGGTTAAAATTAGTTGTTTGGATAATGCATAAGTATTTAAAGGAGAAAAATTTGTTTTTGTCATACATGTGAAAATAGACAGTGTTAAGAACTTTTTCCCCTTTATGTTAAACCAGAGATTATTCAGTACTAAGCCTTTCCATGGAAAGATTTCACTTTCAGTAAAGCAACATTAAACAAACAAAACAAAGCAAGACATCTCTTGGTCAAACCTATATGGAAACACTCCTCACATTTCATTCTCTTATGTTGCAGTCATGAGTATTACTATATCAGCTAAAATCACACCTCTAACTAACATAATTACAGTACTATAAAATGTGTCTACCAATATAGTCTATGATGACAGCAGTAGTTAAAAGTACATTGATAAGAATGATTTGTAATTTGCACTGTGCCTTTAATTTTTTAATAGTAATTTGCATTGTGTGCCATCAACTGAATGTGACAATAATTCTTAGAGAGTTAATCTTTAATATTTAGTTTAGAAAAACAACCACTACCTTTTACTATTGCATATATGGATGGTGAGGTCAATAAGATGATGTGGAAAAGTGTTGAATTTATGCCAAAGATCATATTTATGCAGAGGATGTTAAACATCACATTTAAAATATTAACAGTTTGGCATTAGCTCCTGAGCAACCCCTGCTACTAATACTTTATGTATTTGTTCAGTGACTTAATTTCCAGTGGTTCCAAATACTTTGCCTTTGGCAATATTTTAAGTTTCAGATTTGTCCATATGGGGATATAATGATTGAGTCCAGAGAGAACCATTTATCATGTTGATCTGGCCTCAAAACTAATATATGTACCTAGAGAAAATGGTGTCATTTCTGGAATTATAGCCCCAGTAGGGTTCTGCAGTTTTATTTTTCTCAAAGGTCTGGTACAAGTGCTATGTCATTTCTAAACTTTTTAAAAGAAAAACCTCCACGTAGAAAAGTATTTTCTCACAACAAAAGCATTGTTTTGCAATGTTAAAAGCAGGTATAGTTGGCAAAAGGTTATGTCCTTTTTCCTTTGCAAACTCTTGTGGGGGGACTCAGATTATATTTTAGATACCTGTGGTAATTCTTGTATTCTGGAAAGGCATAAGAAATTATCTTCAGAGAGGCTTAGTCTTTTTCTTCAGTCACTCTACAGCATACACAAGATTGAATGAGTGCTCTATATAGTGAGATATACTAACATAATATAGAGACAAGATCAGAAAGACCAAAGCACAAAATGAGACAGAACTAGCAAGCTACATATATTCTATGCAGAGAAAAGTCTAGGAAAAGAGAAGAGAGATCTGATAATAAATAATACAAATAAATGATGTGTTGCTTTTTTTTCTTCTTTGTTGAAGCACGGATTGTGTTTTGATCGCTAAACATCACTAACAGCTCACATGCCAAAAGGGAATGAAAAGGTTAAAGTTTACTTATAAATTTCTTACATCTCCAGTTCACTGGTCCTGATGAACTCTTCACTTATTTGCTTCAGGCAGAGTCTGAATTAGCCCCGTAGTCACAGGGGCTAAATAAGTTTTGAAGGAAAGTGAGGAGGTAGGTTGGGACAGAGAACAAGGTGATTATGGGCAAGGCTTGCTTGACCTCACATTCTTGGAAAAATACAGAGGATGTTAAAACAGATTAAGTAACAGATGACATGAGGTTTGTCATTAATGTGATTTTAAATAATACTAAGTTGACTTAGTTGCAGGAAAAGAGATTTTGTGAGTCAAGGAAAGGAATGGTCAGAAATCCCGAACTTAGTAGAGCTTTATGCTATTTCAAATAATATTCTCATAGGTGCCTAAACAGGTTGGAAAAGAATTGTCAGAGAAGTGAGAGACAGTTTATTAGATTGAAGCAATGTAATAGGGCAGGATATATTTTCACATATACTAAGTGGAAAATGATGAGGCAATGTCTAAGGGGTTCTAGGTTTAGGTTAAAGACTTTGGGACATCAAGTTTTAAGAAATAATTGTTGCAATTGGAAAGAATACAGAAACAAGGCCAAAAATCTCAAGGCACATCTATGTCTCCTGCTACCTCGAAAACAGCCATTACCTGCCACAGAGACAGCAAATCTACAAGTTCTCTGCCACATGCCCACACACACCTGGCACATCTCAATCCCTCCAGAGATATCAGACAATGTCACAATGTCGGTCTTCAGGCTATCCACAAAGTAATGCTATGGCATAAACACAGTAAACAGAGGCCTCCTGTCAAATGCTGTATCCATATAGCATCAAAGTCTGTTCCAGAAAAATTTTACGTCATTCCATGAAGATCTATTGCTTTGTAATAAGCAGAAAATAGTTTCAGTAAATATTGGCAAAATATTCCTTTTTTTTTTTTTTTTTTTTTCCTCCCAGCAAAATGTGCATGTCCTTCAGGACTTTTGCCAGTTTTGCACCAGCAGTATTTATTTAGAGAAGTCTACTTCTACTTCCATTGTTATAGCAATGTAACTCTTTATGTGGGAGGACACTTGTATTTCAGTTTACATCAATTTAGAAGGATTAAAATAAGCCAGAGTTCCTCATACTGTAAAATAAAGCTCTCTGCTGGGGTTAACTGGTGAAATATAATTGGTTTAATTGATAAAATTTTCCATGTGGATACATCATCATTAATTAATTCTTTTGATCCTTAATTGCCATTGAGCATTACAGATTTGTACCTTTTTTTCTGCTTGGTCCAAGTGACACAGCAAGGGGTGCATAAGAATGCAGAAATATAGGACTTTGCTGTGGTCTCATTGGCAATAATGCCTGCATTTTAAGATTAACAGAGTGGCAGTAGTTTCTAATTGCATAACTGGTTGGCTCCGTTTTACTTCATTAGAATGCAGTTTAGTCTTGAGGACCATGAATATGCATGGAAATCCACTTAAGTTCTTCAAGAATTTCAATTGTTTTAAATTATTGGCAGAGTTGATAGTTGTGTTTTTAAGGTGTGAAACAGCACATCATGTATCAGATTTTGTGGTGTGCTCAACCACTTACAGAAACTCACCTATACATCCCATATCACCTTGGCTCTGGGTATTCCTTAGCTTGCATTCATTTATTTTATTCCATAGCTTCTCTGCCCAAGGACATTGTACCATGGTCATTCTTTGCCTTTCCCAAGTTGAAATCCACATCAGGGGCAGGGAACCAAGAACTGTAAGACTTCCTGTATTTCCACCAAGAGAACTTGCAGATGGTTTCAGCAGTGCAAAATAAACAAGGGAATGGAGATAGAGTGGGCTCGATGTTTGAAGTATTTGCAGAAGGAGCTCTTTCACTTATAATCATCTTTATTTGTTTTGAAATTTAGAGATGCATAAAGGTACATAAAGGAACATCAAGGAGGCCCTATTCTTCTCTATAAGGAACTAAAAAATACAGGAATGATGCACTGAAATTTACGTTCTCCTTCTACCAACCCTTCTTTGCTCCTGCTTGTTATCTACTGGTGAAGGCAGTCCAATGAAAGCAGGGCACCCAGCATCCCTGGTACAATAGAAACTGACCTTTAGCAACAGTGTGAGAACTTTCTTGGGTAGGAAGTATGGTCTTAAGTTACTCTTGCTCTCAGAGGTGTGATTATGATATGTAATACAAAAACTTTATAAAGCCATTTTGTTATTTAATCCATATGGTGACATGACATTACGTTCTTACAGGAAAAAAACATTGCCAAACATACTTGATGATAACAAGTTCAAATTCAACCTGATCTGCTAAGTCTTTGAGGGAATGCCCACATTACATTCAATTATGACGAAGACTAGGGGGAGCCCTTTTAGGCAGCTCTTTAATGGTGATAGGGTTTGAATTAGGAAAACTCCAGCTGTAGATCCCTGGTAATCAGCTGCCCTGCCACTGTTTGTGCGTGAATATGGAACAATGTTGCTTTGGTGCCACTTTTCATTTTCCAGACCATGACCTCACTCTGTGAGCTCCACAACAGAAAGCCAAGGGTCTGTATATTTAGCACTCATTTCTTCAAGCTGAGCTGTCATTTGGCTTCTGGCAAGGCCATGCTGTCTCCTAGCAGGTGCCACAACCTTCATCTCTTTTGAAAATCTACTGGTGCATCATAGGAAACTGTGAAAAATAAAGATTCATACTGTGACCATATGATTCTTGCACAGATTGTGGGGAGAAGCCGCAGGAAGGATAGGAATGGTAGGGAAAGACTTCCTTCTGACTTGGACAGTCTCCAAATTGCTATTGACCCAGCTTAGAGCTTGTCTAGTTAAAAAATGAACGTGTGACAGTCCGTGTCCTCTTGTCCCCTTCAATGAGTCAGGAATTTATTGTGAAAGATACATTAAAAAGCATTAAATAACATTCTGTTATGCACACATATCTACACCTTTAAAATTTGTAATTCTGAACAGTCCTGTTTACTGTATGTCCTTAGGGATTTTTTTTGTTTTAACAGCATGCAGCTTGACAGAAATACACTACCCAAAAAGGGATTAAGGTATATACATTTTTTGAGCATGACTGCTGCTTCTCTGTTTTACTGTAACTTTTTCTACACTTTCACTTTCTTTCTCCTTTTATTAATTCTATTTAGAACAGTTCTTCATACTTAGATTCAAATCAAAAACAAAACAAACAAACAAACAAAAAAGCATAGATTTTGACAGTGGACTTTTTCTTTCCAAGTCTGCTTAGTGAATAAATTTCTTTCTGAGATATATCTTGGAAAGCAAATACTGTTAAGAACACTTTTCTTATGGGATGAATCTTAGGAGGCATTTGATCCTGGAGATCTAAAAGAAAGAACAAGGTATCTTTGCAATTCAATGTGAGTAATTATTGAAAGTATTGAGAAAAGCAAAGTTTAACAGGAAGATCTGAACTTGAACTCTGAAGGCAAACACTCATGCAATTTGAATTGAAGACCTACTCAAGTATAAATCCAGAAAATATAATTTTTATATCCATGATTTGTAAGGACAAAATGATCCCTACTCCAATTACTCATTTTGGTTCCTACCTAGCAATGTTGAGTCCCATTCTGCTATTAATTCCCCAGTAATTAGAGCCATCTTCAACACAGAAAACAGAAGTCATCTGCCCACTTCTGTTCTTCATGTTTAAAATAGGGAATCATTAGGTAATTTATCTTGTCTCATCAGGCATGGGAGCTTATGTCCTTAATCCAGGAAGTAGACTTGGCAAGCAAAGGTATATGTGCATGCACACAGGCACTCTGCAGCCTTCCAGTCACTGTAATTACACGGCTAAAATAAACAAATAAAAAATAAAAAATAAAAAATAAAAAATAAAAAATAAAAAATAAAAAAAACAGTATTTTTTGAAAATTTAAGGTAGTGCTCTTCTGCATTTTCCTTTCCTTATAAATAATTTAATTGATTTTCCCATTATCCCTAAACAATCACTTTGGACTAACGGAAACAGTGGTTGATATGAAGAAGGCATAAAGGGGACCCAACAAGGGTACAATGGAATGACTGAGGTTTGTGGCTATAAGACTGTAATGGTGGCTGAAAGCTGAAAGTGAAATGGAGTGGAGAAACAGTTTATAGGCATACAAACCTGATCAGTAATTCCAGAAGGACTGTCAGTTTGATTTAATGTACAGAGACCCCAGCCCAAGACCTAGATCCTGAATTCTCCTTTTCCCATCTCTCTGATCTGATAACCACCAGATAACTCTTCTACACCACATTTAGAAGCAAAGATCATTGCTGTCTTTTTGAAAAGAGAAATGAAATAAATATTTAATCAGGACAAGATGTTTTAATGCCTTAGAATACTGCATAAAACCCCAAGCACAACATGAGAACTAGAATGTTCATTCAATCTGCTTTCTAAGCAGAAATACTTGTGCTTTATGAGCCTGAGGCCAGAATATCAAAAGCCCCTTCTGTTCTGCTGTTTGGGGAACACTGATATCTCATGACAGTGTTGAAGAAGGTGCTCATTTCTTTGCAGGATATAATGCTAATTGACATGGGCTATTGCAGACATTTCTGAAAACAGTCTCTTGGTTAATACCCACACTACCTGCCCATTTTACTGTTTAACCACTGCCAGAATTGCCCTTCTTCCAGCCCTGCCAAAAAAGTCTGGGGCAATGAGTTATCAGTTCTCCTTCTTAGCCCATGTGGCAGTTGCACGTTTTATTAGATTTTCATAGGAAGCAATCAATCAGTGCTTTGATTTCCAGATTTCTTCCTTCCCAATAGCTTGTTTCTGCAAATTTTTCCTGTCCCTTTCCCTCCCCCAAATTTGGGGCAGGACACAGTGTCAAGCAGGCCATGCATATGAACACAAGTGCTTGTCATTACCAATGCAAACTGCTTTTTCAGAGCTGTTGATCTGTTTCACTCCCTTCATTTAACCAACTGCCCACCTGATGTGGCAGGTATCATTTCATAAGCAGCTACTCACTTTTCTTGGCTTCTAGTCTGTGCATTGCCCATCCTAGCCATGCAGCTCCTAAGCTTTTGCATCACCCTATATACTTCCGCTAGCTTTGCAGTTCTCTCCTGCCAGCTCAGTTGTCTGTTTTCTATGGTTTATCATCATATCTCTTCAAAGAAAGGGAATACTGTTTTGGGGAGGGGGTTGAAACTGAAGGGGTTTCAAGTCTTGTATATTTTTCTGTTCTAACAAGACAGTAAACATTACTTTGGTAAAATCCCTGGTGATAATCACTAATTAGACTCAATACATTCAAAGGGTTATGTGTTCTCTAACCAGTGAAGTATATTTATGTCACACCCATTTCTTTCCAAACCTCGTCGTTGTTTTGAGCATGTCAGCTGTGGTTTTTCAGATACACTCCATCATCCCGGCAGACGAGTCAGGAGGAAGGAAAGGAGTGGCTACGCTCCCATTCAACTGGAGGCCTGCAAGACACTGGCAGTCAGTCCCCGCTTGTTTCTCCTTCAGCTATGTCTTCATCTGCAACTGGAAAATATCACTTTTCCAACCTGGGTAAATGCTATTTCCCTTCACCATTTCTCCCACTTCAGAATAGTACCATAAAATTCAACTGTTCATATATCCTAGTTTGTTAAACTAGATCATTCATTTAAACATCTCTACTGCCATATTTTGGTACTCCAGTGACGGAGAGAAACTCACAGAAGTTTTCATGGAGTAGGTGAGGGTACCTCCTATTTTGTATACAGAAGAAAAAAAAAAAGAAAGAAAAAAAAAGAAAGAAGAAAATAAAAAAGAAAGAAAGAAAAAAAAGATTTTCTGTGATTTGCTCAAGGAGACAAAAATCTGAGGCAGAGTTGCAAATTAGCCTTTAGCTCAAAGCTACTCCTCTATTAGTCAATCTGAGGATTCACAGAGACAGTAGGATTCTTTCCAGTTATTTTAGTTCAACCCAGATGCTAAGCATTGTTTTTCTTCTTATGTACAGGTTTGTTTTGAGGCAGGCTTTTCTAATTCATTTCAGTGGCTGGACCTAGCTATAGCATTAGATCCAGTTTAAGTCCTGTCCTTTAAGAGAATGTAATATTCTAGGATGTGAGTCACACTTTAGGTTTATTTGATTGCAGGTTAAGATTTAGATTTGGTTATTCTGGATCTAACTTCAGGTTAATACAACCCAAATCTAGTTTTATTAATAATTTTATTTTTTCTTTAATGCTTAATAAAAAAACATTTATTTGCACAGCACTGGACACAAACCTAAGTTCACAAAGAGCTATTGTGTTTTAGGTCCTTGCTGTGGAAGTTGCTGCAACCTTTGAAGCATTCACACTTCTGTCGCAGCTTATAGCATTTGTAGGTTACAATCACTTGAAAGCAATTTGATCATCCATACAAACGCCGGTCTTTATTACATATGGGAAAAAGAAGTTGAACAAAGCCACTTTTAAAAATGAAATTGGATGCTGTCTAAGCAAGCCACTGCTTTGGATTTTTTCCATGTACTTGCAGGAGACACAGCTGTCTTTGAGCAGTGATTCTCTCACTCTATCATTTTCTGCTTATTACTACCTTCTTTTTCTTTCTGTTCATAGTTCTTGCACTCACATCAGAGAGAAATAGGATATACTTTTTTAAAATTATTATTTATTTTGTCATCGTCCTTTCCTTCTCACCATTATTGTAGCTCCATGGAATAATTGTCTCTTACAGCACAATTTCAGGCATGTCTTGAATGATCTAAAATAAAACTCCAAATACTTAGGTTGAATTTGGATAGATGATTAGCTGCTTCTTCTTGGCACTGTAGTCCAGGTGAACTATAACCTGGCTTTCCTTCCTATGACAAACAGACTTTGTGAAAGCTTAAAGTAGATTCATCAATACTGTTCTGGATTTGAACCATGAGTGACCAGACTATTCCTATTTATTTTGATGAGATTCAGCTGGCCCGTGAAGAATTTTAACTTAATATGGCTATTGGTGCTGCAGAAAATCAAAGGACAGATATGTCCTCCTTATGCCAATAAAGCTTTGGTCTTTAGAGTACTTGGTAAAATATTCATACAAGAAAAATTGAAATGCAAATACTCATTTATTAAAATAGCTGCTTATAAAAAATACTAACAACTTCTTATTCCTTTTTTAACTTTTAACTTTTGAATCTCTCCCATTGATTTTTCTGTCTTTGGCTGTCAAAACGAACAAGTGTTTATTCAGACACCAGGATTACTGTTACCACATGTTTTACAGGACTAGTCTCATATAACTCCAGCTCCTTGGAGATCATCTCTTTCACCTTTCTGTGGCAGCTTTGGATATGGGAATAAAAGCCTTTCATTTTCTTAGCCATGTAAAGTCAGCCTAACCATGCTCTTCCTACATTGCAACTTTGTGCTGAACCAAAGTTCATTTAATGGAAATGTACTTCATTAATAAAGCCTTGTATTCCAGTGAGCCCAACCAACCTGTCTCAGTTTAACCTTCCTGGACCAAGTATGATGCGTTCAAACAGCATCCCTGCACAAGACACTTCTTTTGATCTGTATGATGACTCCCAACTGTGTGGCAGTGCTACATCCCTAGAAGAGAGACCACGAGCCATTAGTCATTCAGGTTCATTCAGGGACAGCATGGAGGAAGGTAAGACTGAATTATTATTTGGATAAGTGAATAGGCCCCAAAATCTCCAAAGTGTAGTAAAATGTTCAAATACTTCTACTGCAACGTGAAAGTTTAGATAATTTTGTGAAACTTCTTTGAATTCTCTTGAGCTAGAAGAAGTATACTTCCTTAGCGTACCCCACAGTGTACTTCCTTACCCTACAGCACGGTATATAGTTATTTCTCACAGTAATATGCAATACAGAGTACATCATACTATACTACTTCATGTGTCCCAGAAATTTGAGGGGAAAGGAAGCCATTCTTGGAAAATTATTTTGTTCCGTTTGCACCAAAATTTCAAGTGTCTTAGCATACTTTGACTACTGTGATTCCATGCTTTTTTTAGTTCTACTTCTGCTTCTTTTTTATGCCTTTTTTTTTTTTTTAAGCCCGTGTCACTTACTATCCCTTTTCTTTTGTGGTCATTTAATTTCCTTACTTCCCTGCAGCCTTCTACAGCAAACACAATGAATTTCTGCATCTAAATTCCGCCATTTAATCTAACCAAGCTGCTGCCTTTATGCAGATTATTAGTCTTTCTGGTTTCTCTAATACTATACAACACCTGGAATTTGAATATTATTTTTTGGATTTGTTTTGTGTTTTGTTATTGTAATTATTTTGTTGTTTGTTGGTTTATTTTCTTTTTTAACCCCAGAGCATTTAACAAGTCTTAACTAAATGCATGGTAACATTTTCTTCTAGCATTTCTGTTAAATCTGATCATCTGCAGGATTCTGTTAAGTACTAATTTCTCACATCCTTTAATTTAAAAAAAAATAAAATGTAAAATTTCATGGAGATTCATTCTCTCCAGTCTTGCTTACTGCTAAGCGATGACAATATAAATGGTCTTTAAAACAAGCAAATTAAATATATATATAAAAAATAAATCTTCCGCTACCTCCAAAGCTCATAGCTATGGGATAAAGAGGAAAAAAATGAGTTGTAGGTGAAATAACGGACAAATAACACTTTTACTTTTACTTTTCAATTTTTCCTTCTTCATTTCAGATGATATGTCAGGCAGACATCTGGGTATGTAATACTAGCAGTAGGGTGCAGGACAGATCAAGCTGTGAGTTGTCAGCACATCCTCTGATGGCTGACTGCACAAAAGCATATCACCTAATTCAAGGACAGAGGTGACTACAGACCCTTTGCTGAGGAATAGGTGAATTGTCAAAAGAAACAGTGAAAGAGTAATAGAGAAAACAAGGGAAATAAAAAGGCATAGAAAAAAGAGGTATTAAATGTAGAATTTCAGTAATGGGTCATCAGTGACTTTGAAAAAAGCTTTTTCATTGGTCATGTCTCATATCCAGCTAGAGTGGATAACCGCAATCAACCACGGTAAATGGAAGTCAGTGCAGCAATAATAAACAGTTTTCAGGACTTCATCAGTCACTAGAGATTATGAAATTATGTTGTTGGAAGGCCAAAAGTATTTTGTTTAAGATATTAGTTCTAAGGAAAATTTTAGTGAAACAAATCTGGTAATGGGTAGAACCACTGAGTACAAAAGCAGAATGGGAACTTAGCTGAAAGTTTAAAAGCAGAGGATGAAAACCTGGTCTTGACTGCAAGCAACAGGATTTCAGGGATGACCACAACTTTGTAAATAATTACCCAGTTACCAAATTAGATTTAAAGTCTTTTTGACTAATCCAAGTATTCTTGTATTGCCAGATTGGGATACAGACACCTTGACAGACAGAGAGCTATCTAAACAAAATAGTATATTTGTCAAACAATGGCAGAGTATAAATATTAAACAAGTTTCTTTTGAAACAAAAATTAAAAGAAGTAATGAAATAAATCATATTTAAAGTTTTCCATTAGTGTGTCTGTCCTTAGAGTGTCATAAGAAGCAGAAGGGGCAATTTGGTCTTAGTTTAGTCTTCACTCCACATTTTCAGAGAGGCCAGGAACAACTTTTTAAGGTGAAGTCCTTCAATCTTCACTCTGGTCTTGAGGCAGACTCTACAGGTGATTAATGGATGTATGTCACCACATCTTGCAGTATCCCTTCACAAACTACGAATGCCAGCATGCACTGGTCTGTGTTGTGCTGAAGAGGGAAACCTGCTGAGCAAATCCTGGGAGCTCATCCTGGGGAATGTGAATGATTTTGCTAAGCATATTCTTTTTCTAAAAGCAGTTTGCTGAGCTTTGGACAGGTATATAAACAACTCAATTTTTGTTTTCTATAAAGACTGTATTTATCAGATGATTTGTTGTCAAAACAACAAAAGAGATGTTTGGTTTGCTGGTAATAATGCTGAATCTCACTGGCTCACTCTCCTACCTAGCATGCATGAAAGTGATTTTTCTGTATAAACAATCTTTTCAAGTGCAAGAAAAAATGTCAATAGCTTTTCCATACCGATAACTTATAATAACTGCTCTTTGTGGAAAATTGTTTCTCATTTTAAAAAGATGTTTAGTTATTGAGCTACATGGAAGAAGTTTTATGCTTCCATCAATATTTCATGTTATTTTCCTTTTTTTTTTTGAAGTACACGGGTCCTCATTATCACTTGTCTCCAGCACATCCTCTCTCTACTCTACGGTGAGTATTGACATTTTAGAAAGAAGTTGTGTCTGGTGCTGTGCTTGTTCGTTTTTTCATAAAACTTTTAATAGTTTGAGGTTTAGAAGGATTAAAATTGCACTGCAATAAAGCAAGAACATTTGGCATTATTGTTATTCTATTTTAAAATGTTATTTCCATCTTTTTAAGTGATTGATTTAAAACTGCTCAAAATTGCCTAGTGTATATTTTGAAAGCTAGAAAGAAGGTAATAATCTAGGACTTTCACTTCAAGGGGGACCTTATGTTATTGTAGTTAATAATGCTGAGTGCTTTTGCTCATTTTCAGCTATTTTTCTAATTGCACAATTTACAACGTGTTTTTGTCTTGCTGCTGCTTGAGGTGCATTTCTTTAAAAATACAAGATTGCTTCAGGATAAGGGAGATAAAATGTTCAGTTTAAATGTCTATTGATCTTTGTTGAAAATGACAGCATTATTTCTAAAAGGAGAATGTCTTAAAAATGATTAACCTTAGTTAATTAGGTAATTAGACTAAGTAATTGTCAACTGTATTCTCCTGTCTCAAGCAGAAGCTATTTTTTCCTTTTTTTATTTAATTATCTTTATATATATATATATATATATATATATATATATATATCTTCTGTGAAACTTTTTGCTTCCATTGTTCTGCTAACATCCAGATGGGATGAGTTAAACACATTTTGCCATTCTCTTGCTAATACATTACGGCTGCTTTACAATCTATTTGCTAACCACAATTACATGCTGTAGTTACCCTTTTGTCATGAGAGAACAACCCTCTTATACCATGTGTTCATAAATAGTTTTCTCCTCTCCATATTTCTAGGTGTTGAATAGTGTCAGTTGCCATGTCCAGGCCAAAATCAGTTCTTGCCTGAGAATACGCAATCCATGCAAGCTGATGCCACTGTACCACTTATACAACTGATAGCTCTATCTCAATGCTAAACTTGTGCTAGCCTGGAAAGAGGGTAGTCTAACATCTACCACAATGGTCCCCCTCCTATTTATGTTTAATCATAAAAATGTCTATACAAGAGCATGTCTAAAACATCAGTACACATGCATTAGTTTTGCCTAGGCCTTAGCAGCAAGTTGCAAACAACTCCAGTCCAGATGAAGCCTGAATTATTTTAGGGGTAGAATGTACATGCAGAGTGGCTGCACATGAGGTACGACTAGCATACAAAGCAAAGCTTCTTGCTTATGTTTTGGTAGGGGAAAAATATGTATTACTATATCCCTATCTATGAGACACTATGCACAGTTTCCATGGGAGAATCCAAAATTATAATTCAAGCTTTGTTGTTAAATTTAAGAAGACTTTATGCTTTGTTAAAGAGCCCTGCAAACCTGAGATATGACCCTGACCTTATACCAAAATCTAACTCCAGCTCTAGCCAGAGTCCAGCAATCCTTGTCATCCTTTGCTTAAGTGTGCCCATGCTTGTGCAAGCCCTTTCACACTCAAAATCCTGTTACAGGGGAAGGGCAGGGAAAGCTGAGTTTTTTTTTTTTTGTTAGTATAAATTAAGTATGGGGAAAAGGAGAAGGGGAATGGGAAGGGGAAGGGGAAGAAATTATGCAGATTTATTTTTTTAACAAAAAAAAAGGAAGGATGAAAAAAAATAGGAATATAGCTATATATGGGAAATGCCTCAATAAGAACAATACAGTTTAAATTGTTATGCATGCAATGTCTAGGATCTATCCCTTTGCTCTGGTGTCCTGCTCATGCTTCCACTGCTCCTCTGGGTCAATGGCTCCAGTCTGGGAAGAGTGGGGATGGCAAGGTGTCAGCATCCCAAGTTCTTTGCTGGGAGGAGTATGCTTGCTTGTGGTTTCTTCCACAATGTGTGATAGGACAAGGAGGAATGACTGTAAACTAAAAGAGGGTAGGTTTAGATTAGACATAAGAAATTCTTAACTCAGAGGGTGGCGAGGCACTGCAACATGTTGCCCAGAGTTGTGGATGTTCCATCCCGGGAGCTGTTCAAGGCCAGGCTGGATGGGGCCTTGAGCGACCAGGTCTAGTAGAAGGTGTCCCTGCCCATGGCAGGGGGGTAGAACTAGATGATCCTCATGATAGTAGAGAATGGTACTTTTCCTGTAAAATAAACTTAATACTGTTTATCTAACTTCATGCTGTAAGCCAGCAGAATAGCTTCTGAAACTTCTGGCTGTAAATTCACAGTGTAGCTAAGCCTCCCTCCTAAAATTATGGATTATGCAGACAGGATAATAAAAATTATAGAAAAATCTTTAAAGGACAAGGAAAGAATTAATATGATAAAATGGCTACGGTTGATTCTCTAGGGATGATTTTTGATCAGAATTTCTCCTGCTTGATCCTTCTGATCCTGTGAAAAATGTTTAAACTTTTCAGCAATTAATCAGGAGATGAGGCAGAAGTGGAGCAGAAAGATGAGAAGTAGGCAATCAGTATCAAATCATCTGAAAGTATAAGAGAAATACTTAATTTTTCAGTGATGCTGTGCAGTGTCCCATTGCCTCCATGAAGGGATAGCTTCACAGCGTTATGGCACACCTAGCCATACACGTGTCCACATTCAGCTATTATTGGATTCAAGAAAGAATACAAAAACTGGGTGTTTTATTTTGCTTACACAGGCCAACATCACTCAGCAGGAACTCCAAAGTAGCTGCCTTTCCATAAATGTCTCAGTCAAAGCCATTTATTAGATTCCTCAAGCATTACCTTAAGCCTTAATGCTAGTGTTTTTCTGCAGTCTAATCACTGGAGGGTTTCAGACAAAGTACAAAATAAAGATCTTTACATATTATTATCAGAGGATGGCTGAAGAACTTGAAATTACACTCAAAAGATTGATTCTTTGAGAATTAGGATATGAGATTCAGAAAAGACACTTCATGATTTGCTGCTATTGCAACGAGTAAGTCTGATGAGACAGATCTTCTGCATTCACTAGTATTTTCTGAATGTACTGGCTTTTTTGGGGGGTTTGCATTTGGGTTTTCTAAACGTACTTGAATAGACTAGGAATCTAGCTAGTGGAGATATACACGTACAGAGACATACATTTAATTTCACATAAAAGTATGCTATGTAACTGGACATAGTAGACTCCAGGACTGAAATACTGATCCTATTTTGGCAGCCATCTAGCTCTCCAAGAAGTTGAAAAAGCTGTGTGGTAGTGTAAATTATGATAGGTTGTCTCCAGTTTTAATCTCCTCCTGCTCAGTAGGTGAGACACTGATATTTGCATATCTTCAGTTAATTGCTCTATTTCTCACACTAGCTTTTCAGCATTAGCTACACTTAGAATCCCCAGAATTCATTAGCTGTGCTAAGCCAAGCTCAAAGGAGATGTGTAAGGACATGTCATTTGTATGCTAATACTGTAAGACTTCAAAAAGAGAAAAATATATTGCAAGGATTGGATGCTTAGATATGATAGAGAAGTAAAGGGAGGAAAAGAACATGATTTCCTTTTAGAGCAAATTTCTAAAGTTGTGAGCCAATGACTAAGTGCTGGATTACAATGGTGTCAGCATGAACTCTTAACTGAAAACTTCTCACTTGCATTTGGTTTTCTGATTTTATTTTTTAAGTTGAAAATACACCCAGCAACCTCTTATTTCTTTTTCATTTACTTCCTCCACTGTCCACAAATGATGTCTTGTAGCAGCTCTCTCTTTGACCTCTGGGGAGAGTGACAACACTTCTCTGTATGCTGAGGAAGCCATCTGCTAAAACATGCAACATTTCCTTCACCAATGGAGCCACAGTGGTCTGAGGATGAAGGACGAGGTCTCCATGTGGCAGTTTCAGTAACAGAAGGCCAACTCTTTTTATTTTATTTTATTTTATTTTATTTTATTTTATTTTATTTTATTTTATTTTATTTTATTTTATTTTATTTTATTTTACTTTTTGCTTTTCTTGGCACAGTAGAATTCATAAGGATGCATAGTCTTTCTTGATCCTTTGATGACTTTTCATACACTACATGTTTAAAGTAACAGTAATGAGAATAGATTTTCAAAATTTTCTGTAGGCAGATCCCATTTCTGTGAACATAAATTAGAAAGCTAATGTCAGTAAGTGTGTCACATCAGTGCTGGCAAATAATCACGATTCTAAATTGTTCCCATTTAGTGATTGTAGGTGCTAGAGTAGCTTCAGCTAAGTGTTGCACAGTAATATCACAGCATCTCAGTCTTTTCAGGAACTATTAACAGATAAACATTTATTGAAAGAGGCATTTTCTAAAAGTCTTCTCCCCCTGCATCAGGTTAAGAAATTAAATATTTTTGTAATCAGTTATTAAAATTCTAACAACACAGATATTGTGCTTAACACTGGCTCAAAAACAAACATCAAAATAGTTATTTTAATTTGTAATAACACAGATACTGACTAACGTGAATTTTCTGAGGAACTCATCTTTTTCTTTTTTTTTTTTTCCTTTTTTTTTTTTTAAGTCTTTCTAGCATTATTTACATCTAATTCTTTTACACATGTTTTTTTTTCATTGATTACTAATCTTCCAGACAATGTCAGACTCTTTCTTTGAACTTGGCCCACCTCAGGTCATGGGGTGCATTGATTTTCAGTACACTCACTGATAATTATTTTATGTTACCAAATGGTTTCCTCTCATGCCACATCTTTCCTTTCCACTAGAATTTCACTAAAGCAAGATTTTTTCTGTCTGGAAAATGCCTCCTAAATTAGACTACTCCCCTGCTAACAAATTAAATTACTTTTATCTTAGCAGACTTTCAAAGGTATGCTTTGTAATGATTTTGTTTTTTCACTTGTTGAAAAAGACTAATGAATAAATAAGAAGCTTAGCATCATTATACGACACATTACATAACAAAGAGGAAAATATCTACAATTATAAAATAATATTAGCAAATTTAAGTTAAAATTTTAACGAGCCCTGAGAGATCTTAATATTTTGGTCAGTACTCTAGAATACATTACTTGAAAGTTCAAGTAGCCCTCTCCTCCCACCTTCCTCCGTATATGTTTTCCTGGTATGCTGCCAACTTCTCTTAGCAGGGATTAGTCGGTTAGGATTGTTGTTCGGTATACAGTTAAGCAAATATAGTTGTAGGAGCTGTAATAATCATTACGGTATAAAAGTTCACTTGTACAGACTAACGTACATGAGTGACAGCATAGCAAATATTCTTTCCTATCTTAGAAATGTAGTTCTAAGTAGTTCTGTTGTAGTTCTGTTACTGTTCCTCCTTTATCCACTGTTTTGTCCTGTCAGTATGCTGGCAAACTCTTTGGGTTTTCAGCTGGAGCCTCTCCAAGTAAGTTGAAAGGAATTCCATTTATTGTTTTTACTGCATACCTTCCTTAAATGTAACAGATCTGTGAAGCTATTCATTTCACTTCAGAGCTGCTCGCATTTATTATCTATTACCTCAATTAATGTTGCACATTATTTCTAAGTCATTTCTTCTTTGTTTTCTTGCAGGCAGAAGAAAAGGCACATTCAGAGGTAAGAAATTTTCTTCATTTTTATAGTTGTGTATTTTTATGATGTTACTTAGAAGTTTACTGTGTATCTGATATGGCTAAAATTCTGAGATGCTGGTAAAAGGACACCTCATGTAGCTGCACTAGAAGTTATTTTCTTAGTGTTATGCTGATACTTCTTGGCTGAGGATCTGGAAAGGTGAAAAGAATCAATGAGGATTGGGCTGGTGAGTGGAGGAGTTGTAATATGTCTGATCTAAGACTTAAATCAACTCTGTACTGGATCTAAGAGACTAAGCAGTTCAAGGTAATGTGCTGCCTTTCAGGAGAAAAATACTTAGAAGGTTCACTTTGAACTTCTATCACTTACATTTTGCTTTATATTAAATTTCTGAAACTGACCACTTCAATGTATTTCAGAGAAACACAGATTGATTTCAGATATAAATCAAATCTGACGTGGAAAACAGCTCACAGTGTATAAGAATGGGTGACAGGAGTGGGTCAGCAGCTGGATACAATTACAGCCTTTCTCAAAATGAAGTACTGGTTATATTAAAAGGGCACCAAGGATTAGAAACAATAAAATGCAGCACCAAGTGGTGCACTTCCACTTTACCAAGCTATATGCTTTCAGACTCCTGCATTTATTCTGCTCTTATTTTAACTATTCTGATCACATAAAAAGTCAACCAAAAGTTACCTTAAGAAGGTTGAACAAATAAACATATTCTTCCTTACAGCAGTCTATTTCAATATATTTTTCCTGAACTTTTTTAAACTACTTTCTCTGAAAGTTAAAACAAATGAGCTAAAAAGGTGTGTCATAGCTCGGTAGTGTAAAAAACAATTCCTTAATTCATTTGCCTTCATAAAGAAACAACACATGGAACATTTATTTTTCATATTCTCCTACGTGAGGAGTTTTCTGGTATCTAGATGTGCTCTGTGAATGCTCTTGCAGGAGATGCTGAATAGCACTTCTGAGAACTGACTTTGTATACTTGGAGGAATGTGATGAAAGTGTAGCCTAAGCAGGCAGCTCAAATAATTGCTATTGAAAACCAAAAGAAATCTTGGAAGAAAAAAAAAAAGGGGGGGGGGGAGGGGGGGCCAGACCAGGATAGAGAACAGCTAAAATATGTCTCATTTACTTTGAGACAGTGCAAATGACATAGACATTTTTGTATCACAGATGTACAGGAATTATTTCACTTTTAAAGTGTATGAAGTATTCCCTGTTGATTTTCACAGGAATCATAAAGTCAAAATACTTAAATAGTCCTTATTAGTGGAGATATTAGTATGAGAATGCCATGTGCTCCCTTTGTTAGGCTGGCTTTAGACATTTTACTTCACTAGTCTGCAGTAATTCCTTTTATGTCTGAGTATGAAAGGGGTTCAAAGTGAAACGCTATACTGTACTTAAGTTTAGTGCAATGCCCAGAGTCCCAGTAAGATCTCAAGTAGGATTAAATTCACTTTAAATGATGTGCTAGTTTATGCTTCATATCTACCCTGGCTGAAATGCAAATGAATGTTTTTCTTAAGTATTCTATTGTTCATAAAAGGATACAGGATCTTTGAATTTAGTTTATTTTTCTGTCATCATGTACATCTAAATCTATATATATGTATTTTTTTAAGTTGGCCAGAGAGTTTTTGGAAAAACAAAACAAAAACAAAACAAACAAACAAAACAGACATAAGTTTTAAAGAAGCTACATGTTTGAATCAAATGTAATTTGGGAACTATTGTGTTAGAAAAATATTACTGTACCCCATGATCTGTGAAGTAAAAATCTGCCTGAGATTGCCATTGAAACCATCTTCATGCCAGGCAGTGGAGGAGTAGCTTTTGCACTTCATCTGCATCTAATGCAGACATTTAATGTATGTTATTGAATAATATGTCTACAGTCAGACAAGGTGAACTTCTTGCAAATTCCTTCATATTTCACAATTTCAGGCCTCAGCCAGTGCTGCTATTTTTGGTTGCACTAAGAATATGTTTGGAACCCACATGATTTGGTAAAAAAAAAAAAAAAAAAGAGTGACATTTGCATATGTAAACAAAACAGCTGGAGCAGAATTAGGTCATTACTTTTATTAATTAGTATTTTTTTAAGTTTTGTGATTAAAACATGTGGAACTAAGGTATTGTTTCACATGTTTAGTGATCACATATTAGCAGTACAAAAAATGCAACAAAAAGAAATCCCTGAAATACTGACAACAGCATTTTTTTATCTAGCAAATTCAGAAACTACGGAGAGAGCTGGTTGCATCACAAGAAAAAGTTGCTACACTTACATCTCAACTTTCAGCAAATGTAAGTATTTTTGCTTTTGATGAAAAATATTTTCAGATGGGTTAATTACTCTTATTTAATTCTTATATCAAGATGTAAGCTGGCAGACTTCTATTTATTTATTTTGGTGTTTTTGAAATTAATTATTTGATTTAATATATACACAATGGAAATAGAAAATAATGTTCTGCAAAGATCAATGGTTGTAATTTTTTTTTTCTTTTGTTATTACCTGTCCTCTAAGGAGGAATTTTAAGTGTGATAATTGGTGTGTGGCAATTTTCACTGTATTCCTTACAAGTAAAAAAGTGACAGACTCATGCTTAGTGACAGAAGCACCAACCCTTTTTATCTGGGTCATTTAAAATCCTTTTGAAAGGTATAGAGATGCACTCACTGTGGATCAGAGACAAATTAAACACTGTGACCGAACAGTAATGGTGAAGTACTCTGTTCCATTATATGTCATCCAAACTATCAAGACTCTAAAGCTTATTACAGATTTTGAGTCACAGTAAAAATTCTGTCAGTTTTGTGGGTATTAAACTGCTACAGCCAGTATGGTACTGCATTTTTTAAGTTGAAAAGCAACTTTTCCCTGACATATGAAATGTTACAAGCACCAAAAATATAGCTGTATCAGTTTCAGTAAAGGTGATGCAGTTTTGTGCAAAAAAAAAAATAATAAAAAAAAAAAATCAGGATATTCTAACAAATGCTTTATTAAATCTTATTGAAAAAGAGACTACTGGAAAAAAATCTCAGTGTGAATTTTCTTTTATTCAGTGTCTTCAAGATTAATTGATTTGATTTCCACTAAGATGAAATTTATGTTCTCAGATATGAACTTTCAAGGTTTCATTCTGATATTGATGAATGTAGAAAATTATATATAACTTAATAAGACACACTCTGGATAGCAGCAGATTTGTCTGTGCCTGTAGAGTAGGAACGGAGGACTAGAGAAGAAGGTATTGGACAGCGAATATAGTCATGTTATTGCAGGAAACTACACATTTTAATAGTAGTATCTAGGACTTTTTCAAGCTCTATCTTAACAAAACAGACTGGAAAAACCTCAGTGATGATTTAGAAGCCTAGTTACCAATCTAAAATAAAATAGAGCAATAATTCTTACCTGCTTTGTAAAGCATGTTACAACTTATGGATTAGACCTTGTTAAAATATTAAAGAAGTGCCATTAGTATTTTTTGGTTTATGGTGCTATAAGAATCTGGGACATGTAGCTTTCATAAACTCCACTTGGACAATTGCACCAAGATAAACTGCAGTTTGTGTCACATCTAGTGTGTCCACAGACTCGAATGTTGGTTAACCTTTTGAACTGTAAATTACTAGACTTCCTTAAATTCTCAGTTTAATATTTTATCTTTACTTTTCAAAGTTGTCAATGATTTGTATAAACATAAACTTTGTCAAAACAAAGCGAGAAGCATAAGAAAGGGTGCATGGCCACACAAATGCATTTATCCTATCTGTAAGAGCAAGGAATAATTTTGTCACTTTGTCACTTTGGATGTGACAATAATTCTGTAGTTCTCTCCCATTCAGTTCCAGTCTTTCCTCAGAATCAAGTTTTTTTTTTAAAAAAAAAAGAAAAAAAAAAAAAAGAAAGCAAGGAGACACAACCAACAAAAGAACAAACAAAAGGGCATGAATTGAAAATGTTGATAGAATTCATTATAGTTACATTTCACAAAGATAAACCCTGAAAAATATAGATTGATGTGAAAAGAAAAACAATATACAAATGTATATAGAATTCACATGCTACAGTAACTGTGCTGATATAGAACTCATGAAAACTGGGCTATTTCACCAAGAGTTCCCTGGTGTTCCTTCCAATTGTCATACATCAGTAATATGAGTTATTGAACTTATCAGAAAATAATGCCAGATAGGTAATATGATCTACAGTTGTGCTTGGTTGCTATGGCTTCAGATGAAGTTACCAGCCAGTTACTGATCAACTGTTGTACAGCAATTTTTAAATGTGATTCAGGATGTAACTATAGTTATCATTCCCAAGGAGAGCAGAGATGCAGTTGCAAGAGAGGATCATTATACATTTCAAGAAAGCAGGTCCCTGATGTCTTGGGCAACCTGTAGAGCATCTTTCTTCATAATGTAGATGTACTGAGTATTTAGCTCTATAAATACTGCCATTATTTTCGAGCAATTATTTCAGTCTTTGTAGCACTGTGTTCATGCTGGGGGAAAATAATTTCTAGTTGTGTGAAAGCTGCTTGATCCCTTTGGACTGCCACACATGAAAGTGAAGAAGAGCTATCTTAGCTCTTTTTGCTGTGGTCAGGTTGCTGCAAAGGACATTTGTATGTCTGGAGCGTTATGGATTTCCAGTCTTTTCTGAGTTCTGAGGATAAATCAGTGAAGCAAACAATGCTGGAATCCTGCAGTATTCGTAAATTTAAAAAAAAAAAAAAAAAAAAAAAAAAAAGATTTGGAGCTGGGCTATTCATTTGGGAATTTATAGCCAGCATGTATATCCTGGGTGTGGGGTTCTTTCTCTTGTATATTTTAGAACTAAAACATCGATCACATTGATAATCTTTGCCAGGCTAGGCAATTCTTCACTTGCCCATCCTGAGAACAAACTAAAGCCAGTGCTGAACAATCAGAAGAGCCTAGCCAACGTCTTGTGTAGTCACTAGAAAACCTCTTGCTCTCCACAGGGTACTTTTCTTTCTACCGAGAACACATGGCTGCAGCAGCTCTGCCATGCGGTGGGGAGCATGGGGAAGAGGGCTGTGGAGGTCCTGTGCTCAGGTGCCTCTACTAGGACTGGTCTGGGACCTCAGACCAGTGGTACCACCTGTGCTGGTAGTAACTCAGGGCTCTTGGTACCATACCTCATTCCACTGTGTGGGCAGAAAACAGATTGCACTTCTCTCCTTCCTTTAGTTCTGAACAGAAAGCACCAGCAGATTCTTTGTTGCTGTTGTGTTGAAGTTGAAAGATGATATTTAGAAGTCAGATGTTTAGGATATGTCCTTCTTCAGCAATGCTGTAGCTTTTAATACAGCAACAAGTGCAACAGGGTAAGAGGATGTTCCCCTGTGCAGCTGAGCCACTAAGGCCATTGTTCAGTTGATTTTGCCCACTTATGTCCAGTCTCCCTGGTAATACTTAGAAGTATTGCCTATGTCTCTGGCTAGTATTCCTTTGTGTGGAGTAAACACTGTGGTTTCTAATAACAATACCATTTCAGAGAAACTTAGTCAAGCTAGAAACATGGATACATTTTGGATTTTGTTGTGATTATTTTTCCAAACTAATTCTGCTGCACACGTAGGAAATAAGATGGGCTCAATCTGTTGTATTGGGTGGGGATGTGGTCCAATGGACTCTGGACTTCCCAACATGTAAGAGGATTACAGCCCATAGCTTTTCTACCAATCTAAATTAAAAGGTAAAACTTTCAACAGGACACTTAGAAAAACTGTATGCATGTGCATCTATTTTTACCTATCCAGAAGTACCACATTTGTAAACCTGAATGTGCTTGTGTGTATATATATACATGCATGCATGCCATATGTTGTGTACAAGTTAACTTAGTGCTGTTCTTTTGAATGTGTCATCCACCTTCTAATCCATATCCATGGAGACAGTCCTTAAATTCTGAACCTATAAGCAACTCTAAATCTGATCCTGTTAGCATGTGGGGTTTTTAAACAGTAGTGGAGAAATCTCTCCTTCTTCCGAAACCACAGCATGTGGAATTCCCTCAAAATTAAACTCAGGAACATGAACCTTCAAGGCTTCAATTTGTCCATGCATGAACAAGGGATTTAAGAACCTTCACAATGAAAACGTTCTTTAAAGAAAAGTAAGTATTGCTAGTTATCATATGTAAATATTTTGGGGATGTAGTCATGAGATACATCCTTTACAAAAGCAAAAATGTAAAAGCTTTAACCAATAAGCCTAGTTCTGAGTTCTTTCCCTGTTATTTCTGGTACAGAAGATGTAAAGCATTATAAAGAACACTTTCATGTAAGTCCAAAGGATCAGAGGAGACTATATAAATTTGATAGTACTAATTCTGTCAGTCCTTTGAGCACTTCATGTAAGTAAATCCAATGAAGTGTCAATAAAACATCACAAATAAAATCCAGCTTGAAAACAGAGTGTATATACAACCTTTTAATTGTGATATGCCCTATGAAATTCTAATTACAAAATTGATATTTCAAAGCAAGTGATTATATACTTTTCATAAAAATTATGAAAGTAATTAACAAATATCTGATATAATATGACAAACATGAAAAACCCAGGTGGGCTTTTAATTTTCATGAGCTCATTCTGTCTTAGCAATTTTGTCTATAAAATAGATCTGGTTTACTAGCATATCATTTATCTCCTAATCTAACAGGCATATTTCATGAACTCCTGGCTTTTGAAAGAGAAATAGTTCTAATTAAAAAAAAATAAAAATTCTCAGAGAAGAAATCGAAAACATGTTTTACTCTCTCAGCTCTCTCAATGGATAATACTGTTGCGATCTTCATTTTGAGATGTTTGTGTTTCAGTAGGCTAAAACCTGAACGAACAGTAATTCTTCTGGAAAAAAAAATTACTTGCTTTCTGTCTTTTATATAGCTACATCCATCTCTGGCAGAGAGCAAGGTATCTTCTGCAGTGTCTTTGCTGAACAAAAAGTTACTCAATCATTTCTGATGCCTTTGATATTAATGCAATCATCTCAGCCTTAGTCCCAAACTCCCCCAGATTTGTGTACTTTCACTGTCTGAAAATAGGCAACATTTTTTTCCTCACTGCGGTCTGGAGAAAGAAACTATTATTATTAATAATAATAATAATAATAATAATAATAGCAAGAAGTTTCGTTACCTCAGAGTTCATCTGCTTGAATCTGTTATTACCATTTCCCTTTTTAAAACTAAACGAAAGTATTATATGCAATTAAAAATAAAAGTAAAAATAAAAATAAAAATGAGCATCTATTTCATCTCAGTATCACACTATTTGTGTTTTTCCTTGCTTTGCCATAAAAGACATTTTGTAGTACAAGTGTCATTAAAAGACCATCAGAATGAAATTTGAACTGTTTGGTCGAGCCTTTCCTCAATGTATTATTTTATATTATTTTTTATCAAAATCTGACAAATGGAATTTATAGCATTTCTTAAGCATTTGGAAACCTCTGCTGAGACTTTTCTTACTTGGATACATTAATTATTCAGGAGTTGTTGGCTGGACTCAAGTACTATGCTTGATTTCAGCAGTTTATTTCATTTGATTAACCCCAAAGTGTTTTCCCTGCATATGATTAAATCCATGAAGGTCCCAGCTGTTGTTTGGATGCTTAATTTACTTTTTTTTTTTTTTTTGAGATTCTGGCTTTTTCCCTGGTGCCTGTTTTGATGTTGCTGAAGGGCAAATCTCAATACTAATTAAGAAAGGGCTGTTTTCAGTGCTGAAAATGTCCAACCAGCAGACTTCCAACGTGACTGACAAGGGCTCAAATTCCAGTGAGCAGCCTGAACCCAGCCTGTGTGGAGGGCCTTTGATCAGTGCTTTGTACTGTATGAAGCTGAAGGGTGCATGCTTGTGAATTGTAGTAGACCCAGGATGCCACTGGAAAGCAGAGAGAGTTTGCTGGCTAATGCTCTTGTTTGGCCAGCCCTGAACCACTATCCTGCAGCCAAACAAGAAGATAATAGCAGCCGGCGAACAGAAAAGGTCAGCAGATGTACAGTCACTTCTTGCAGTCAGCCAGACCCCTCCTGGCCTCTGACACCTTCTTTCCTTCAGCTGTGTCAGGTGGGAGGACATTTATTTATTTATCTTTGTTTTATAGACCTGGATGCAGCAAGTGAAATGGCAAAGTGCATCAGTAAAGAGTCTTCAGATATGTCAGTAGAACGTTCAAGACAGCCTGTAAATCTAAGAATTGAGGCATTTGAGATTTGGGAAATGTTCTAAATCAAATCTGTCATCTTCACACTGAAGTCATTCCTTGAGATTTATTTATTCAACTGTTTCCAACGGGAATTTCATAAGTTAATAGAAGTCAAAATTAATTCACATATGATGGACCTGGAGATTAAGAGCTGCATATCCTCTATTTGTCTGAGATGTATACAATATTAAAGACAGATACATTTTGCTGCAGACATACTTCCAGTAGTGCCTAGTTACATAACTAACCCTAGTATATCTCCTAGTAAAAATGCTACATTCAGTTATGAAGATGTAAGTTTACCTTTAGCAATGGGTATTATTAAAAGGACATTTAGTCTGAATGCTATATTATATGGTATTCAAATTATGTATTCCATTAATGCAACTGCCGTATCTAACATAGACTTCTGAGGTGTGAGAAATTGACTGTAATTTATGAAAAACAAACAAACAAACAAAACTTCTAAATATTTTTTGCTAGAATGAAAGAATGGATGTTTTTGATAAAGTTAACAATGCTCAGATTCAGAGGATTACCAATTCAATCAAAAAAATACCAATTTAATAAAAGTGAAATAAGCAAACAATTTGAATATTTAATTTCTCATTTCCATTTTTAAAGTTAAGGTTACTTCTTTCTATTTGTTTCAATTGCTTTCATTTCTGAGTTACTTTGCATTTCACTGTTTATATGCAAAGACTGTTTATATGCAAAATAACTGGGCATATATACGTATCCACCTTTTATAATATCCACAGTCATATATAAATATACAGTGTGTGTTTTTTGTTTATCTTTGGTATGGTTTTTGCTGTTTTTTGTTTGTTTTTTCAAATGAACATTTATTATTTTTTTACATAGTATGTCTTTTGGAACAAATATGCATAAAAATTCAACAAATAGGGGTTCTCTAGACTGCTGAATAAATAAATATTTGCTGCTATGGGGAAAAGTAGCACAGCTTATTGCACTGAATGTGAAAATAATACCTTGTATATATTATATTATAAAATAATACCATAGAACCATATTATTTTGTAATAAACATTTAAAGTGATGAACAAAGTAATTGAACTTTTTTTCTTGAGTAGTTTTCAGTCAGTGGGCCTTTTAATTATGCTTCTTTATTACTATCAAATGAAGACCTAAAAGTCTTTATATCAAACGACTAAGGAAAGATCTATTATCATCTTGATCCAATTACATTTAGGATGCAACACTCATGGTGTGCTTCTCCAAGATAATATAGTCAAGGTTATATATTCACTGGCTGAATTTTACTAAGAATTCATAAGTCTAACATGGCTATCTTTCTCTAAAGACTATCAGACAATAACTTGATAGTTTCAGTGACCTTTGCTGACATTTTCAATGATGCTTTTTATTTCTTATTTTTTCTTATAAGTTCCTTGTGGATTATGCATGTACAGCATAAGCTAAAGCTATAGAGCAGGAAATTACTTTGCACAAATATGCATAGTTATGTACCAAAGAACTGTAGTTGTCACAATATAATTGTGAGAAATCAGAAAAAGCAATGCATAATTAAGCAAATGATTTTTCTTTTCAAGCCATCAGTACCCATTGTTGGTAAAGCCATCCACTGAGACACAGATTTTTTTTATGAGTCAGTGAAGAGAGCTCCATTAGTTAGTTTCCTGTTAAACACATGTTAAAAAGGGAACATTTGGCTGTAGTTCTGTGATAGTACATCTACCGTGTCTCTGACTGGGCTCTGGGACATTGATCATCAACTTCAGAATTAAAACACCATGAATTAGTCTGGATCTTTTTTAATATTCAACTGATTTTTCAAGTAAAAAGTAAGTTTAAAAGCTAGTGACTTTTATCTTCTCAGAGTAAGAGCTGAAGGCCATGGTTTTCAAGCTAGCTAGAATAACTGATATTGACTGACAGAATTCAGACTTGTATTTGACACATATGCCAAGTGCATTTTGTTAAAATTATAACTTTAAGTATACAGCCAAAACTATGTATGTTAAAACAGGAATTTAAATAATTACAAGGTAATTCCTAGGAAATTGCGTATTTATCTAGTCTCATATTTATTTTTTTAAGGTAGTCCCTAGGGTGCGTATCCTTTAACGAAAGAGTTATCCCTAAGGCATACCTGCAGAAAGCAGGTGGTTTGACCAGCCTACCCTTAAGTAAATAAATGCATTATTTGTCAATAATATCCTTTACGTGATGTAAACTCCTTGTAATAAGGAGTAAGATATTGAAATCTTTATTGCACTCAAAAATAATTTTCAAAACGCAAAACCCACATACCAGCATAACATCTCTGAACTGGAGGTGTGGAAATGAGACACTGTTGTATATATGGTAATCATTTTTTATTTGAGGAATGGATATACAGAGCAAGGTGGAAAAGATGTTAGAATTCTCAAGATTGTCTTTTATATTTGCATGTATATGTATAAATGTATTTATATTTTATATACGTTTTATGTTATTTTTCTACACACATACATACATATGTATAATCAATATAAGACAAACAGACCAAGCAATGGCCTTTTATAAAAAGAACTGTGATGTTTTTTGTTTTATTCTCAGGATTACTTTAGAGTGTCTTATTTGGGAACTGAAAACTTATATTTTAAGATAGAGTACCTGAATTCCTCTATTGAAGTGTTCAGTAATTGAAAATAATCACTCCTGGGCTTCTGTTTGGGAGCAGTCTTCTTCTGGTCGATATATCAGTAAACTCCAAACAGGACTTTAAATCCATAATTCATTTCCAGGCTAAGCTAGGCTCCTTGGGGGCTAAAGAAGCCTGAGGAGCACTGGCCTCACTTGGCTGCTTCACATCTGTTCAGTCTGAGTTTAAAATTAATACAAAAGCGTTGGAGAAGATGCGCTTGGAGGGGAGAGAATATTAAAAAAAAAAAAAAATAGATCTTTGAGAAAGCCCAGAGTGAAAGTGCTGGATTTCACAAAGGCCGAGTATTGTTTGTCCAGTCAAAATGTATAAAGCCTCCTGTATAAAACCTGAAAGTTTCACAGTGCATTGAAGACCCAATCTAACAACGAATGTTGTCTTCTGTTACTTTCACAGGCTCATCTAGTAGCAGCTTTTGAAAAAAGCTTGGGAAATATGACCGGCCGGTTGCAAAGTCTAACAATGACAGCTGAACAAAAGGTACGTTTACCAAAGCAGATGGAAAGCAGTCAGCAGATTATATTAGAGTTTTGTTTAAAAAACACTGAAAGGAAACAGGGACAGCTGTGACAATAAGACAGACAGATCTTTCTTTCATGGCCATTACTATCAAATCTTCATAAAGCTCCAGTAGAATTAAACTCTGCAGCATCAGGTTTTCCCAGACAATATCATAGAATTGTTCGAAGATAAAATCTTTGCTTAAGATTTTAATTAAACATATGCGACTCTAGGTTTAATCCATATTGAAAGATCCTGTAACAAAGACATATCATAACCTACTGGACTACTTCATTCCAGCCTGACAACATTGTCAGAATAACACCAGTAAAACAGTACAGGAAGGGAAGGATTGTACTTAAAGTAGACAAAAATGCCTCCATTCAGTGTAAATGTAGGTTGGGTATCCTATTTGCTTAGAAACAGTTTTGGTTTTCACTGTGCTGTTGTGAACATTGGGGAAAAAATCTAAACCTGATAGCTAGTAAATTTAACTTTGTACCTCTTAAAATTAACCTTTGTACCTTTAATCCTCAGCAGGCTTTGTACCCTGCTGAGGATTAAGAGGGTGCTTAGCACCTACCAGGATTGAACTACTGTAACTGTTTTCTGCCCTTAGTAGTATCCTGTAAACAAAAAGGCCTCATTGAGACAAGCAATGGAAGAAACTGTATATCTGTGAGCTATTTCACCACTAGAGTCAGTGTAGCTGTGTATAAAAATAAAATTTCACAGGGTAGTTGATCATCAACAGGTGAAAAATGGCAAGACTAACTGTGAAATGGATAGAAAATATTTTTATTGCTTGTGTTTTTTTGCTGTTTGTCGTTGTTGTTGTTTTACATCTCAAGCAAAATAAATGAAGAGGAATTTAAAAAAAAAAGACTTTTGACTTTTTACAAAATATAATTTCCCTCAGAAGATTTTCTTTCCAAAAGAGATTAAAAAGTGACATTGAAATAAATCATCTCATAAGCAAGCTTGTTCCCCAAAAGACTTGGAACATGTCCCTTCCATTCTCTTCTCTACTGTTGAGGTTAAATTCCTTTAATCTTCATTATATAAACAAGGGCTGGAAGGAGAGTTTTAATGATTCAGTAAAAGAAAAGCTATTTTTAAATTAAAATGATGTTGTATTCTGGTACAGAACTCCCTGCACTGGAGTAGTTTTTCTTTAAACTGCAAGACAGTCGTTAAACAGTTGTGGGTTTCTTTTGTTTTTTTTTTTGTTTTTAATTGAATTATTAGTTAATGTTATTATTATTATTTATTTTTTTTGAAGTAGACACACACAAATTCAGATTGGGATTCAGACATTAAACAGTAGCCTTGCATACTGCAGGATGCAAGTCAAATGGTTATATTGTCTTTTGGTACTTTTTTTTCTCTCTCTCTTAACTTTATAATGAATATTAAATTGGGACCCCTTTTAAAGTAACCTTTATTAAAAAAAAAAAAAAAGAAAAAGTTGGTTTACATACAAATATCATGATAACTTTGCATAGAATAAATACAAAAGTAAATATGAGTTGAGTTTAATATCTTCATAGAAATTCAATGTAGATTGAAGTAGAATTTCAAGTTAGTGTTGCCCTTATATTCATCCAAGCATTCCCATGAACTTCATTTGGACCACTCTTATCTCTTTAGCTTAGACAAACATTGTTCTTGTGCCATATATTTCAAGCTCTCTTTGTTCTTCCCACAGGAATCTGAGCTTATAGAGCTACGGGAAACCATTGAAATGCTGAAAGCCCAGAATTCTGCTGCACAAGCTGCTATTCAAGGAGCCTTGAATGGTCCTGATCATACCCACAAAGGTATGCTTTTGTCACTATTAAAATAAGTGCAGAGTTTCTCCCTAGGAAAAAAAGGCTAAGTCACTACTTTTCTGTTGTTTTGATGACTCTGTTGCAAGGGCAAGTACATTCTGGAGTGAATGGTAGGCATTCTTGTGGGTTTCCACAACTGGAAACCTTGCATGTGCTTCCTACTTGCCGCCGAGTTCCTGGAGCTTTGCCTTCTCAAAACTGGGTGGCCAGGAATGAATTGTTGGGTGTCAAGAGTCAACCCTGTCACCGTAGTTAGGTATTGAAGTACTCCCAAGTCACTAATGAAGTCTTACATCAAAACATAGTTATACCTTAGAAATCCAGTGTAAGATGTAGCTCTGAAAGTTGTAATCATTAAGAGACAGACTAATTACAGTTTATTCACTTCACAAAGTGCCAAATCAGTACAGGAAGCAGACATTTAAAATTCCAGATTCTGAATTAATTTTTCATTGCAGTTTAGCAAATGTTATATTATAAATATATATTTCAAAGTGTCTGTTGATAAGCAATAGCAAAGGAATTACTTGAAGAAAAAAAGAAATAACAGCCTTAATTTCTGAAAGTGCCATTGATCTTTCTTTAAAGAGGTCATTATTTAAATTAGATGCTCACCCTGAGGTCATTTCACTGCATGACTGAAGTATAGCAAAGCTAACTTCTAGGAAGTAGAAAATAGCCTAAAATGTAATTTTCCTTGGAATATAGTGGATATGTTTTGCAAGAATACTTGCCAGTGATTAACTTATAGTTATTAGAGACTTAAGAAATTGCTGCACCAATCTTTTTAAATATTCTCTGCTTCTTATTTTGTTTCATGTGTTTTTAACGAACTCTTGCCTGCTTATTTCCATCATGGTATATTAGAAAGTAGCATCTGAATGCTGATAAACCCTGCTACAAGTCACATAGTGCCTATACTCCTCAGGGAAAACAAACAAACTGTAGTACATATGATGGTTATAACTCAACTAATCCATCTGTAACAGAAGCTACTTTGCTCTGAGGTTATGCCTGCATAGATTGCTGTGTGGGATCACTGCTTTCTTGCCTTCCAGTCCAGAGGAGCACATAAGAGTTTTGTATAGATTCCCATTGACTCTGATGTGGCTTCTCATGGGCTGCAATATCTTGGATCCAAGCCACAATAAGAATCAATGCCATTTATATGCATTTAGACTCCATTTGAAGAGTGGGATGCAGTATAAATATAAAAAACGGTTATTATATTCAAGCAGAGGCTGTGTCACCTAGCCAGATAGCTTTCAATGTATGTTGTTTTCTTTAGATTTACGTATAAGACGGCAACATTCTTCAGAAAGTGTTTCCAGCATCAACAGTGCGACGAGCCACTCAAGCATTGGCAGTGGTAATGATGCTGACTCCAAGAAGAAGAAAAAGAAAAACTGGGTAAGTGCTCAGCAGGTTTTAACCTATCTTTTAGCTATTATGTCATTTCCTAGTGCCTGAGTAGCATAATGGCCCATTTCATCTACAATATTCGTGTGGGGCCAGACAGATGCAAAGCAATTCACTTGTACCCATACTGTGACACTATCAGCAAACTAAAAATTGTTGAATACCAGTGGGGAATTCTTTGCATAAATCAGGATAATTTAAAATAAAAATAAAAACTGCAAATGGCCTTAAAATAGCTGTTATGACCCAAAATATCTCTGGGCCACATTGAAAACCTGTTTAATTTTAATTCAGCAGTAGTGATTCAAAAGCTTGAGTCAAATACTTTACCCAGCTTTGAAGGGAGTTGAAATCTGTTATGAATTCTCATGTAAAATTAGTACAGTGTTTAAAGAAAGGAAGATGGTTCTCAAATGGAACACACAAATACCACATAGTTCCAAGGGTTTAATCAAATACTTACATTAAATAAAGACGAAAATACGTGTTTTTTTTGTTTGTTTGTTTGTTTGTTTTTATATTACCTGCATAAACACTTGTTTTAAAATACTTATCAGCCTTCATTCCCTTGATTTGTAATTCCACACTCTTTCATGTTTCTGCAAGGTGAACTCTAGAGGAAGTGAGGTGAATATATACCATGGAAAATTTGGCATGCATCTATAAAGAACCCTATCTTGGCATGATTGCTATTTATTTTGGCAGTAGGCTTTTACACCTTCTTAAAACAGATTATCTTGTATGTCTTCTCAGTTTGCCTCTATTCATTTTAATCTCAAAGTTTAGACTATAGAAAGGGGGAGTGTAGCCAAAATCCATTTCTTTCTTGTTAGATATCATGATCTGGAAAATACTTAATGTTTCTCTGATCAATGGTCACACTCCCCACTCTCCAATTATATCATGAACATAACATGTTTGAGTACCTCATTTTTATAGAGGTTTGTCATTGAGTTCTATTCAATTTTAAATCAGAACACCTTTCTGAAAATAAATAAATTAAACAACACATTTTTCCTAAAGATGACCAACTTATGTATTTAGACAAATGTATCAAAGAATGGGCTAGTTAAAACTCACTGCAAACAAAACTGATGTCATCTTGGCTCCTGAAATAAATGGCTCTTTGGCTATTCTGTCCCTTTTCAATACTGGTAAGAGCTTCTAGAGAGAAAAGGCAATGCTTTCACATTCAAAGATCTTACTACTCTAAAAGAAACTGCAGTGAAGAGTAGATACCTTTCAGCTAACATTCTTCTCAGTAGTACAGCAAAGCAAGCCTCATGTCCCAGCTTAAGTCCTTTTGCTTGTGATCCAAAACATAGCATTGAAATAGTTTGATCAATCAAATTTTTATCTGGAAAGCTAATTGGCAAACCCAGTAAATTGGACTTGTCTTTTCATTTCAGCATTTAGAAGGAGCAGGTTCTGCCTGCTCTAGATGTGAAGTGGTTATTTAAAGCCAGCCCTGGAAGGGAATGCCATGGGAATGGGATTCCACTGGGGCTTAATGGCTTTAAATGAGCACCCCTCTGCCATAGCTGCACCACTCAGTCCTGCACCTTTTCCATAGACTTATGTTTGCGCTGCGCTGGATTAATAAATGAAAAAAAAAAAAAAAACAAAACACTGTATCATATTTTTAGAGATACTGTGTTGCATATGTTAATACCTTGCTTCTGTATACTGACCTCAGGCAGTGGCTAGGATGGCATCTGCAAACTAACTCTTCGAAACATTATCTGCATGCAAATTGCTGAAATGAGGAAAATTATCTTGCTCTATGTTTGTTTTCCAGCTAAGAAGCTCTTTCAAACAGGCCTTTGGAAAGAAGAAGTCCACCAAGCCTCCTTCCTCACATTCTGACATAGAAGAGCTGACAGATTCCTCTCTTCCTTCATCACCCAAATTGCCCCACAGCTCAGGAGAGTGTGGGGCAACATCAATGAAACCATCACAGTCAGCATCTGCGTAAGTTTCTCTCTCTTAGCAAATGTTTCTTCCCAAATGGGATGGACTGTAAGACAGGCCTCCTCAAACGTGTTGCAAATCAGAAACCATTGTCAACAGCTGTGATCTTTTACTCCCTTGCTTCATTCATTTGCTAGGTTTCTTGCGATTTTCACTCCATTTAGACACTGGCAGCGTTTTCTTATCATTTTCCTTTCTTTCACAGCCTTTATCGAAAATTATCTAGCAGTACAAATTTCTGTACAAATGAATATCCAAAAGCTCATGTTGTACTCTTCCTGCACCATTAACAACTTGATCATATGCATTTAGTAAAAGCCAAATACTAAAGTTGCCTTTCTCCACAACATGATAAAAAATGTTATTTTATTTTCCTGCTAGCTTTGGATTTTCACAAAATGTTCATCCTTTCGTTATTTATTTCTCTACTTCATAACTTCTTTTTATTTAAATCTTCTTCTTTTAGAGTTTGGATTTCTTTGCAGGATGTTATTTTATTTTTTATTTTTATTCAAATCAACATTTACTGTGTCAAGGCTGAGAACAAGTCATCAATCAAAAGCTGTCTCATTTTGTCTTTATGAAATCATCTTTTTTGTTTTTGTTTTTGTTTTTTTTTGTTTGCTTGTAGTTTGTGGATTTTTTTTCTTTCTAATACATTCTTATAGATTTCTCAGTCCTCATTCATATTCTTCCACTTTTTTTTTTTAATTTTTTATGAACTCATAACTTTTTCCAGTGTGGGGAAATCTGACTCTTTGAACGCACTCTCAAATGCATTTTACTGGTACCAGCCTTCCTTTTCTTGTCCTGACTGAGCATAATCAGAGCATGAGTATTCTTCCTTAAAGTACTCAGGGGATTCTATTGTAGTGACTAATTTCTGAGGTTTCAAGCAGAATTTCCCTGTGTTAGGTAGGTGCCTTTAATGATCAGTTTTTGATAGACCTTAAGGATTTTTATTACTAGGTTTAGGAATTTGACAGCAAATATTCCTACAAAAGGAACTGCTCCACAGTAAAATTTTTTCTTTCCACACATTCCGTGCAACCTGCTAGGGAGTATCTCATCTAGCTGTCTAGTTTTATTGTGTCTTTTATAAGAAACTTTTATGATTTCAAGTATATGTATGTTTTGGGGGGAGGATTTCTACATGTTTGGTACCCTCAAATCTGATTTGTTATCAACTTTAAAATCACTAGTAAAAGCCTAAATAGAAAGTGCCTGAAGTTAAACAGAGCACTGTTCGTCAACAACATTGTCTAATAATGATTCACAGAACTGCTTTCATAACCTGAAACTGTTTTATTTCTTCCAACCCTGCTTTCTTCTCTGTCTCTTGGATTTTCTCTCTAGGTGTGCAGATCCCTTGCATTTATCAAGGGCAATACTACATGACTAGTCTTTTATCCCAAGCTCTTCCCATTGTTGTCTCTGAGCCTGGACTTCCTAATCTCCACACAGTTCATAGACTTACAGTTCTTCCTCTGTAACATTTCTGAACACAAAATTTTCTGATCTTATTATACCACCCCCTTTTTTTTTATTGCGACCTTTCTACATAGTAAAACATAGGTTCCTTCTCTTTCGTGGGGAGATCACATAAGTTGTATTTATTTAGATTAATTTCTTTGTATGTTATACTGATAACATTACTTTCTTTGAAAGACTGTTTTCTGTTGCATCATTTAAAATTCTGTTTATTTCAAGAGTTGTAATCGACAGCAACCTCTGCTTAAAGATCATGGCTTAGCTCCCTTTACCCAAAATAACCTAATTATTTCTGAATCCCAAGACTGTCACAAGGTAGAAAAAATAAAATGATTTATTTCGTACTAATCTGAATCATTGTCTGAAGTCAGATCAGGATTCTGAGCTTCTTTCTGTGACTGCTCAGGAATGCAACCTTATCTTTTTGGTTTTCTTCCTTTTGATGAAATCTGAACTTCCTGTTGAATTTTACAGTAGCAGGAGCTGAGTGTTGACAAGCTCCAGAGTTTGCAAAAGAAAATTTTATTCATACTTTCTGCTTCCATTCTGCTTGTGTTAGCAGTCTACTCATCATCTTCCTGCTTCTTCCAGAACCAGAGCCAGGCTTTCTGCTTCGTCTTCTTTCATGTAGACTGTGAAATTCTGTGAAATTCTATGAAGCTGGCTTGTCAAGTTATATTTTCATTCATTTTTACCCCCAAAATGCAGTGGGGGAAAAAAGTTGCCAACAAATAGATACATGACTTCCCAGATGTCCAAGTTGCTATATAAGCTAAAATATGCCTGTAAAGAAATTTTCATTTCTTACTTTGTTAGTGTAGTTTTGGGCACTTCAAACCACGAATTGTACCATAATACTTGGAAAATAAAATCCTAGTAAATGCCTTTATTCATTTTTACTCACATTTAAAATATTTGTACACGTTTTGAATAATATTATTTTTCTTCTTCAATTTGCCATATTTTCATTTGTCATGAACTCCACAGCTCCCCCTTGCTTACAGTTTCTTTATATATTTTTTCTTGCCCTGAGTCTCATATTCTAAAACATTACCTTTGCATCTGTCCAATACGTGTGTATGCAGGTCCTCTCTAGGCTGGCCACCAAAGAAAAGGCATAACGGCCATGTGATCTACAAGCATAGATCCCGGTAAAATTGAGTGTGGGGCATGGAGTTGTATACTCAACTGCTGACCTGAAGAGTGCTGCATCTTCTTTCCCAAAATACATTTGCATGCATTCTGGCAATTAAATTTGAGCTCTGTTTCTTGTTTGTATATTAGTAGTAATAATCACAATAATAATACTTATTGTTATAAAATGTTTTTTATATTTAAATTGTTCTGCAAATATTAACTATTTACAGTGGCAGTAATAAAGAACATGTAACATTTTGAATTGGATGAAAATATTGCATAGTATAACAATTTATTCAAAATTCAGTGTTTTATTTTCTACTGGTTCTGTTATGCAACAGATTTGGGTCTGATAGACACATAGAGGCAAAACAGTCTGAAATGGGAATTGGACAGGCTGGGTGCCTACGCCAGTCATGTTTTGATCTTTTCTCAGAATTGAGTGGTTTCTTCCATTAAAATTAATGCTTACAAAAATAATCACATGGAGATGGCTTTTAATCCTATCTTTCAGTGGGAAAAAAAAAAAAAAAGCAATGAAAAAATCCTGTTATTTCAGACACCATACATTTCCAAATGGCAAACCATAGGCAAAAAGCAAATCAAAACCAGTACAGATAAAATCTTCTAGATCACGATGTCAAGGTCTGTCTCTTTGTGTACTGTTTAAAACAGAGAATATTGTTATTGCCTAATGATCTGTACTGCATACTTCAGTTCTCACTATTGCTACATAGGAAAATCATAACCTTTGCACCAAAGCAACAATACAGATATAAAATCAAGTTATAACCCATGGGTGATGCACAGTCAAAGAAGGGCTTCTGACCAAAATTTAACAGCTTTTTTTCCCCATAGTGAACTATCCAATAAACTAAAGAGGTATAAACCAGGCTGATCATTTCATCTGGAGAGGTGTTTCTTTGCCTTTTTATTATTATTTTTTTTTAATTTAATTTCTTTTTTTTTTTTTTCTTTTTAATTTGCAATTTGAGCCTTCTCATGTTTCTTTGATAGGATTCTCTCTTTACTCTTAGGTTTCACCAGCAGCAAGCATTTTCTGTACTTTGATACTTAGTAATGACACTGCTTTGGGGGGAGAACCTTCCTTTAATCTCTTGCCTGTTTCCTGCTCCTCCTTAGGATCTGTGAGTGCACAGAGGCAGAGGCTGAAATTATTCTACAACTAAAGAGTGAGCTGAGGGAGAAAGAGCTAAAATTAACAGACATTCGTCTTGAAGCCCTCAGCTCTGCACATCATCTGGATCAGATTCGGGAAGCCATGAACCGCATGCAGGTCAGTGCAGTAGTTTAAGTGATCACAGGGGCACACACCAAAGGAATGTTTGGTATATTTTCTTTGTTTTTGTTTTGGTTATCAAAAATGTTGATACAAAATAAACTGCTATAATACAGTTGGACAATACTTCCAACGGATGGGTATGATAAGTGTTCACTATTAGAATGATAACACTGGTCTTAGCATTTATATTAATAAATAAAATGTTTAAGAGTGATAGAAGAAAGTATTATCCCTGCCCAGAGGATATTTGTTATCTATACGCTATGGCTGGGGAAATCTACATGACAGACAAGCAAATTTCTACAGAACTTTAATGCTTCAGCCATGGAGGAAATATGTGCATACCCTCTCATCATGTTTAATTCCTAACCTACTCATGGCTTGCAGAAGCAAACTATATGAAACGCAATTAAATTATTGTATCCAGCATCACTGACTTTGTTGTCAGAAGATTTTCCCCTACACGAGGCTGAAAAAATATAGAAAGAATGTCACTGTTCTTCTCTGTATCATGGAGCTTTATGGGACTCAGCTCTGTTGCCCTGTGGTGGTTCCACTTGAGTGGGCAGCCAAGCTCCACCACAACTGCTCTCTCACTCCCCCTCCTCAAAATGGAACGGGGAGAAAATACAATGAAAAGGGCTCAAAGGTTGAGATAAAGACAAGAAGATCACACAGTAATTATTGTAACGGGCAAAACGGACTCAGCATAGGGAGACAGTAAGATTTATTGCTTATTACTAACAAGCTAGAGAAGTGAGAAACAAAGGAAAGAAACCAAAAGCACCTTCCCCTCCATCCACATTCTTCCACCTCCTCCCCCCAAGCGGCGCAGGGGAACGAGGGAATGGGGGTTATGGTCAGTCTACAGCGCTTCTTCTCTGCCGCTCCTTCTCAGTCACTCTCGTCCCCTGTGCTGTGGGGTCCCACCCACGGGATGCAGTCCTTGATGAACTGATTCGGTGTGGGCTTTCCACAGGCAGCAGCTCTTCCAGAGCTGCTCCAGATATGGGTCCGTACCACGGGGTCCATCCCTCAGGAGAAAACTGCTCCAACCTGGGTCCCCCACGGGCAGCAGCTCCTGCCAGGTCACCTGTTCCTGTGTGGGCTCCTCTCCACGGGCTACAGGTCCGGCCCGGAATCTGCTCTGGCAGGGGTCTTCCACAGGCAGCAGCCTCCGTTGGTGTAGGGCCACCTGCTCCACCGTGGTCTCCTCCATGGGCTGCAGCGTGGAGCCCTGCTCCACCGTGGTACTCCATGGGCTGCAGGGGGACATCCTGCTTCACCATGGTCCTCACCACAGGCCGCAGGGGACATCTGCTCTGGCGCCTGGAGCACCTCTCCCCCTCCTTCTTCACTGACTTTGGCACCTGCAAGGCCGTTCCTCATTCCTCTCACTCTCCCGGCTGCTGTGTGGCACAGCGTTTTTTTCCCTGTCTTAAATATGCTGTCACAGAGGCGCAAAACAACATCGCTTATTGGCTCAGATATGGAAAACAATGGGGTCCTTCCCAAACATTGGGCAGCTTCTAGATCCTTCTCACCGAAACCACCACTATGGCCCCCTGCTACCAAAACCTTGCCACGTAAACCCACTACATGCCCACATAAAACTACCTAGTGTCAGGGAGGGTGCCCAAAAGTATCCACAACATCCACACAGAGTGTGACATAAGTCCTTCAGCAGATCTGTGCTCTACAGTCTTAAACCAGGCTACAAGGACCTAAACCAAGTGAAATCTCCAGAGAGGTTTGCTCTAGTCACATGCCACCAAAGTTCCACCAAAACTGGGCAGAAGTGACTACTTCAGATGGTGTCACTGGTAATCACTTCTCAAGTTTTCCCCAAAAGACACATCCACCTTGGATATGACAGACTTGGTGACATTTTGGGGAACTGATGGGGACTGGGAAGGGGAAAAATTTGGATTGGTAAGAAAGAAAAAAGAATACTGTGTGTATTCAAAGCATCTTAAAAATCTAAAGCACAGCTGAATGGAATACTGTTAAGAATAGTGTAGTTAACCAGCATACAGTGCAGAGTAGATTAAGATTACAAACCACATTTCATTGTAGATCCTGATGTGAACCCAAGACTAAATTGGGGCTTTCACCTACTTTTTTCTGTCAATATTTCCTTGTTTGGCCCTTCCCTTTCACCTTCTTCTCACTTTTGCCTATATGATCTAGTCTTTTTGTAGCAGTTGCATTTTGTGTGTATGTGTGATGCCATCCGTTATGATTTACTTCTATAATGGGCCAACCAAACAGCCTTTATAAAAGAATAGGACTTTTAGCAGAATGTTAATGAATGTGGAATTAAATGTGGTGTGCAAAACGGTCTGCAAGAATAAGCAGTTGCTTTGTGCTGCACTTCATGAAGCAACTGAAAGATAGATCTAGCTAGTACCAGGCTGTTCCCAGGCTGTTTTCATTTTATTATTGTACATCCAGTGATCACTTGGCACCACAAAGGATTTAGCTAAAAAAATTTCCTAGTTGTGCAGATTCATCTGTCACTGTACGTTTTCATCAAAGAGGGTTTGCTGGCAATTACATGAACGATCTCATGTTTGAATGATCAAAAAGTCTTATCTGCTACTAAGGAGGGTTATGAAACTTAAAATATGAATTTGTATTTTTTATATTTTTTCTTTCTCCTCTGTGAACTTGTTGCTTAAATTTTGCATTCAATGTCAATAATCATTTCCGTGACCTTAGGAACACTGACGCTCTAATATTTTAACAATAACTTTAACTGACCTAAGATATTTGGTGATTAAAAATAACTTCTAAAACTGAGGATAGCTGAGGAATTTCTCACACTTGTACTGTGGTCAACTGTATAAGAAACACAGAAAATTGAAGATTGTGGTGCTTAGGAACTGTCTCAAGGCAAAAGGTAGAACAAAGTCTTAGGGTTTTTTCCCTTCACTTCAGAAGTGAAGGCTTTCGCTCTCTGATACAGTGCTGCCTGCTGCCATGAAACTGCTAACCCACTTATCTCCTGCAGGTGAACAGCGGGCACCAGGATAAGCACTGCCAGTGGTTTTCTGAAAGAGTAACCTCCTGTGCTTTTATGTTGATTTCTTGTGAATACAGAATGAAATAGAGATACTGAAAGCTGAAAATGATCGTTTAAAGGCAGAGACTGGAAATACTGGAAAGCCTGCTCGGCCGTCCTCAGAGTCTTCAAGCAGCACATCATCATCTTCATCACGGCAGTCACTAGGACTTTCTCTGAACAATTTAAACATCACAGAATCTGTTACATCAGGTAAACATAATTTGAGCACATGCATGTCTCAGCAATTAGTAAGAATTTATTAGTTTAAATCCTTTTAGGGGCCATGTACCAGAGGCATGCCTGAAAAGTGAAATGCCTCGTATCACTCGTGAACATTAGATATATATTCACTAATGGAGATGAAGAACAATCTTGGCAGACATTTCTGAAAACTTAACTTTTAGAAGGCTCTGAATGCTAACAGCAGAGTGTTCATTCTATTTACTCAGTTTCTAGCAGTGATACTCTCTACCTACCTAGTTTACAATACTATTTTATCATCTGTTTTACAAATGATTTGAAAAGACTAGTATTATTTTGCAGTATATGACAACTGTGTGTGTATATATGTATATGTATATATATATATATATATATATATATATTCTTGTCCATATGGGACAAATGAACATAGTACATGAAATTTTCCTTCTTTATTTTTATTTTTATTTTTATTTTCATTTTTATTTTTATTTTTATTTTTATTTTTATTTTTATTTTTATTTTTATTTTTATTTTTATTTTTATTTTTAATTATTTAGTTAGCTCCCTTAACTTCTTTTCATATTGCATCTGAGGCAGAAGGTGTTCTCAGCTTTATCCTTTACACTTTTTTAACGCAGTAAATCTAGTTAGCCTATGTTGGACCAAATCACCATTCATGACAGGAGCCAAACCCGCCTGCTTTATTAAGTACTCTCATTGTCTTCTGTGAATGAGACCAAGCAAGCAAAACTGTGATCCACATCCTGAGCATTAACATTTCATTATTTTCCATGTCATAGAGTTTATGATAATAAGCCTTCTACACTTGTTTTGATAACGTAGCCAAGAAACAGAAGTGCTGCCTCTAACATTAGAACCAGGAGCACAGCAGAAGCAGAGCAGCACTCATTAACGTAGACTCCACAGAAAGTATAATGCAGTCTCTGGAAGCAATAAAAATGTGGGTAATAATTGTAGAAAGAGTCTAGGCAAGACTACAGCTGAGAATGTGCCAAACTGCCTGACTGTAATTTGGGTTGGCAGTTAGTTATATTATCTTGCCAGTCATTGATTACATGTGTATTTGAATATTTCTTCTGGCTAATATCAAATTTTATATGAAAATCAGTATGTATTTATTTGCATCCCAATCTTTTTTTTTTTTTTTTTTTTTTAACCAGTTTTAGCTTTTAGAATGGATGAACTCAACTTGGACTGTGGTATACAATAAAGTGTCACAAAAACAGGGAGAAAACATTTATCTATTGTCCCTGCTCACACATGTGCACACATTAAAACAAATAAATAAATAAGCAGAGTAGATTTTTTTTAATGGTAATTGTAGAAACTCTTTTATGAATAACAGCTATTAGCACTTTGTCTCTTGGCTCTAACTCTGTCTAGATATAGGAATAAACATAATATAAGCTTTAATTTTCTGTGTTATAGGTTCAAAATGTCTTTCTAGCATGCAAAGTAATTACTTTTGGTTATAAGAAATTAAAGAAATAAGGGTGCCTAATGAGGAGTGGAGGATTATGAATCCAGACTTTTTGGTCATCATGAGTATCATTTTGCTGCTGTGCCAGAGAACTTGGAAGGGTGACAGCTTCCTACCAAGTCCTGTGGGGTTTCTGAGGCAGCTGAAGTACTACTAATCAAAAGTCCCTGAGATATGAAGAGGTTAAACATGCTGGGAACTAAGCTGAGAGAGATAACAAAGGCTTTTTATCATCACACTACAAATGCCATGGCACTTCCTGGGAGACCAGTGTCAACTAGAAATGACCAAAGCTATTCATTGCTTCCCAGAGGTATGGCCAGCTCCTCCAGATAGGTGAAAGAACAGCAAACAAGAACCAGTACAGGAGTTTCTCAGTAGTGTATGAAGAAAAGTTTGCCAGAGCTCTAACAAAAGCTCCCCTGGGGCCACCATAACACAGCTAGGGATGGGGCCGAGCAAGAGGTAGTTAAAACAATTGGCACTCCCCTGGAATTAGACCCCCTTGGACATTTCTTCTCAGCCCCTTGTGTCAGTGAGAGAGAACTCTCAGCAGTAGAGGGAATTTTTTTTTTCTAGATAAAAAGTGGTGCCTCATTCCTATAGACTTACAGAAAACTGCATTTGAAAGGCTACCTGAGGGTCATTTGGAAATGTATCAGAGGGGGATCAGAAATACTGTAAATTGCTCTCAGATGAACTGTGACATTATGGAAACTCTTAAGGTTTGTCATATATGCCAAAATGCAAAACAAGTAAAGTGAAACATTTAGCATTGGGGACACAGAACAGACTTCCTGGAACAAAACAGGCATAGATTTGATTTGTTTAAACTCACAATAGAAATGCTTCTTTATCTGATCCATTAAAAATAAATAAACAATAAATAAACAATAAATAAACAATCCAACAGAATCTGCTTTTTAGATCTCTGCTTTATAGGTCTGATGGTAGATTGTCAAAAAATGTATAAGGACCTACTTGCTTATAATACATTAATTGAACTCATATTGATGAGCTTTTTTTGGTTTTGCTTTGAGCAAGTACTTCCGTGACTAAATCTCACTGACACCTTCTTTAATTGGGATGATATCTAACCTTGTGCAAACAATGATACAAAGTCAATGCATTTCTTCAGTCACCACAATAAGCATGAGCAGGATTTAGGGTAGTGGATTACTGTGCTGACCTTTGAAGAAAATGCAAATCTGTAATCTCTCCTAATTTATTAGTTAGTTTAAATGTCTAACAGTAAAATTGCTGAGAGAACTTCTAGAGGCAGCAGTTTTATCCCTTGCAATAAAGCTGCAGGCTCAGTCTTCAGTTAAAAATATGTCCATAATTCTCATGTTAGGGATTAGTGAGCAGATAGAGGAGCTAGAAACAGAGGCACAACACAGATCAGAATTACTCTTTACCTCCAAGAAAATGAAAAGCTTTTCTTAGAGGAATGGCTAAATACAGAGTCACATATTCTGGAGGAATGTGGTGTGACTTTCTAATACATTCTCTTTGTAAACCTGTACTGCAGGGGAAAAAGAAAAAAAGAAAAAAAAAAAAAAAAAAAAAAAAGCCTGTCCATAGCATTTGTACAGAAGGTAAAGAAATCAGCTGGAAAGAAATTAAAATGCTATTTTACTGTAGCAGCAAACATATTGGTGAAAGGCTTTGTTGTTTTTCTCCTGACAGCATTCTAAAGGGCACAATGAGTGCCCAAAGGTATAAACTCAATTTAGGTTTTAAACAACGTTACTTTGTGGGTGTATGTTTATTTTGAACAAATTCCAAGAAAGAAAGCAAAAGCAAAATTGTAATGCAAGTATTCGTTTCTTTCTGGTTTCCCAAATCATTTCTGCATGATTAAATCTCCTAATATTGCTTCAAGAAAAATTAGAAATTAGAAATTGTTGTCATTTTCAAGAGAAGAGGAAAAATAAGAATTAATACAGATGAAAATGATTTCAAGTTGTGATGTTAAGATTTCCTTTTAACCAAAAAACCTTCGGAGCAAGTGTTGAACTGATGAGGTAAGCATAACTGTGTGATTTGTCAGGTTGATCTTGTCTCTTCTTTTATTACAGATATTTTGTTGGATGATGTCACAGATGGAGCACTCCACAAAGAAGGCCACAGTGTGAAAATTTTGGTTACTATAAGCAAGGGCTATAGCCGAGCCAAGGTAAGTTCATTATCCAAAGGTCTAGTCACAGAACTACTTCTCTGACAAATCTTGCATTACAGTAGCTAAGATCCTTTAAGTATTTTCAGTCAGGATCTCAGTAAATATTGGAAAGACAGCAGCTATTTCCTGTGTCATCCATGCTCAGTACAGTTACACACTCTCCATAGACTACTGTCATATGGCCTCTTACTGCCTTTGTGGTGGCTCAGACACCACCAATTCTCAGTTTAATTAGTAGTAAGATGTTTTGGGACTTGCTAACTCTTTTTTAAAGTGGTTATAAATTAAATTTATGCCCTTTGCTTCTTAGTCTGCAACTATGAATCTGCTGCTAGGTAATCAATGTGGAATTCCATTGTTGTATTTTCATGTTCTATGTTGCAGAAATACTCCTTATACTATGCATCTTTTATTTACATTCAACTCTCTATAAATACAGATCAAATTTTAGAGAAGATTAAGATACTGTATTTCCTTCTGTATAAAGATATACCAAAGTAATATCATCTATACATATTTCAAGCACAGAGACAATTAACAAAGCTGTAGTATCACATTCCAAATATTATTTTTCCTTATTGGAAAAACAATGAATCTTTATAGCAAACTAATTGCCTCCATTTTTAGTCCAGTTTTCAAAATCTCTCTTTGTAGGATCAAAAAACACATGCATATCTGATAGGATCAATTGGAGTCAGTGGAAAAACAAAATGGGACGTTTTAGATGGTGTAATCAGACGTCTCTTTAAGGTAAGGCATTGAAAAATTAGCTCAAGTATTAATTCAATAGTCTTTCTCAATTAAGAAAAATCTGTTATATTTTGGTTTGTCTTAACAAGTGTTTTTTTTTTGTTTGTTTGTTTGTTTGATTGTTTTATTAACATATAGCTAGTACCAGTATTAACCTTTATTATTAATGTTGCTATACTTTTTTCATCATCATAATCATTTTCTATTGAATATGACTGCAAGAATCTCCTTGCCAAATGAACTCACCTGTACCAAAATATTTTTCAAACTTCTTTCATTCAATAACCACGTATCTAATCTATGTTTATATTTTATACTTTAATATAATTTCAGGAATATATTTTCCGAGTGGACCCAGCTACTAGCCTGGGTTTAAGCTCTGACTGCATTGCTAGCTATTCTATAGGGGATGTAATTAGAGCCCATAGCCTAGAAGTGCCTGAACTGCTGCCTTGTGGATATCTGGTTGGAGATAATAACATCATCACTGTGAACCTGAAAGGTAAAACCCTAAGAATATTTTTGCAGACACTGTACAGTCAATCACTGAAATCCCCAATACTTTTTTCTTTTCCTAAGTCCTAACCTTTCTGTATTTTGTCTCCAGTTCGAAGATGCATTTATCACACAAACTCTTTGTAGAGTTTAGATATTGTACAATATTATTGGATATTGTTACAATGTCTAACAAAGTGGGGCATTTTGAGGCAAATACAAGAATATCCCTTTCATTTTCTGACAGCCAAATCACAGCAAAATACAAATTCCTGAACAGTAGCCAAAAACAAAAACAAAAAAAGATATTATGATCAAAATATTTATGCATTACCCAGTACCGTAGGAGAAATTGGAGACATTTAAAAAGCTGTAGGGATCTGCTGTTGGAGGGGGGCCTTCAGAAGAACTGTCCATATATTGTTATGACAACCAGCAACCCTTGAGGCTGTCACATTGACCTCTTTTTTTATCTTGGTTGCCTATAGTGTCTGAAACACACACCTTTGCCTTGCTGAGCCTTCTTTGCACAGTTAACTTGATTTCATTTCTCCCATCTTTCTAGTCACACTGACATTGACACTATTTAATATTTTGGCCCTGTGGAAGGGTGTAAGCATTTCCACAGTAATGAACCCCCTGATAGGAGTCTGATTTAGGAAGATGCATCTCACCTTGCTTTAGAGCATGGCACCAAGGATGAAGACAAGCCATTTTTCTTTTCTTTTGTTCCAGGAGTGGAAGAAAACAGTTTGGACAGTTTTGTGTTTGACACATTAATTCCTAAGCCAATTACCCAGCGTTACTTTAATTTACTAATGGAGCATCGCAGAATTATTCTTTCGGGACCCAGTGGCACAGGAAAGACCTATTTAGCTAATAGGATGGCTGAATATGTTATAACTAAATCTGGCAGGAAAAAAACTGAGGATGCAATTGCAACTTTTAACGTAGATCACAAGTCAAGCAAGGTAAGTTACAACTGAAGTGATATCCTATTGCCTTCATATTGTTTTTAGTGAGAATATAGAGTAGACCCTAATAATTGGCATATTGTTGTATTGCTCAGTTAGCATCTTTTTCTACAAGGATTCAGTCTCCAATCCCAGGGAAGACTAGAGACCAGATCATTCTCTTGTAAACAAACCACTGCAAAGGGAGTCAGAACTTTTCCTTATTTGAGGAAATTCATCTTAAGGATATATGCAGAGTCACACATCTATGTAACTTTAGTTCTTAGAGTGTCTGTAATTCCTTTGTCAGAAGGGCTGGATATATAAAAAAGCTGGTCTAACTTGCTTTTCTGTAGTGGTAATAGCAGTTTATTGTTAGTGAAGGTTTGAGAATGAGGATTTTGAACTACTCTCTTGGGTGCTGCTTCTTAATAAACAGTACATAAATATGACTGCTGCCATGGTTTCTGACATGAATTGGTCAGGAAGCTGACCATATTAAAATGACTTCATGCATCATGTCACACTCAGAGTGATTTACACAGCTCAGATTATCAAGCTTCTAATATGACTACCCAGATTATACTAATGACTTGCTATCCTAAACTGAGTATACTCCTAACTTGGTACCCTAGGAAAGAAAAGGAAAAGTTTTGCCCAGAGCTTTCTGATTTGCACAGAAAATAAAGAATGTTAACATAGCGTAAGAAGGAAGCATACACAGATCTCAAAGGGGTGAGAGGACCATTCCAGTAAAAACATCACTTTTCTCTGCCTTAATGCAGAGTATTTGTGTTGCCTTTTTCTTTGGCAGTGAATGCGTTCATGTTTTATTGCTGTACCATATATACATTCGTAACAGATATTGTCCTGTGAAAGAGCAAACTTCTGAGTTGCTGGAAAATTACTTGTTGTACGTGGTGTATTTTTGTTTGTTTGTTTTTTGTTTGTTTTGTTTTAGTTTTGGTTGGCTGTTTTTTTCTCCTTTTCCTTTGTTTCTAGGACAATTTACATAGAGTTTGTAGTAAAAAAAATAAAAAACATCATTGTAAAATGCCAAGTGTGCTTGAATAATACAGATGGTACTTTTTGGAAGAAAACCATGATGCTCCCTAAAGACACCAGAGCATAAAAAGCCAAACAAGTCTTTCTTGAAATAAGAAAAAGGTTGCATATTCTCCTCAAAGAGAAAAAAAAAATCTGCTATTCCTGATCCAGGAAGTGAAATGGCAATAGGAACTTTGCCTGTAATACTGAACATTCCTAACACTGACAAAATTAGACACCTCTAGGGATACAGCTGTAAAACTTGACTAACCCAGACCCTCAAGTGCAACAAAGTGTCAGGGAAAATATAAAAGGTTTTGATTATAGAAAGCTTGCTTTTACTCCAGCAATATATGGCAGCCAAACAGATAGCTGACAAAAATATTTACACAAGGAACTTTATTATGAGGTGTAATAGAGTATCCCCAAGAGGTTGAACAGATTTTCAGTGACAATAGTAAAAGGAGATATCTGAGGAAGCAGTTCAATATGCCTAGGTTGTGTAACAATTTGGGGCTGGGTTGCTTCTTTGTTTCTTTTTGTTTTGTTTATATATATATAAGCATATAAATGTAGCATATATTTATATGCATATATTTATATGCATATAAATGTAGCATTCATAGAAATGTATAGGATATTTCACTGCAACCTGTTTTCCAATGGAGATATTTTGCCAGCAGGTTTCTAAGGACTGTGTCCACCAAATGGGAATGTGTATGCTTCAGTCACTTGCCTTGAGTTTAGTGCCTTTGTTCATCTTAGCATGTGGCTTCAATGTTGTCCTGTCTAAGAAGCAGGTCCTCCTGCATGTGCTCATCCAGCTGAACTGTCCACAGTGGTGAAACTCTGTAGCAGCCTCTTTATCTTTCTGAAAATCTTTTCCCCTGAAATTGCATCTGTGGTTTAATTGGGTTATTTTTTTTTTATCTTTCTGATTTTCATTAATCCTACTGAAGGATCTGCGACAATACCTAGCTAACCTAGCTGAACAATGCAGTGCTGACAACAATGGTGCTGACCTCCCTGTGGTCATAATTCTGGATAATCTCCACCACATCAGTTCACTAAGTGACATCTTCAATGGTTTCCTCAATTGTAAATATAATAAATGGTAGGTAGAAGCTATTTTCTCCCCTTCCACACACATTTTGCAATTAAAATGGTAAAAGCTGTTTGTTACTTTGCAAAATAATATATCTCAGGGAAAAATTAGACTCCCTTAGGCTATGACCCTATGTGGGTCTTTTAATTTAGCGACTTGAATAATTTTGACCCTCTTCAGCCAAGTACTTATGTGCCTGCTTTATATATATGACGTACGTGCATCTCAGTGAGATGTAAATGTGTCACTGAATTTAAGAGTGTACTTAAATCCTTGACTGAATCAGGGTCTTATCCCTTTTGCCCTGTCAGATCACACAAGCTCATTAGTACCCTGAAGACAGTTTATGAGAGAGTAAAAAGAAATGTGCTTTATAATAGTAGAATGTGGGACATGTACGAACCCATGAACCCATGCAGAAGCAGCTCTATACCTGGTGGACAGTTTTCCTGTGAGCTGTAGTAGTGCAGAAGTGTAAAGCTTGATGACTGTCCTTTATTGCCAAGCAAGAATAAAAAATAATGTTTTCTGGGACTTCTGCTGGTCAAATATATTGGCTATTTCTATTGTAAAAGCACCATCAAAGGGACTTCTCTTCATAAAATCACTGCATGCTATGTCCTACTCATGAGATTCACAGCCTTCTGAAATTAAAACTCTAAGCTTACTACAAAATAATGAGGTACATGAACACAGGGTTGCCTCATTTATTTCTTTATTACAGGTGAGTGCTAGTAAACTACAAATGTGCAGAGAGGGAAATCATGCAAGAATAAGCATTAAAAAAAAAAAGTACTACATTAAAAAAAAAGGAAAGGTACTACAGAAATATTTTAAATCTAAAACTACAACATATCCACGTTTTCTTCAAAATTAGTGTAGTGCAGCTAAGAATAAAGAATATTCTCTGAATATCTGAAAGGATTCTCCCTCAACAAAACATACTACTTCTCTTTCCAGTCCCTATATTATTGGAACTATGAACCAGGGAGTTTCTTCTTCACCAAATCTGGAGCTGCATCACAATTTCAGGTACATTCACTCTGTTTTTACTGTGGCCATGTTTGCACAGAACTTTCAAGCTCCCTGCTTCTCAGACCAGTTCTTCAACAAACATTGATCTTTGTCTCATCACGGCAAAGTGTTTTAGCTTCTGTGGCTCTTCTGTGCTGATATGGTGTTTGGGATAAGATACTTTCCAGCATCTCTATAAAGATGCTGAACATAATGGCATTCTTGCATTCCATTTGTTTTCAGCAATGCCTTGAATTCCTGATGGAAAGTGTAACAGTGAATAACATGGTTTATCAGAGCAGTTTTGTATGTGCTGGCTCACGAGACTTCGAAGCTTATGACATTATCATCATCTGTATGTTTAAGAGGAAATTATATACTTGCTATTCATTGCTACTTGACATTTATCGTTTCTACACAGGTGGGTGCTGTGTGCTAATCACACAGAGCCTGTTAAAGGCTTCTTGGGCAGATATCTGAGAAGGAAACTGATTGAGACTGAAATAGAAAAGAACATACGCAATAATGAGCTCATCAAAATCATTGACTGGATCCCAAAAACATGGCATCATCTCAACAGCTTCCTAGAAACACACAGTTCTTCAGATGTAACCATTGGTGAGTCTTGGTGGAGTGGTTTGAAATAAAGATGTAGACTAACCATTTTAGAGATCTAAAGGTTGAAGGTTGAATTCTCTTTTTAAAAGTTGTCATCTCTCAGTGGTAAATACAGCCTAAGTGTGGGGAATGTGACTGGTTTGTGTTGCCAGCAAGGTTGAAATGAAAATGGAAAGACAGTGTATATTTCCTGTTATTTATGCCTTGGTTGCTAAAGACTTTCAAGTAAATTATCATCATTTAGCAAACTAGCAAGTGGGAGACATATCTGTACCTGAGGTCTTCTGGTGGAATTGCTATGTTAGCAAAAAGTCATCTTTTTACATAACTTTGCCATTAAAACTTTCAAGTGTTAATCAGGCCTTAGAATTGGATAAAGTGACACTATTTCATTTTTAATAAAAGTTTACTGATAGATCCCATACTGTAGCCCTGCATTAGTATTCTCTATGTTTGAGTTTACTCCAGTGTTCCTTTTTTAATTCTGTGAGGATTATTTTCAGTATGCTCCCTAATTCTTCTCTTTCAACACACAATTTGACTTCTCAGGTCCCCGCCTTTTCCTCCCTTGTCCTATGGATGTTGATGGCTCCAGAGTGTGGTTCACAGACCTCTGGAACTACTCCTTGGTTCCATATCTTCTGGAAGCAGTGAGAGAGGGACTTCAGGTATGTCATTTGCTTCCCTGCATTTTTTTTTCTTAGTTTCATAGTCTTTCTCCAAGTTACTTTTAATCAACGCATCCAATTGTGAATGCTGTTGCATTTACAAGAAATCTGTGGTGGGATTATAGAAATCAGTGTTGGGCTCCTTTTGACTTGCTCATAACCTGACGTACAAAATTTGTCTTTCTCTGCTCCAGCAGTAGCATATCTAATATTTTATGAGAGGGTTTCACCTCTTTGACAGGTGGGGGGTTCTTTTTCCTCTGTTTAAATAGAGTTCATAGCAATGCTTAATAAAGCTCAGATTGCCTCCCTGTATAAGGCAGTCTCAACCAGCCTCTACATGGGAGAGTTAATAGCCCTTACCGTGGTGTAAGAAAAAAGCATTGGTCTGCCTGATCCTCCCCCGACTATGTACATGAATATTCATGCAGGCATATTGAAAAGCTTGTGAACAAATATCCAGCCAGACTGAGATCGATTACTCCTTGGTCCCACTGAACATGAGGGTCTGTCCCTTTTTACCCTTGTATCTTGCACTTCCGTTTATATTTCCTCAAGTTTTGATCTCTCCTTTTTTCTTCCTCTGTATGGGCAAAGGTTTTCTCCTGACTGTAATTCTCATTGTGGATATTAGTTCATTGTGCTATTAGTTCACCATTCCCTCCATCCTTTCTTCTCCAGGCATTAACACTAGTTCTACTCTCTTAACATTCTCCATTGATTGCTGCTGAACTAGCAAAGTTTAATAGCAATTTTAATAGAAGGAGGGCTACAACTAGATTCACCATATAAAGGACTATAAGATGTCCCAATTAATTTAAGATTTAGGACCATTGCACATCTTTCAAGTAAACATAAATTTTGAAATTAATCCAGACTTTTTTTTTTTTTTTTTTGCTTTTCCCTGTTTCCTTTCCTTTCATGTAGTGCAACTCTGCCCTCTGAAAATATGCACTGTGGAAAAGCTATATTTTTGCCACTCATAACAGTGAAAAAATTACTGCACAGTGCAGAGGGGATTGTTTTGGAATAGTCAAAGAACTGTGTAAACAGCTGCAGTTTCTTTATGGCCTTGTATTGACATAGTGACATACTGATAAGATGGAGGTTTCAAATCTTGCCTGTTGAGTATCTCTTGCTTTCCTACAACTGTTTACCTCTCTGGGAATTACAGTGTGTTTATGCCTTGTGCAAAAAACTGCCAAACATCTGATAGAACAGCCACAGTGAGATTAACAGCACTTGTTTAGATCAGCTATAAAAATGAGGTGATATTCTTCATGTTCACATTTTTCCAAGCATACAGGGTAGGTACTTAAATGGAAACTTCAATTCTGGAGCAGAAGATGGCAGCAGACAGAAGAAAATATGTTGTTTTGTGAACCATTCCAATTTTTATATGCTTTGGATGCCTTCCATAGAATAGTATTATTAATAATAAACAGAAATCTTTTTTATGGTATAGTTAAATGTTCCTGGTACCAGAGAAGGGTAGAAACTGACTTTCTAGTATGGCACTTCGTAAACTCACTTGCCAGGCGTGGAGTTTATAAACCTTGCCCCAGATTCCAGAAAGGATTTAGTTACTGTTCTTCTCAGATGAGGGGAAATGCTGCCTACAATCAGGAGTTAGCTTGCTACCTCCATGAGAAACACTTCCAGCCTATTTAAGCAGGTACCTGCTAAGCAGCTGAACCTCTGTGTAGGGCAGAAGGAGTCTGAGTATCTGTGTACACAATATAGGGAACTTGACTGCCTAAACTGAAGCTCTGGATTCAGCAAGTGCCTGGGAGCAGGTGTTACAATGATAAGCACAACTCATCTCTCCGGCTTTAGCACTAGAATCCTTCGCTGTTTAACTTCCATGAAGAGTACAGCCCATCTCAATGCCTCTGCCAATGTTACACTCATTCCTGGACTGTGTGAAGCTGCTTGAGCTAGGAGAAATCATGGAAGCTCTGGCAGCAGGCTCCCAAGCCCCATGTGTCATTGTCACTATCACATTGTCACACATAACACAGCTAAAGGAAATCTGTAAAGCAGCAACCAAGGGTCTCTCAGTTAACATGTTGCTTCTGAGCAGCACTACAGGGAGCGTGCATTTTAGTGAGGAAGCTTCTGGGCCTCCTTAATTTTCCTTCCTCCTATCCTTCCAGATGCATAAGCCTTTTCATGCTTCATGGTAGGGAAAATCTATCCTTTGTGAATTTCTTATTTTCATTAACCTCATGAAAGATCTCAAGGTGTGGACAGATGTCTGCTTCTGCATCCTGTTTTGCTAGGAGAAGAGAACAATCAGTTCTGGCACTTCCTAATTCACTTCAAACAAAATCCAATTAACTTGAATGCTTTAGATAGGTCTGAGTTAATTTCACTGATATGCCTTAAGCAAGTTACCAAAAGGTCTCATTGCTTATTGTGTCAAAAACTTGTAGCTCTCACTGTTGCCTACAAGTATCACCAGTTACAGAGTGCTTTTCAACTTGCAGCTACTCTGGGTATTGAAGGAGCACTAATGGAGATGAGGTGTTTTGAATGTCGTATCATATTTGAGTGCTGAGCATGTCTAAAAACAAAACATTTACTAAAATGGTTTAGGTGTGTTTGATGACTTTTATTTGCTATTACAACTGGTACTGGAAGCTCTGTAGGATACTTACCTGTGCTTTATCCATACTACAGATGTACGGTAAGAGGGCACCCTGGGAGGATCCTTCCAAGTGGGTAGCTGATACCTATCCATGGAGCTCTGCAACTCTGCAACATGACTGGCCATCATTACTTCAGTTAAGACCAGAAGATGTTGGTTATGAAGGCTATGCATCAGCAAAAGAAGGAACAACCTCAAAGCATGTTCCACAGACTGATACGGAGGGGGATCCCTTGGTAAGATTTAAACTTTGGAAAAAATGTTTTTCAGTATGTATTTCACTGTCACATGTTAAATTCTACACTGTACAGTAAAAAAATGTACTGTGTACCTGCTCCAAAGTGTGCTTTTAGAATAAATCCTACTACAGTTTATAAGAAGTAATGAAAATAACAGAAAAATCTAGCAAGAGGGCAAGTATCACCATCACATTAATGTGTCCCTAAATAATATGCATTTTGCATCTGCCCAGAAATCTTTATAATGTTTGGATACCATTCTTAAGCAACTTGATTAATCAGCTTATTCTGAAAACACCTTTCCAGGTTGGACTGTTTGTCTTCTACATTCTATAAATGAAGCACTGAGAAACTCACATTATCTAACTTTGCTGTCATAGAGAATTTAGTGGAAATGCAAATTAGACTGTTATCCTCCCATTCCCCAGAACATTTCAAGATAACTGATGACTGTATAGCAGTCTTAATGTAAAAGGAATGCAAGTATAGTGGCATTAAAAGATAAGAGGTTTATTTCCCTAAGTGCCATGTATTGTTTTATTTAAATATGATCCCAGATGCTTGGGTTTACCATTGCCTCCTCTGATAATGGAATATTAAATTGCATATATTGAACTGCTGTTTCTGTATAGTACTTTCTCTATAGACAGTGTTTATCATAATTCATAATACTATTTTAGAGAATTGAACCTCTGGCACATAGGGAGCCCTTTGAAAAAGGGAATATTTGAGAGGAAAATGTATTTAACTCTTATCGGTGCTAAAGCAATGACTTCTCAGCCTCCCTGAAATTTTTGGTACTCATACTCAGACTTTGAACCCCAAGGAAATGTGGGAAATCAAGTCATCTGATCTCTCGTCTTTCAGAACATAAGCCTTGGGGTAACTGACCCTGTGATTCAGGCTGCCAGAGGTTTTATTTTCCAGGCTTCCAGCAAACATGCATCCCCTTCCACTAAGGTGAAAATACTTGGCCAGGCAGAGTTCAGCGTCCAGCCACCATTGCTTCCTGCACACTGTGATCAGTTGCTTTCAGCTTCCTCTATCAAACTAGTTATCAGAAGCCTTGGGGCTTGAGGTGGAGTTCACCAGGCAAGAGACACTGACAGGTGGGGAGCACAAGCATATCCAAAGACTATCCTTGAGGAAATAGGGCATTTCACAAGTAGGCTGTGTTACACACCCACTGCATATATCCAGTATGTTCAGGCATGGATACTTACATAAACCTCCAGCAAAAGCTTCCTGATTAAACACTCTTCAATTCCAGGAGAAAGCTTTGTGTGGGTTGAAACCATAGAGATGTAAGGATTCATGAGCAAACAGGGAAAAGGTGCTTAACACACACACACAAGGATATCTTTGCCTCTTTGGTATTTCATTGTCTTTTTGTTTGTTTGTTTGTTTCTTTCTTTGTCTGTTTTTTTTTTTTTTTATTTTGTTTTTCTAAAGACAGATCATTTGTTCCTTTAAAAGCAATAAAATTGTGTTCACAATGTCAACAGTGCTTGCAGCCCTGAGTATGCTGGCAGAAGTGGATGTTTTACAAATAAAATCCTGATGGTTATATACAGTTAGGCATTGAGCATCCAAGTAATTTTCTGGGACTTAATGCTGTTTTTGATGTGTTGTTTTTTTTTTTCAGATGGACTTCAAGTCCTAATAGTGCCCAAATTAATTTTGTGGGGGCTCGCCCTCTCTCAGGAAGGAAGGTCGGTTGCTGTTCCCCTGCTGCAGTCAGCCCGTCAGCAGCAGATGGGACCCTTTTTGGAAGTAGCTGGCCTTGGTCCACCCTGCGCTCTCTCCCTCCCCATCTCTCTCCTGCAGAGGGTATATGTTAGTGTGATTATGTTTTCAGTTGCATTTTCAATATGGTGCATCTACACCATCCAAAAATTATCTGGAAGCTTGACTGTCTCCAAATATGGGCCCAGATGTCCAGCTGTGATATGGCTTCCTTCCCTTGCTGGTGGTGCAGCTGCAGCCGTTCTCACCCCTGAATGAAAGAGAGTTATCAGGCAGCTCCATTATATCCCTCTGGCTCTCTGGACCTTTAAATGCACACTGCTATTTAAAGACCAGAAGGTAGGGAAAAGGGTGCCAGGAGGAGCCGCTGACACCCTGCCCTTTCCGAAATCCTTTTGTATGGTCCCCTCAGCTAGATACCAGCACACCTTGTACAGCAAGGCAGCTTAATTAAATTTTAACACGGCCACTGCAGCATTAAATGAGACAAGATTATGTAAACATTTCTTTCTTCTTTCAGATGAATATGCTAATGAGGCTTCAAGAGGCAGCCAACTATTCGAGCGCACAAAGCTGTGACAGCGATAGCACCAGCCACCACGACGACATTTTGGATTCGTCCCTTGAATCGACTCTCTGAAAGGGACAAACCTTGGTGGAGGATTATGGTAAAACCTGTTTCCACTAGACCACTGCCAGTATTAAAGCAGCACGCCGAGGTCCCTGAATGAGAATGGTGTGTTGTAGGTAGGCAGGAGACCTAACTCTGCAAAGTCAGGAAGAAAAATTGAAGTGGAAAGCTTGAATTAGTTTAATTTCAAGGCGTTGTGATACCTACGGAGCCAAGTGAGACTCCATTTGTCAACTGGAAAATGCCCTAAATCAAGGGCATCTAAGCAGATTGCACACGTGTTAGCCAAACTGGAATTTATTTTTTTCTTTTTGTCTTTCTCTTTCTCTCTTTCTCTGCCTCTCTCTCTGCATCTCTGTTTCTCTGTAAAAGTTTACAGTGCAACTTGGGTTTTTCTTGTTGGTTTTCTTTTTTTTTTTTTTTTTTTCCCTTTAGTTTACCCTGAGGCACTGCATGAACAATGCAGTCTTCTAATTCTCTTCTAACCTCTGTTGTGCCACATGGTGCTGGTCACAGGACTGCAGTGGTGTTTGTGTTGTACGCTACTGCCCATTCCAAAATGAGTCAGAGATGATGATAGTAACTCAGAAAGCACAAACAGTATTGTGCAATCACCAGAAAACATGACTGTGATATGCTGGATAAGTGCCAATTTAATTCTAACTGCCATGGTCACGGTGATGCGCTCCATCAAGTTTTTAGTATACGAGTCACAGATTTTATAAAGTTGTTTTTACCACAAAGGTCTTTTTTAACCACCTGCCCACTCCTTAACAACAGTTTTATACCAATTATTAACCAACACTGATTAAAGGCTTCTTAGGGCTTCATTTGTTTGAGCCTTTTCAGTGAAAGAAGGAACATTTCTTATGGTGCTGTCTCACTGCCTTAAAACAGATTTCTAGAACAGTTTTACAGTTGGTTTAGTTCCTAAACCATTGGTAATTTACACTGTTTTTTTCTTCATTTACTAATGAAAAAACGTCAGTTAACACAGTAGCCTCATATCTGTATATCATGATTTTTTAAAGAAATGGATAGGAGAAAGAACAGTTGCTATATAATATTTTTATCTTGTGAATAGATTGCTCTGCCTACCCTCAGAAAAACACAAGGAACCCAAACCCACTTTCACTGCCACCTAAATGCTGAGAAAATAGGCTCAAATCCATTTGGTCCCATGGAATGGAGTTTTTGGAGGATAGATGTTTTGAATTTTTATCCAGCAGAGCTGGATGCACTTGATGCAGCATGAGCACAAATATATGTTTTTTGTTTTTTGGTTTTTGTTTTCCTTTTTCTAGTTTTAGCATGTTGTTTTGATTGCTATTGTTGTACATGAAAAATCAGCATAAAAGAACACTGAAGCAGTGATGTCCACTGTGGAAGAGGAAGAGTTTATACTGTAAAAGTGGGTTGGTTTTGCACAGTCTACTGGGTGGGTAATGTAAATATGAAAAAAGAAAAACAAACAAACAAACAAAAAAAGCCTTGCACAAATCAAATCAAAAACAAGCAAACAAAAAATTGTATTTTATTCTGTTGGTGTTAAGAGATGTTTCACTTGCTGAGATTTCCTGTATGTTGCAAACAAATACAGAATGCAAACCTTAAAAGCTGTTATTACCTGGTGTGTTTGTCCTGTACTTACAGTTGTTCTGACTATGCAGGAGCTATCAATGCTACAGTGAGCATGTTTCAATATCTATATGAAGCCAATACATTTTGGGGGACAAAACATCGGGAAATGTTTAAGTGCATATGTCATGGCAGGCTACAACCAGATTGCATTAAAACTGCTCAGAATATCCGGGAGTGCTCCTTTACCACAAGAGGCATCCGGTTCAAATAGGTGCATATAAACCAGAAGGTACCTAAGGGCTTTGGCATTGTGTAGACATGTACTGTACACCTCCATGGATGTTATCTTCAGGATGTGTATTTGGTGCTATTAACTCTTTGTGGCCACCCCGTGGTCACTCGCTGTAAAACAAAGATAAATCAATGCAGTTTTCAAATGGCACTGAGCTGCATCACTGAATCTAGAGGTTCCTACACGGTGCTATTGCCCTAATAAAACTCCAACTGATGTTATGCATGTAGGATTCAGTCAGACCAACATCATGCCCCCAAAATCTGGATCCATTTCTGCTGTACAATGTCAGTGCGTACATCCTGACTGACTCAAAGAACTAAAGGAAAGCTGCTCTTTCCTGTACCTGTGCTCTGAGCAAATCTGCAGATCTTTTCCTGCCATATTTAACACACAAACACACAATATCACATATACAAAACTTCCTGCAATACATCTCAGTGAGTCCACCTAGTTTACAACTCAGAAATTGTTTGTGAAACATTTGTCTGTATACATTTTATATTTTGTACATTTTTGATGTAACATATCATGTAAATAGACAGAAACAGTGAAATAAATCATCTGAAAAGTTTTGTAGTCTTTGTAAAGCCCTAATAATAAGTATTTGGTGTCATCGGACTTAACTGGATGATGTATTTTCTATTGGTTTATTGTTCCTCTAGCTTGTAAACCAGCTTGCGTATATTTTTTTGCAGGTGTGCGCACTGTATCTGTCTAAATTATTACTTTGCCATTAAAGTGGAATTATTTATTGAAAACACAGTCTGGTGTTTTTGCAGTCAGGACCACTTAACGGTTAGATATTATGTCAAACAAAAACATATAAACAAAGTGACAAACTGAAGGATGTAATTTTCTGAATTCGGCAGAACTAATCTGTGTAAAAACAAAATTAGCTACTCCTTCTAGTTCCAGGGTTTTGATATTATTTTTGAGTGCCTGTTTCCATGGTGAGAACAGGTTGTAGAGTTCAGAAACAACTTTAAAGGCTCCCCATTTTCGAGATTATCTTCAAATGCAAATATATTTATTTCAGTGGTGGCAAACTTGTACAGGACTGGTGCACTATTATGGCTTATTTTCAAACCTGAAAGATTTAGGGCCACTTCCTCAGAAGGTATAAATCAATATAATTTAATAGAATTCAATGAAAGCAAGTTCAAATATGTTAGTTAGATAATCATAGATTTTGAGGCTGGAAGAGATCATTATGCTCCAGTGAGTGGTAGCACCTCAGCTATAAGTCTCAGCAGCAGGTCTGTAATTTCCCTGAAATTGTCATATCCTTGGAAAAACTTAACAGTACGAAGTAGAAGCTCTAGCACATCACTGTCAATGCAGCTAATTATTCAGTGGGTTGGTTTGTTTTTTGGTGCTTTATTTTAGATAGATCTTAAAAAGTTCCTACTTTTCAAGACAAAAAATAACCCAAATTGCGTTCTGTTATGCCTTTTCCTTCTGTATTAGGAAGCCAACAACAATCAAAACCATAATGTATGTTAAGTAATAGTCTTCCTTGCTTTTTTTCTGGAGAAGGAAGTAGCTTGCTCATTCTTATCTTTTTATGTAAAGACATGCTTTCCAGACCCCAAGATATTTTTGCAAGACTTTTTGAACACTTCATTTTGTCAGAGTCCTTTTTGACATGTGGGTATGAGAATTGCACATGGTATTCCTGTGATGGCTTTACTTATGCTATAAACAGGACTAATATCACCTTCCTACTCCCACTTCTTATTTTGCCTGCTTAGGCTTCAGTGGTGACATTCACTCTCTAATTGTATCATCCTACTGCAGGCTCATGTTCAGTTAATTATCTACCAAGACCCAGAGTTCTTTTCATGTTGCATCATTTCAAAATCACTTTGTCCAATCCTGCCTGTATAAACCATGCTCTTTGCTCCTTAGATGTAAGATTGCAAATTTAACTGTATTAAAAGAGTATATTCAAATCAGCCCAACCTACCAAATGATTCAGATCATTATCTACAACTGTCATCTATATAATTTACTACTCGTCCAGCTTCCCTGCTTTCCCAAAACTGCTACCCAACCAATCAGTTTTCAGATGGAGGTAGCAAGTAACATCGTGTCAAGAACAAAACCCTGGTGAATCCCATTAGGAATCTCCATGACAATTTCTGATCTACAGTCACATCGCTGGGTTGCATGTCATTGGTGTATTTGTATTCCAGTTAACATGGGTATAAATATCAGAACATCACACAAAACCATGCGTGCATAATGCTGTAGGAACTACTGGATGAGTTGCATGGCTTCTCCACCACTGTTAGACTCCAAGGATGGATTTCGATTAGTTGCTGTTGCAAATGACATACGCAGAGCTGATCTTACAAGGGAAGGGGAACAGACTAGACAACTTCAGGGACCCCTTTTAGTGTGACTTTCCTATAATACAGTGTTGCAATGTCTGCATGTTACCCAGCTGCCATTAGGTAAGGGAGAAGGTATGAAATTTGTCAGACACCTTCTGTATCCACTGTGTCTGCACATCTACCTGTACTTGATCTGAAGATCTGATGGTGAATGCCCAGGTACCCAGGGTGGAATCAGGATAGCACAGCCTGGGAGAGGAAAGTGTTTTTAGCAAAGTACTTGAGACATTGCTCTTGCTCATAAGAACTCATTTTTTAAGCTATCATTAAATAGCCACTGAGTTTCTCAGCATGCACTACTTTTTCTTGATAGCTGAATAATGTCACACAAATTAAATGCTACCACTAAGTTTGGCAATGCAAAAGCTACAGATGCACTATCATGGGAGAAATGTATTGCTGGGTAATAATACCAGTAGCAGAAAATAGGATCTGTCATGAAAGATAAATTAACTAAGACCCAGGCCATGTGACCTTGCCTTTCTACACTAAATTGCATTTACTGTTCTTTGTTCAACTGCAACCTTAAGCAAACATTGATAAATAGCAATGAGTGAGCACACAAAGTGGAGCCCTGTTTTTAGTAACAAATATTATAAATGAAATAATGTTTTGTCTTTGTCAGTGTATTTACTTGTTTTGTAAGCAGTTTTTTATTAAATCAGTCTACATAATTTAGGAAACTAAAATGCATCTTGACAATTAAATGCCAAAGCTGAAAGAAAAGGCACCTGGTAACTGCTATGTAACAAAATAAAACATTTACATGATGACACATAACCAGCAGTAATGATTTTATCACACCATAAATGAATGGCTCTGAAAGAAGAAAGAAACAGACAAAATGCTTATTAGCTCTATGACCAAACCCTGGGGACTTAGCAAAGTAAGTCATTTAGACTAGTGAGCTCTATTTTAGCACTGATAATTCAGTGCATCTAAAATATGTTCTGATACTGTGTTCTGTACTTTACAAGTGCAATGAAGACACATACACAGACTGAGAAACAACAACAACAAAACAACAACAACAACAACAAAACTTCTCAGTGCAACTCAGTGCAGGTTAGTTCTTCCCCTCAGTTAAGCTACATACAATAAAGAACTACAGCAGTCCCTGAGCTACAAGAAATAATTGACTGGCAGAATGAATAATTTAGCTCAATCATTACTGCACACTTTGTATACGTGGCACGATCTCAGTGAACCCCGTCTCTGCTTATCCAGGTCAAACTAATGGCAGTGTTGGACTAGTGGTACTGACTCCTGATTGTGTCTGGGGATAGTCAGGCTGGAGGCAAAATCTTACATCTTAACTGAACTAACATTACAGGGAAGATATATTTCTCATTTAGTAGAAATAAGAAATCTAAAAGCTATTTGAGAAAAATTTATTGCCTTCTTAGTAATTGCTGTGATTAGTCTCATTATTACTTAATGTCTCTGTATTACTGCTTTTGTACTGCCAGTATGTCTCAGATATGTTATTAATAGCTTCCTTGTAAAAACTTCTGCCATCAGCACATTATCTTCTGAACTTGAAATAATACTGCTTATTCAAGAGTTGGTTAATACCTTGTTCCAGATCACCAGCCTATTTAACACGCTACATCCAGATGGTATGTTTCATCTCTAGCTTAAGTGCCTCTAACTTTAAAGAACAAATTTAGTCTTACTATGTGTTCAAATTGAGCAACATTCTTTAATTTCAGCCCTGGATAGTGTTAAGCATGTGTTTAAGTGCTTTCCTAATTCAGACTTCAGTGCCTGCAACTCATTCTTCCATAAACCACTGTCTTTAGAGGATAAGATGGTCAACTAACTGCTACAAGATTCAGCTAAATGCTGTTTGTAGAGACTGTGCAGAATATTACATGCAAGAATTATAATTTAATTGCATGCTTAGGCACAGCATTTAGTAGGATGCCTTATTGCCTGTTCTAATGATCTCTGAAGTTGAATAAAACCTTCAGACTATGTTGCGAATCAGAATGGAGGGAAGCTTCCTTTTTTGGAGTGGAGCAGCTGCTAGCAATAAAACCTAAGTGCTTGTTTGTAGTTGCAGGACAATAGAAAGGTTTCTCTACATCAAGGATGACAGAAAAGCTGCAATATGTGTTATAGGACATGCTGGAAGAAGTCTTTCATACTGGAAAAATATCAGTACTGTTCAACTGCTCCTGTTTTTTTCTGTATAGCAGAATTAATCAGTTAACTTTTATAATTAATTAAAATATTATGTTACCGGATTTCAGATACTCATGGGTATTCTGAGCTGTTCAGTAATCAAAATGTTGAATATAGGGCTGAGGCTGAACATGAACCTTAAGCATATAATACACTCCAAAGGCTGTTTTATATTGGAACTATCTGCCTAATATCAGGGACATACTATGGCAAGTAGAAATCACAGCTATATTTGCAGAAACCTTTGCACTTGGTCAAGAATGCTGAGTACTGCTTTTTCTCTGAGGGATGTTTGGGGGATCAGAGAAAAGAGGGTTTCTGGTTCATCTACCTATTTATGCTCACAAAAATTTCCCCTGCAGTTAGTTCTCTCCCCTTAGTTTTGTTAGCAGACCTTCTGAGTATCAAACCACAGTTGGTCAGGAAGTTTCCAACTAGGCAAGCTGTCCTTCCAAGCCAAAATGATGCATCCAAGAATGTCAGAGTGAACAAACTTCAGCTGCACCCCAAGCAGAAGATATTTTTGGCCTTGTTTTCTGCTAGCTTACTGAGCAGCTGCTCCAGAAGGTCCACAAGATGCTTTGCTTGGGACCCAGAGCGTGAAGCTTCTTGCTGTGGAGCCAGAGCCTCTGTTGTTGCAATGCTTCAGCTCCAAATACTGCTGATGCTGCAGGTGGATGTGGAGAGGGTCTCCAGGCTTCCCAGGGTGCCCCTTGGATGCTAGGGAAAACCCAGGCCACCACCTGCTCACATGGAAGAATGGAGCACCCCTCCTGAAGCTGGAGGTGGTATAGAAACTGTTAAGATGTGGGAGAGGGGACAAAGTCCATCTTTGCTCTGATCTGTTCCAGCCAATATAAGCAAAACCACTTATATACTTTCTGAAATTAAAACTTCACGCATTCTAGCTATTAGATTATTATTATTATTATTATTATTATTATTATTATTATTATTATTATTATTATTATTATTATTATTATTATTATTATTATTTAAGATAAGCTTTACTGATTATTATTTTTTAGTTTCCAAACACAGAAGAAGGAAATCCCTGTAAAGGTCATTCCTATATGAAAACAGCTTTCTGGTGCTAACACAAATTCCTTAACAGTTCGTTTAGACTGCTGTTGCAATGTAAATGTATGTTAATGTAGATGCTGAGTGGGGTCTGATTTGCCTTGCTAAGGAAGCCGTTCCTGCTGACTGTGGGAATTGCCATTCCCAAAGCAGGGAAGGCATGTGCTCAAAGCACTTCAGTTTTAGCCTTCCATTATTTTTTTTTTTTTTTTTTTTTTTTCCTATTTCAGATAGGAAATAGCTCTTGGTGCTGCCACAGGTCTTTCCTCTGCATTTTGCCCTCTCCCTTTTCTGTCCTTCTGACATTTAACACATCCCTTCATCCCTTTCTGCCTTTCTTCAGCTCCTCTTATAACTGCTGTTCCCATCACTGCTCAGCTTTGCTCCCCTTCTCTCCCTGGCACGTTTCACTTGACCATCTCTTTGCTGCCCAGAAGGCTACTTGCTGCTCAGAGTGTGCCAGGACAGCATCCCGTCCTTCTCTGGCTCTGAACACTGAGCATATGCTGTCACAGCTGAGCAGAGCACAGCAATAGCCATCCAAAAGAGCGATGTCCCCTCCCTCGGGCTCACTGCCTGAGTGCTGGCTTTTCTGCATGTGCCATGGCAAGGCCTGCTGCAGCAGTGGGTGAGAACAGCAGGCTCTGGGAAGAAGCCCCATGCTTTACCTATAGCAGTATGTTCACAGGGAAAAAGCTGAATCACTTCTGGGGTGGTGGATCCCTGGTGTTCCTCTTTGTTTACACATCCCACCCTTTTTCCTGACTAGGGAATACTAAGTTAAAAGCAACCTTTCACTGGTTTTCAGTACTATGCCAAAAATAAATAGCTTGCATTTTGTAGCCTAGAGGAAGACTCCATGGGATGTAAAACAGGAGGCATGCAGTGAGTTAGGACATAGGAAAGGGGAGTAGAAGCTCTGAAACTTCTTCCGTTGTCAGACAATCTGAGTTTTTCAAAGGAGTTTTATTTCTTTTGCTTTACTGCTTACCAGAGGAAAAGAGGGAAATCTATACCTCTGATTCTGTGGTGCTTCACACACCAAATTTTTACAATTTTTACATTTTCAATGTAAAAAGTGGTGGAATTCTGATCATTTTAGAGAGAACAAACAAAAGCCTCTCATCTTGAAAATGAACCAAATCTGTCTGGCATTTTCAAAGAAAAATGGAAACAGTCGTGTTACTGTAGTGATATTTGTTAAGTAGTCTTGAGCTCTGGGGAACAAACAAACAAAAAAAAATCCCCACATTTTTCCATAGCTGTCACTGGAGTTACAATAATCAGATAATATTATTTAGTACTTGCTTAGTGCTTTTGATGCCTCATCCCAAAGTACTTCACAAAGGTCACAATAAGCATTATTGTTAAGGAATGAATGGGAAAGAAATCTCATTAATGGCAGCAGGGTGCAGATAGCAATATAGCACAGCTTCATGCATAGACCTGTGCCTTGAGATGCTGCTAATGAAGAAAGCCCCAGAATTGATTAACATCTTTATTGTCTACTCTCCTTTATTTGATAGGGGGATATATACGCAATTGTTCAGAATATTTTGTGAACTGTCATCACAGAAGATGCTTTCAACAAATGAAAAAGATACTGTTAAAATTTTTTAGACCCATGATTGCTCTCAGTAAATAAGAAACAATTTGTTGCCTGTGTGAGCGTATGTAAATGTACACTCACATATGGAGAAAAAAAGAAAAGAAAATAATCATTGGATTTTTGGATTTTAGAGAAGCACATGTCAAAGGGTGTTTGATATTATCATAGTGACTAAGGAGTCTGAACTCTATTTCCAACAATGACTTAAGGCTGCCTAAGTAGTCTTTGTGTTACCCATTGGTAGTTTTTAAATCTATGGTAGTTTGTGATAGTTTTCCTCAAAATCTTTGTGCTTACAATTAAACATTATAAGGATAAACATTTCAGCTTAGATTCACATAAATTAAAGCATTTATGTCTCTGGATTCCAAATTTCAGCTTTCCCAGTTAGTTGGGCTTGGAGGCCTCCATGGTTTAGAGGAGTGGCTTTCTGTTTGCCTTTGGGAAACAGAAGACTAATTGCCTCATATGCAGTAATCTGATGTTGTTTGCAAATGAGATTTCCAGGCAATTGCTAGACATGTATTTTTGGATTCTGTATTTTTAGTTCAATAACAGTAATCTTAGATATCACTCCTTTACAGAGTAGACTGGTCCAGCCACAAACCAAAAGACTCCATTTTATTAGGACACGGTTAGGCACAACTTCTGACAGCAGTGCCTATAACTCTGTTAAACGTGCTCAGCCTATCTTTTCTCAGGAGATGGCAGCAGCAGCATTCCTGAGATGGCTGCAGTCACTTGCATTTACTTTGGGGGCTTGAGGAGCAAAGCTGGATTGGGAAACAACTTTCCCTTTCCCCCTAAAAAAGTCCTCCCTGCAGCCATGTGGAGTGTCATGCTCAGAAAAACACAGACACAAGTGTTACATGCAATGTGAGTGATGGTCAAAAGGGTATAGCTAAAGAAATATTAAAGTCCAAATTAGCTAGCCCTATCTGAACATGTTACAGGTAACCCAAAGCAAGCATTACCCTTTGAGCCAGTTAAGCAAAGGCACTGTAAGCAACGTTGCATCAGGATAGCATAACTGCATATCATAGCCACCGACTTCCCTACAAATTTCTCCTCTGCAGATGAAGCAGAGGGCCAAAGAGGAAAGGTAAGAACAGGCAGACAGTGTTTGCGTTGGGTGCTGAGCAGGATTTCATTTTGCCATGGGAGATGTTTGGGAGGTGAGGATTAAAAGTGAAGAGCAGTAATATGGGAGAAGCAGGCAGGGAGTAGAGAAAGCTCTTTTGTGTTTTAATCTTTATGTTTTCTGATGATATAGTGAAAGCACCTGAGGACTTGCATATAATGTTGAACATCTGTCATGTCTTGTTTGTGTTGTAATCCTTACCCCATGTGGAGGGGCAGGGGAAGGTTTTTGTTTTCTGAAGACATTTTTACGTGTCTGTCCTTAAATGCATGTTTTGCTGTGAGGATGAAGAAGCCAGAAGTGGCTCTTGGGCAGCAGGAGGTGGGGGCTTGCCTGGCAGGACCCATGCCTCCCACAGAGCTCTTGTGCACCACACACACTGATACGCTGATGACTGTTCAGCCAGCTGCAGTGTTCCTTACCACCTGGGGCTCTCTAGGCCTGTGGACTTCGTGTTCAGATATATCACAGGGACCTCGTCCAGCTGACATGTGACAAAGCAACAATAACCATCGCTCTTGCTCTTACTCTCTACTTACTGGCTTTGCTGATTTTCATTTGTGTTCCACTTCAGCCTGCCGCTTTTCATTATCACATCCAAGCATGAGGTAGTATTGGTGGCAATATTATAGTTACCTGTGATAAAAGATGAGCTGTGTGTGCTGTTCACCTCAATCCAGACCATTATCTAATTCTTCCTTGCTAGGGAAAAAAAGATCTCTGATCATTAACATAATGGCTACTTAAAAAAAGAAAAAGAAAAAAAAATCTAAACAGAAATTACTCCATTCATCTCCCCTAGAAGGAATCTCACCCAGAGAAAAGAAGCTTTTCAGCAAAAAAATTACATGTCTTAGATCCGTTGCCAGTCCCTCCATCTATTTCTGCTGTCTTGAGTAGGCTGCAGGCTGCAGAGGTAGTGCGTGGGAGAGGCAGTCCTTATCTAAACACTGGGGGAGTGTTTCTTACTGCCTTTCCCTTAACACTCTTCTGACTTCAGACGGTTAATGGTGTGGAGAGATGAGTGGTCTCTGCTTTGTTGTTTCCAGGTGGCACAGCTGGAACCTGTCTGGATCTAGTTCTCTCACTGCAGCTGAGAAACAGAGGTTACTGGTAGCAAAGGAAAGATTTTGAGAGATTAGTTTAGAGAAATCTGAAGTTATTATTACAGAGCTATTCTCAGCTGTCAGAGTATTTTACATTCTCTTCTGTCTTTAGAAGTAAAAACTGAGCAGGGAGTAAAATGATGTTTCTCTTCTACCTAAAATGGTAAACTGTAGGATAAGACAGCTGAGTAGGAATCAAAATGAGGGTGGTGAAACACTGGAAGAGCTCTCTAAGAGATGCTGTGGGATTTCCATCCTTGAAGATGTTCGAAACTTGAAAGGATATGACCACGAGCAATCTGCGCCAAAGCAGATCTGCTCTGAGCAAGAGACTGCACCATGTAACATTCAGAAGTCACTTCCAAGCTCAATTATTCTGTATTTCTGGGAAAGAAGGGTCAGAAAAGAAACCAAGGCTACCCTCCTCCCCCGCCAGCAACAACAACAATAAAGTGCCCACAATTTAGTAAATATGAAACACTAGAGGTAGTGGCAGCCAACTGAAATTCATTTGTAAAGAGAACAAGCATGACCAGCAGCAGCTCCCATGTATGCTGCTCTTCAATATCTCTTTATTACATTCCAGTAAGAAAAACTTCCAGATAATCCTCATATGTTCCGAACAAGTGTCTGCTTTTTGTTGTAATTCACCATCTGCAGGTCAGGAATTTTCTCTTTCTTTTGCAAATTTTCAGCTACACTGTGAGACACATACTAATTGCTCCCTGAGGTCAGAGCTATTGATGTTCCTTGATTATTTGAAGGTGTGTGAGATAGATGAGTGAACCTCTAAGGGAAATGTTTAACATCAAGAGTTTACAGGAAAATTTAGCGAATGAGAGAGATGAGAACATGACAGCTTTATAGATTGAGGTAACACTCTGCATCTAGGAGAGGTAGCATCTAGGACTATCACTGTCTGTATTGTGATTATTAACGACCTGTAAAATAGTTTGAACTTTGAGATGTCAACAATTGCAAGTAATAGCATTATTTTGATTGTATTGTCTGGAGGTGTCTCTCTCCAGACTATGAAGGAGATAAAATTTGTGGAGTTTGCTTGTTTGTTTGTTTCTTTGTTTGAAGAGGGGACACTATGGCAAATGAAAAATGCATTAGCAAATGTAAGTAATTCAGATTTTAATGAATATGTGGAATTATTCATACACTTTGCTAGGTTCTCAATTAATTATAAACATTTGGCCATCTGTGAAAAACCTCTGCTTACTTCACAGTGTTGATTCAAAAGGCATATGGATTGCTGGGAGATCTGAAGAATGGAACTGAAAAATAATACTTAGGGTATTATATGAATAAACAGTTTGCATTCAGCTGACGCCATGAAGATCACAATTCTAAAAGGGTATTAGAAGAAGAAAAAAATGATTAACAGTGCATGAATGGAGGTGAGTTCACCAGGGACTTCTTGGGGAAGAAAAGATCAATAAAAGGGTAGAGGCCTATCATAAGCCACGAGCACTACAGGGAACAAAAAATTAAGACTTTTAATTTCCTGTTGCTATAATGCAAGTGAGGAAGGAGGAGGACAACTAGTGAATCAAATTATGAGTCAACAACTTGACATTGTTGAGAGGCAGAATGTATTATACAAACACAGCTGGGCAAAGGAACTCAGCCACATGCATCCAAGGGTTAGGGTAAGGAAACGAGTCTGAAATAAAGGAAGTTCTCAATTGCAGTAGGCCCATGTACAGTTATTATGAAGTAAACTGCTGGAAAATAATAGTCCTCAAAACATGAACACCAGGACAAGACATTTAGCAGAGTATTGACATGTTAAATGATACTCTGTGACACTTAGCATGGAGTGTCTTTTTATTGGTTTTGATTGAAAATGAGTGGCCTACCCACTTTAGAAAACAGCAAGGAAGTGCAAAGCTAAAAATGAAAATGAAAGATAGATAGATAGATCGATCGATTGACCGATCTTACCATTTACCCTGGAACCTTGTAAGTATGGCAGTGCATAGCTCTTACACAGGCCCAGGGATCCTGCCTGGTGCATTAAGGAAGGTAGAGCCTGCTTGTGTCTCTGACTGCTGCTTCTGGACCATGTGCTCCACAGGGGAACTGGTGGATCAGTGGAGGTGGTTTTCTCCCAGCTTTGTACCACCAAAACAGCTCAGCGGAATATAGATAGACACAGATGATCAAATCTCCTCTTACTGTGATGCGGCACTTTTGCTTTTGTGGTGCAGCTGATTTAAAGGGGGGTAAAATTAGTCTGACATTGATGGCACAAAGGCAGCCAAGACTCTCACCATCTGTTTTCCTCTGGTGCCTTTTGTGTAATGTTTGACTGGGTAGACTTTGGCAGCAGAAACACACATTCCTTGACACAGCAGGTGGCTTTAGCTACAGTATCTGACTTCGTCTAGTTGTTATCACAGAAAATCAGATTCACTATGACTTTGTGCATGTAATATTACAGGAGTTCACCATAATTAGACACAGAAACTAACTTTGGACTCTCTTTTGTCCTTCTGGATAGCACAATCAACCAAATGCTTTCTGTCCATGCTGCTTATTTGAGATTTTATTCTATTAATTTCTTCGGTGTGGACATGAAGTCATATGTGCATGCAGAACTGACTGCAGGCTGACTCAGGCTTGTTAAAAGTTTCACAAATAACTGATAATGACAAAACGGATGGATGCTAAGTAGTGCTTGACACAAGTTCATGGTTTTAAAGAACGGTTGTCTCTTTCTGGACATACTTAGGCATTCTTTCCACTGCAGAAGTGCTTTCCTTTCTCAAAAGTCCATTTTTTCAAACATGTTCTCATGAACAGTGACTATGCCATCTCCTCTTGCTCATTGGTAGAATTCCCAGAATCTTTTATCAAGAACTACTTTTTTTCACTCCTTTAAACTGTATCATGACTTCTCTGTCCCAGTTCTGATTCCTTCTTGAAGCCTGAGCTTTGGAACAGGACAATCTGTTCCAAGCACAGGGGAATCCTGTGATACCTTCTAAATGCATATACTTGACACTGATCAGTATCACTTTGCATGGACAGCCCTTCTCATGTTTCTAAACACATCTAATGTCATTCATATCACTGTTTATCTGGTACTGAGGTCTTTCTGTGAATGTGGAGTTATTCAGATTGCTCCATTTATTGTTTTTAATGCTAACACAATTTCTCAAGTGTTCTAAGCTTGCTAGAAATTTCTAAGAATGTTCTTCACAAAACTCTTCAAAAAAGTCTTGCAAACAAGAATTTCATTATTTGTAAATTGTTCTTATGGAATCCCTGTTGTTCAACAAAATCCTAAATTATTCTGGGGAAGAAAGCATTTTATCATATGATGTAATTATATTATTTGTTGTATTTTCCAGTGGCAGACAAACATACTTTTCTGCTTTGTGTCTATGATTATTGACAGTTCTCTCATTTCTGTTAATTCTTAGAGTTTTCCTTGTTCATACTCTACTTTATAAACTTGTATCTCAGACTTTCTTGTAATAGGCTGCTTATCCTTTTGACTTGCTTCTCAGTGTTACTCCATTCATTGTTTCTGATTCATATCAGTCTAAATATCAAAAATGTCTTGTGTTTGTGTGTCTATAATATACATACTAGAAGACATACATTTCTAATTTATGGATAGATAGATAAACACAGACTTATGAAAAGCATTTTATTTTATTTGTATAATTTTCCACTTCATCGCTTAACCAGATTTTTATGTCACTGCTGTGTTAATCTAAGTAGACACATTACAGTTTTGGTGTTGATTTTAAGTTTCCAGTCATATTCACAAGGTTCACTTAAATGACTTTTTCCAAATGATTTGTTTCTTCTATTTGATTTTTAGTTTCATGAACACAGTTCATTATCAACAATTATTTTATTTCTTAATCTGTTTGCACAAAACAAACACACATCCGTGTGATCATATAGATCACATCTAGATCCTTTCTGCAATGCCAAAACATCATGTGTTGGTGGTTTGTTTTTTGTTGTTGTTGTTTGTTTGTTTGTTTTGGCTCTGTGACCCAATCCCTAATTATCTGTAAAGATGAGGCCTTATACACAGTTCCTTCTTGTTGGGTGAACAGACTTGACCTAAGAAACAAACACATGTAGATGGGTTGGTAAAGGCAATGTCATGCAGAACAAAAGCCCACATAGTAATGCATTATTCCCTCATGACTCTGTTTTTAGGAGATATGTAAGAATATGTGTATTCTGTTCTCTAGTAAGCTTTTTTGTGAACAGAATTAAACACCAGTTATTGCTGTTAATCTTAAAATAGTTGATGCCTAAAAATCCTAGACTGTGCATTTCTCAGATATGGAACCAATAATTTTGACTTTGTCAAACTTCTGCCCTTTGACTCACTTAATTCATCTGAAACTGGACTAACTCAATAGTTCCAACATGTTGGCCATGGAAATCTTCCTATGACATCTCAGTTATACAGGCTAGATGAAATGAATGCTCTTCAATGAACAATTCTGATTTCTTTTGTTTATTAATCAAGTCTCTGATACTGATCTGTAGGAAATTAGAGGTGTCGTTTTTTGTTGCTATTATGTGTTTTTTTGGGGGGGAGAGGAGACATTTTGCTTCTCACATGCTTTGATGTCTTAATGTCTTAATTTTGTTCTCAAATCTTATTGTGGCACTCAGTTCCTCTTTTCATCTTTTCCTTTTTGTTAAATGAACCTTCAGATTTACTTAGCTAGACTGTCCCCTCAGATTTAAGTTTTCATTACGTTGACATATATCCCAGCCAAATCATGTAACTACTTTACCGTGTGGAAGGCCAGTCAAATGCTCTAGCAGAAAAGTTACCAGCCTTACAACAGTTACCTAAGAATCAGACAAAACAAAATAAAACAAAAGTCTCTCTTCAAGTGCTAGTGAAAAAAATGAACAAATTCCAGGAAGACCCACCTGTCTGTGCTCTTCCTTCAGCCTTCTGATTTTCTCTGAAACAGTCTATGTATAATGAAGATGATACAGTGCAGCATCATTAGGCCACTGTCTTCACTGTATCATCATTACTGATCTCATGTGCCTATTGAACTCAAAATACAGTACAGGCTACAGCATAATGTACAGGTTCCTAGCCAGCCATAAATGAATTCACTTGGTATCGCAGTGTGCAATGGCCATAGCCCTACAAGTGTAATTTACTGGAGAAGGAGGAGACAATTAGCCTGCTTTGAATGCTATGCTGCTTGCTTCCCTGCTGCCAGGACTCAAGAAAGCCTGACCTTTGTTTTTACAGTATCTGTTCTGAAAACTGGTGATGATGCTGCAATACCTCACTGCAAACCTACTCTAAGCTGTACTTAAGAGAGTGGCACCTTGTGTCTGTGCCTTGGGGAGATAGCACACCATCTGTTGTCTCCTTGTCCTTTACAGGATGTTCTCTCCCTTCTGTTTAGGGGAGAAGGCATCATACCAAACTACATCCTAATCTGCAAACTTGTTTGAAACGTTATATCCTTGAGCCAGAAATGGATCCAAACTATTATTAAACTTGACCTGAAACTTTAGAATAAAAGACCATTGGGTCACAGCTAAATTCAAAAGTCTGGACTGTTTTGGACAAGACTGTCTGACTTTTCTGGATAGTTGGAGCCCTCTTTTATGGGTGTAGTTAGTTTTCGTAAAGGTCGGAATTGTGCAAATGTGTCTTGCTTCCCCATTTCTTTACAGTAGCTTTCCTTCCTGTTTCAACCAAGGCACTCTACAATATCGACTGCAGCTGTCATGACAGTGACCTAATGATATAATGTGAAATTATATATATTATATATATGTGTTTTGTTTTTTCTTTGATGACCAGAGCACAACTGTGCTTCTCTACCTGCCTGTCCTGGCCCTGGTCTTATTTCTACTGGTTATGAGATAAAAATTTCTCTGTGCCATTTCTTGGTTGTCATCTCTTTCTCCTTTGAAACTTTGTTTTATCTTAAACTGTGTGTCATCTGTACTTCTTGTTTTAACTTATCCCATTTTTAGAACAGCCATTTGCACTTTGTATACAGGTTTCTTACAGCTTGTGGTACAAAGAAAAAAATACCAAACTCCAATATCAGAAATAACCAGTGAGGTTTATGGTTTCTGAACTCTCTGGTGAAACCTCACTGCTAACCATGGCTTTAAAGGAAATATTTTAATATATGCAAAAATATGCAGATCTATTATGTAAACCAAGGGCCTACCTAGCCTTATGAAGAATCTCCTTTGGCTGTTCTGCTTTTATAATTCATCAGATACAATATCTAAAACTATCTAATAGCCACTGGTAGAGGAAAAAATACAGGTTAGGCAGTATCACTGCCTAATGTAATGTAAGGAAACTTCTAAGCTCTGTGTGAAACTCCATAACCTTGACAAGTTATTATACCCAAAAGTATTTTGAAGGGGTTTCCAAATGAGTTGAATATGAAGCATGCATTACAATTGTTATTTCTTCAATCTCCTCATCTACAGCAGTAACAAGTAATGGCAAATATGAAAACATTTTAATGATATAGACAGCTGGATAGAAGTCATCAGCTAACTTCATGTTGTCATAAATGATTTTACACAATTTTCAGTTTACGTAAGTTTATTGTTCTATTACAACTCAGAATTAATAATCAGATGAAACAGAAAAGATTTGCTAATAAGTATTCTTTTGACAAAAGAAGAATAAATCTTTGAAGACAAGAAAAAACATTGCAAAGGTACTAACAAAATAATGTAACATAGTTAAAAATTCAAATTCAGTTTTATTATCATCTAATAGTGTAATAGAACTGCAGGAAAAATAAGGTGAGTTAAATAAATAGCATCCAGGATTTAAACTCCCTGTTGCATCTCTGTGTTGCAAAAGCATGGTAGCAGTGATGTGGAACAGGACTGCCCAGGCTTACTGGCTCTGAGGATCTACTACTCATAAAATTTTAATAACCTTTATAACATGCAGCTTTTCAGAGATAAAGAGCCTGGCTGTAAAATTACAACCAGTCTTGTAGAATAAGAGCTAAAACTACAGAAGAACATCTGGACTAAGATGAGCTAGAAGAAAATACATGTGCACTTCAGCACTAATCAGGAGACTTTCTATATGAATTAACTGGAAGAGAGGATGTTGTTGGGTTTTGGTTCATGACACTCATCTTCACAAAATCTGATTTCTGCCAGGTCCCCCTATGAAGCTCAGACGTGTTGCTATTAAAGCCATATTCCTATTTTAGTACTCTAACCAAGCCTTAACTTCAATTATTCATAAATATAAATAAATTGTACCTGAAAGACTTGTATTCTTTAAAACAGAAAATTTTGGGAATAATTTCTTAGTCCTATTCTTCATGATATATGCATATTCATAGCTCTTTAGAATAATATCTTAGCCCTATCATTTGTGATGTGTCATCTGCATAGCTTTAATTCAGAAGTAAAAAAATGAAAAATCAGCCATAGCAGTTATAACAGAGATGACAGAAAGGTGATATTTCTGAGAACAAGAGTGACCTGTTCATAGTGTGTAAACAATACAGAAGGAAAAAAAAAAAAAAAAGAGAGAGAGAGAGAGAAAGAGAAGAGGAACCAGAGAACCAGAAGAGTGGAAGTCTTAAAGAAGCAGGAGCATTGGGAAGGGCAAAGCAGTTGGTAAAGTACAGATCTTCATCAAAGATGAGGCAGGAGCACTCAAATAACGGGAAAACCTGAGCTCACCAAGAGCATGCCTGACAGTGGAGAAACTGGAAGGGAAAGGAGAAAGGAAACTCATGTCTCATAAGATTTTGTTAGACAAAGGCTTGCAATGAAATGAGAATTTGTTTGGCAGACAGTGAGTCTGCATCACTGCTAGAAAAGGTCAGCCAAGATGTAAAAAACTCTTGGGTTTGGTATCAAATCATTGCCTCTCTAAGAGGGTCTGGACTTCTCTTTCTGTCCTGTAGCTTTCAGCATGCTGAAGCTAAAAGTACTACTCCCCATATAAGGGCATTACATAAAATCCATAAAATCTTTTTTTTTTTTTTTTTTTTTTTCTCCTGTTCAGTCTCCTACAGTGTGCCAGGTGGCATGGCATGCAGCACAGTCGCACAAAATGCCCTTTTTATATCAGGCAATGTTTAGATAATATCGCTTGTTGAGCGCAGTCCTGTTCCCACTGAAGTCAGTGGGTGCTATTGAGCAAAGGTACCAGATGAGATTAGGCCTTATGCTTTTGAGGCACTGCCCTGTTATAGTCCAAACCTCAAATAGGATCTTTCCTCTAACAAACAAGCAGGGATGGATGGGAGCAAGCTGCTTCCCTGGCTGTTTCCTGAAGCACTATTTTATACCCACCGTCTGCCCACCCATCTGTTCAGACCCTGTTACAAAAACTGGAAACATTCCTGCTTTTTAAATGGGGAGAAAATGCCTAAAAGAGAGGAATAGGTGCTGTGAGAATTCCGTAAAATTAGTACCCTGATCTTCCCAATTAAGTATGATAAAATCAGGAAATAAAGAAGATTTTTATTTGATTAAGAGTACAGTCTTTTCTGAGCATTTTATAAAAGCAACATCTTTTGTTAAGGATTTATCAACAAGTCAGTGGTTACCTATGGTTACTCAGACTGCATTTGTGGACTGCCAGACAAACCTTGAAGTACTTCGTGGGGCAAAGCTGTGGGCCAATGCTTTTGGAAACCTTTGCATGTAGAGGGAACTGCAGAACTGGGACCTGAGCCCACAGAGCAGCCCAAACATCTGGAAGCAACAAGCCCCATGGAGTACATTGCAGCCAAACTCTGTTTGGTGGCACCACCTGTCACTAGGTAGCTCCAGCCGTCTATGGGCCTGGCTTTAGCTGCAGGCAAAGGTTTGGAGCTCATGACAAGGCCACAGTGAAATGAAGAAATGAGGGACAGGGAAAGCTTTGCTTTTCAGTGGTGCTTTCAGGGCTTCTGGTCCTCTGTGGCAGCTGCTGCTCATACTCCTGCCCAGACTCCTGGGCACCATTACAGGCAAGCCCCAGTGGGCAGCTGTAGGCATTGCTGTCATGGGGTAATGTTGGCTTTACTTTATTATCAGGGACTGCCTCCTTTGAGACAAGGATATTTCTTGCAGTGACTGAGGCCAGAGCCTTAGAAAGCCATCTTCAGAAAAGTCAGCATGCTCTCTTTGTGAGGTGGTGGTCCTTGTATAAGCTAAGAAAAGAGAAAAGGTTTTCAGTTTGCAAAAAAGGAAAGGGATTTTCCACAGCAGCCAGATAAGGAGGTCCTTGAAGATGCTCCTTGCAATGACGAAGTAAGGATGGTTGGCGTTGTGCCATGGCTCAGAGAGGCATATCAAGCCAGCAAAGATTCAGCAATGCTCCTAGAGTGGGGAGGGAATTTAGTTGCTTTTAGATGTAGTCAAAAGTATCAATTTTAAATAATCCAAACTCCTAACTTGAAGTTTTACTGGTGGCTTTGCAAGTAGCTGAGTAATAATACCTGAGACAACTCCAAAAGGGAAAGTCGTAGCTGGAACCAGGTCTCAGGATGCATGGGGTAGCAGCTTATTATATTTTATGGCCCCTAGTTTTTGCTTTCCTGGAAATTAAATCAGTTTATTCGTCAACCATTCAGAAAAGGGGAGGAGAAAAAAAGACAAAATGAATTAATACATAAATAAATAAAATGGGTAGACCGAAGGCCCTCACCATGACAGGACAGGACACTGCTGTCAGGGCCACCTTGGCTTGTGCACAGGTGGAGGTGGGTGGAACACAAAGAAGTGCACATGTGGAAACAGACCCAGCTGGAAACAGTCACTAGAAATTGTGTAGTTCAGAGCGGTATTAGCTTTATTAAAAAAGTAACTAAGTTCAAGCAACATCTATCTCATACAGCATCTTTTTAGAGGGATTTCGTCTGAGATGGGGGACTGGTTACTAGTCATAACTATTCATTTTCATTTAAAAGAAAAATAAAATAAAATAAAATAAAATAAAATAAAATAAAATAAAATAAAATAAAATAAAATAAAATAAAATAAAATAAAATAAAATAAAATAAAATAAAATAAAATAAAATAAATAAAATAAAGTTTGATACTTGCTGTTTGCCAGAGAGGGCTGGTACTGAACATCATCTTTTCCTGAGTTTATAAAGCCAAGAAAGCTAAGTACCTTGGCTGTTTTTCATGCTGTGACTAATGCCAACTAGTTTTACTGAAATCAAGGTTTATGAAAGAGTCTCTCCAAACATTCCTGTTTGAAGCTAATGGCTTAGGCTCTTATCTGAGCAAAAGGAGCTGTACAGAACACAGAAATGAATTTTAGCTTGAATTACTGAATGTGGATTCAGATTCCAATAAAAACTAAGTCACTGGGATTTGGGATATTTCTAAATGAGGGTTTCGAATCAAACTGCTTTCCCTCTGTTGACAATCTTTTCCATACCACAAGCATCTTGGTGTATTAAAGAAAAGACTTATCAACAAACAGTGTATTGCAACAAAACAGTCTTTTTCACTTGACTTGGCACCAATTAGAAAAACAAATATTAGAAACTGCTGAAGAGCTGTAGTGAGTATGAACAATTTAGACAAGTTTCTAGCTGAGAGAAAATTGACTGTCATAAAATTGGGGATGGGAAAAGGCTGAATGCAGCCTATGGGACAAATGATGCTAATATTAATCTTAAAAGATTGATCCAATGGCAATTACTCTCATTTCCTTGTCTTCTGAGACTACAAGTCCCACTCTGCAGTGCTCCACTGTGCTGCAGGGCAAAATACAGCTTATGAAGCATGAAGTTGAATGCTGGGAATTGTAGTCAACACACAATGAAGCTCCTTATTAAAGATTATTATAACAGGACTATTTTCTGCATGTAGATTATAATATTTCTGAAAGTTTCTAGTCTTCAGTAGACCTAATATTACAGTCTTCTGGTGTTTAGTTAAAAGACAACATTATTCTGCAATTTGAACAAAAAGTATTTCACAAAAAGTGAAATAATTGAGTGTTGATGTGAGAATTTCTATTCCTGCGAAATAAATTTATTTTTAGGGAAGAAAAATGAGCTGGAATAAAGCTCACTGCTCTTAAGCTCTGTCTAAAGAGTCCAGGGTTCAGTCAAATGCATTTATTATTTTCTAAACTTAAATGCCCCATCCTAAAAAAAAAAATAATAAATAAAATTAAAAAAAAAAAAGCAGTGGGAATTTGGGGAATCTGAACCTGCTTCTCTGAGTCTGATTGCTGTTTGGACACTGAAGGCAGGTTATCCTTGCTGGGTTGAGTCTGGAAGCCAGAGGCTGGTGCGTACCAGCACAGTCAGGACACAGTCAGGACTCAGGCTCTTTGGTGATGAGGGCACACCTTGTGCCACCACTGCACTTCCCAGGCCCCTGCATAACTGCTGCTCACATTCACATCCCATATGGCTTATGTAATCTGCAGATATTGCAGCTCAGCAGTCATTACAGACCCGGAGGCACGAAGTTTCAGTCCTAGGCTCTGGGGTGCATTATGGGCTAAATGAGATCTTGTGCTCTGTGGCTAACACTGTAATTGCTGTTTTCAGTGCTGTAGGACTGCAGCTACCACCTATCTCCAGTACATATAAATATATGTGAAGAAGGTAGTAACAAAAGTCTAAATGTGCATAGAGTAAAAAATAAATAAAGCTGGAAGTCTTTAAAGAAAGAGGATGATATAGAAGCTCCTGACTCCTATAGCAAATAACAGGTCTTCAAGATGGTTTTCTGCTCTCCTGTGTTGGCAGCCAGTTTGTTAGATAATTGCTGTGTTCCAGCCAATTGATACTGCTACACAGCTTCTGGAGATTGTCTGGTGCTTATTAGGGCAGGGAGTTTGCCCATTTTATAAGGGATGCAAACAAAATAATAGGAAACTTCTAACATTCTGTCTTTACTGCTGTGCATACCATTGGGACTTTGAAATCAGTTTTGCTGACAATATGTCTGTTCTGTAGTATCTAGCACAAGTGTTTTTGCTAGACATGTATTTATTTTCTTCTGGATGAGAAGGATTCATTAATTTGTCTTTGTTACACTTACTGAAATTGGTTCTCTCTGTTAAGAATGCAGGGTAGGGAAGAAGCAGTGAAGTAATTTTCTTCTAGACTAGGGGACTGTGCAAGTAAGTAAGGAAATAAAGTGCTTTTCTTCTGCTTACTGATCTAATGCTACTTATAATTAGAATGAAGAAGTGCAGTCTACATTCTTTCCCCAGGCACACAGTGTGTTATAGGAAGCATATAGAGTGGAGGTGGACAGGCCATACATTGTATTTGCCAAGTTGTGACATGGTAGCAAAGAACAAAACTTTGAGCTCTTTACAATAGACTCCTAATAACTCCACAACATCCTGGAGAGGGTCAGGCCATTATCTCTTGTAAGAGTATTTTAATCAGCTGGTCCAAATGCCAAAGTAAATCTCCACAAATTTGCAACAACCCTGTTTAAATGCAAGCAGTGCTTAGTTTGCTCACCAGAACAATTCAAAACACCACAGGGTGAGGCAAATTTGTCACTTTTTATAGTTATGACAAAGTTTGGCACAGTAGCTCTCTACCTTGACAGGGTACTGAGGATGCCAGGTCACATTAGGCTCTGGTCTGAGCCTGCAAGTGGGCTGGGGCAGAATTTTCTTCACTGCAGCAAAGCAGTGAAGTGAACACAGCCTGGATTCAGCTGCTCAGAGCATGTTTCAGATTTCTGTGCTCTTGACTCGAGGTCAAATCTTGAGTCCCTGTGTAATGCATGCTAATGTGATCTTCTCTTGTCTGATTATACAAGGTCACCTGAGAACCTTTTGATAAAATGACATGTGGTAGGTCATGGTCAGTGGCTTCTTAGTGTGGTTTGTAGACTAAAGAGTTAAGGATTTTGAAGGGCAAAGAAACTGAGTTTCTAGTCTATTTTTCTGAAAATTGAAAGTATTTGCTTCATTCTAATATAGAAAACCAGCCAAAGTAACTTTCTTCCAATGATAGGTTATTAAAGTTTTGATATCTAATATTAAGCTAGCTAGCATTGGCTCCTTTTATAGAAACAAGTTTTTCTGGAGCACAATTCATCTCACCCAAAGAAAGACATCTAAGGTAGGTCAAATGAATTGCTCTTTGGAGGCATCTATTTTTCTTACTTGACTATAAAGGGAGCCTGGGATGAGTAACTCAGGTGTCTGAAAGTGAAAGATTTGACCTATGGGGAGACGAATCTCACTTGGAACAGCAAGCCAGAGAAAGCTGTGTGGCATGAAGCATGATAAACCTTGCCAGGAGATAGATCTCCCCTGCCAGTGCAAATGCTCACTGTGTATACAATTAATAATTATGTTAATGCTGAATTCCTCGCTCTCTGCCTTTATCGTGCCTTGATTTCATCTCTCTGCAATTCTGGATGATCTCTGTTTCTGTGGTGGTTCCGCTCGAGTGGGCAGCCAAGCTCCATCACAGCCACTCTCTCACTCCCCCTCCTCAAAGACGAACGGGGAGAAAATACGATGAAAAGGGCTCAAAGGTTGAGATAAGGACAAAGAGATTATGCAGTAATTATTTTAACGGGCAAAACAGGCTCAGCATAGGGAGATAGTAAGATTTATTGCTTATTACTAACAAGCTAAAGAAGTGAGAAACAAAGGAAAGAAACCAAAGGTACCTTCCCCTCCATCCACCCTCTTCCACCTCCTCCCCCCAAGTGGTGCAGGGGAACAGGGGAATGGGGTTATGGTCAGTCTACAGCGCTTCTTCTCTGCCGCTCCTTCTCGGTCACTCTCGTCCCCTGTGCTGTGGGGTCCCTCCCACGGGGTGCAGTCCTTGATGAACTGATTCGGTGTGGGCTTTCCACAGGCAGCAGCTCTTCCAGAACTGCTCCAGATATGGGTCTGTACCACGGGGTCCATCCCTCAGGAGCAAACTGCTCCAACCTGGGTCCCCCACGGGCAGCAGCTCCTGCCAGGTCACCTGCTCCTGCGTGGGCTCCTCTCCACGGGCTACAGGTCTGGCCCGGAATCTGCTCCGGCAGGGGTCTTCCACAGGCAGCAGCCTCCATCGGTGCAGGGCCACCTGCTCCACCGTGGTCTCCTCCACAGGCTGCAGCGTGGAGCCCTGCTCCACCGTGGTACTCCATGGGCTGCAGGGGGACATCCTGCTTCACCATGGTCCTCACCACAGGCCGCAGGGGACATCTGCTCTGGCGCCTGGAGCACCTCTCCCCCTCCTTCTTCACTGACTTTGGCACCTGCAAGGCCATTCCTCACTCCTCTCACTCTCCCAGCTGCTGTGTGGCGCAGCGTTTTTTTTCCCTGTCTTAAATATGCTGTCACAGAGGCGCAAAACAACATTGCTTTTTGGCTCGGTTCTGGTCAGCAGTGGGACCCTTACCAAACATGGGGCATTCTAGATCCTTCTCACCGAAACCACCCCTATGGCCCCCTGCTACCAAAATCTTGCCACGTAAACCCACTACAGTTTCCTGTCTAGTAGTTCCTTTCTTCCCTCTTCCTCGATCTTCCTTTTATGAGTTTACTCCTAACCTTCTCTTTCTCCTGACCTCTTTCCCAGACAAGGCAGCCTAGAGGTGTCTAATGCAGGACCGCATGAGCTCACAGTTCAGCCCTTGCTGAAGGACTTACAGTTACACAGAGGAGCATCTGGAAGTTTAAGCACTGCTGTCCTTGGCATTACTGGCAGTATCCTTGTTTGAGTGGGGCTTCTTTCATTTCTTGGCTGACTTTGTGGTGGTGTTTTCTTTTTGTTGTTGTTGTTTGTTGTTTGTTTGTTTTTGTATTCAATTTTTCTGTCAGAGGTACCTATACTTCCAGCTTCTGAGAAACTAACTGCTGGAGAAACAGCCAAAGACTGCTCTGAGACTGGAAGAAGCTGAGTCTCTTTAGCAGACTGGCAACAGGGACTGAAGTAGGTGCATTTTTTAAATTTTTATTTTATTTTTTTTCAGACCAGGGACTCATTTAGAAAGCCACTACATGGGACAGATATTTCACTTGTATTCCAATTACTTCTTTGGTAGAGTTTGAAGGAGTGAAACCTGTTTGTACTTTCACTTGCAAGTTGATTTAGTAGTGACTGTGCCTACTGGGACACTCGTTCCCTGTGGATCACAGGTTCTCCTGGGGACACCTTCCTCATGGTCATCTCTCTTATTTTTAAAGCAATCTCTTTTAATCTACTGAGTGATTAAAGATATTCTAATTTATATTCTTTGACTTAACCTATTTGTCACCCCTACCAGGGCCCCATATTTAGAACAAATCAAATGCAGCATTTTTCCCCTAGGACAGCAGAAGAAAAGTACATGAAAGAGAAAAGGTCCTATTATGTCCCCTGTAATACATTTGTAGAAGTGTTATGTGTAAGTCTTTGGAGTGATTAAATGGATGATAGTTGTATTAAGTTTTAATTGATGCTGCCTCCTAAGAGATAATACAGTCATGAGAGAGAGCTAGATCCTTCTGTTGTGTAAATTTCTGTAATTTTGTTGACTACCACAGCATCACAAACTCATACAACCTGAGGATTAGATCCATCAAATCTCACTGAATCTTCAGAGTTAACTTCAAATAGATCCTGCTGTATTTAAGACTGGTATTAAGGAAGTCATTTGTTGTAGTGGGAGCCACATTTTTATGATTTTTAACTTCTGCTTTCTCTGTTCTTCCCTGGTCCATTAGTTTATTTTTTCTTGTCTATGTCTTTGTTCAGTGGCCTTAATTTTGCTTATTAGTAAAAACTGCACTAGAAGATGTTGAAATTGGGGGAAGAGTCTTATGCATATTTTTTTTATTATTATTTGCTACAAATGAAAAAAAAAAAAAGTCTCTTGTTTATTTGTACTGCATTCACTCTTACAACTTTAAATGGGTCAGGGCCTCACTGTACCACAGGGGTATGTCATAAAAGAGAGTCTCTGAAGCAAAGGGACTAGACCTGTGGAGATAAGAAACAGCAACTGAGGGAAACAAAAGAACAGGGAGGACATGAAAAGGTCTAGATAGGCATGAAAAACAGATTCTAATTTCTATCTGCACAGCTCCTGTGTGTATTAAGCTGATCAGTAGCAATGATAGCACCTCTGTTATTTATTCTTCTAGTAAGGCTAGGCTGTACAGAATTTAAATTTCGGAGCACTGCATACTAATTGTGTTTGTATTACCCACTTGTCTTTTTCCTTTTGTTTTGTTTTGTTTTGGTTTGTTTGTTTGTTTGTTTGTTTGAATGCTTTTATCACAGATTTTGTATTAATTAAAGCTTTTGGCTGAATGTGGTTGCTTGGCCTGGACAAAGTGGGCTTCAAAGATCAGCCTCTTTCACAGCATCAGGGAAGCCAATTGTTTGGATAATGACCTGCAGAGTAAGGTCCTCCCACCTTTTTGGTATGCAAGTTGATCCTTTGCTCTTCCGGCACCAATGGCTGGATCAGCAGCCAGTCTAAAGCCATGGTAATCCAAAAGATACTTCCTATTGCTAGTATATCACTAAAATATAGTTGTTCCTTTTGTCATGAGATATACAGTGCTCCGTGGTTTTAGTGAATGAAAATAACATCTTCAAAAACAATATATAATAAGAGTTGAGTAGGATACCACATTTAACACACTGTTTAATTTCTTAAAGTATACTGAGGGATAGGGCAAAACTAGACTTGACATAATTAACCTCAGTTTAACATTCAGGAAGATCACAATCTCTTCTCATTTTCACTGAAGCCACCTGCTAATTCCATTATTTATTTCAATAGCTGACCATTTTCCTCACCATTAACCTCATAGACTTCTACTCTGCATGTTTCTAGGAAAAAAAATATTGAGGTCCTGGGCTCTAAAGTCTATATGTATTCCAGCATTGTTCTAAAAGAAACAAGATACTAAGCAAGTATAAGAATTAGCATCACAAACCTTATTTGTAATTGTCTATTTGAAGAACTAGAAAGTTGTGAAGGAAATGTGATGCCTAGTACATGTATATGAGAACACTAAATTCAAAGCAATTTTAAGGTGATGACAAAGCATAAATGAACTAAATTACAATCAGTGATATCTCCATGATTTGCATCTTAGCCAGCAGTTGCAAACAGCATGACCTGTTCATACTTGTGCTGTACTCTGTGATATATTCAAAAGTCCATACTGACTTTTTTCCTTGTAATGTTACCCCAGCCTGGTTTTCAGATAGATTGCATTTTTACATCAACACATTTGAATTTGAAATGTGTCTCACATGACAAGGTACTAGCTCTTTTAGCCTGAAACTATGGCTATGCAGAATCTCTGCATCTCTTCTACCGATACAGGTCTTTAATGTGTTTGTATGTAAATGTCTGTGCCTCTCACCAGTATCTCTGGCAGCCCACAGCACTGTATGGAGTTTGTATTTATCAGGGTATAATATCTACTGGTGTTAGTGTTTCAGAGGAAAGGCAGATTTCTTGGCTAAAGAGCTAGCATCTTAATTTGTAGTTTTGACATACGTGAAGATGCACCACAGCAGGAAAGTGAAGGAAAGATGATGCTTGTGCATAAATAACTGAATTACCCAGACAGAATCACAGAATCACAGAATCACAGACAGATATCTTCATAACTGTAGTTGCTGCAAAACCAAATTTTTATTGTTTGTTTGTTTGGTTTTTTTTTCATTGTCTATAAATTAATATTTTTTTTTTTTTTGTCTGATGCTGAAGAATTCAGTATTCACATATTTCCAGCTTGAAAAACTCCAGAAACTAAATATATTCCTTACCTTAGCTTCACAGAAGGAGGTTTATTTCCTTCTTAAATATATTTTTTTTTTAAGAATGCAAGGCCTTACGTACTTCTCCATGGAAAATAATTGCTTTGCTTCAAGATATGTGAACACAAGAAGTATTAATTTCTACAAATTTAGTGTGATGCTACAGTTTAACTGGAGCTCAATCTGGCTACTGCTGTTAAAGATGATAAAAATATTTTCATAAATAAACAAAGAAGAAAAGGAGGATAAAAGAATGTCTCCATCCTTTATTGGATATGGGGGGAAACATAGTGACAAGAGGTGAGGAAATGGCTGATGTGCTTAATTTGAGCTTCGTCTCAGTCCTTAGCAGCAAGGAGAGTGGTTCTCCAGGTACTCAGTCCCCTGAGCTGGTAGATAGGCATAAGGAGCAGAATGAAGCCCTCATAATCCATGAGGAAATGATTAGCAACCTGCTACTCCACTTAGATGTATGCAAGTCTATAGGGCCAGATGGGATCCACCTAAGCATACTGAAGGATTTGGCAGAAGTGCTCACCAAGCCACTTTCCATCATTTATCAGCAGTCCTGACTATCAGGGGAGGTCCCAGTCAACTGGCAGTTAGCAAATGTGACACCCAGCTACAAGAAGGGTCAGGAGGAGGATCTGGAAAACTACAGGCCTGTCGGTCTGACCTCAGTGACAGGGAAGCTCATGGAACTGATCATTTTGAATGCGACCATACAGCATCTACAGGGCAACCAGGTGATCAGGCCCTGTCAGCATAAGTTTATGAAAGACAGATACTGTTTGATGAACCTGATTTCTTTCTACAACAAGGTGACACATTCAGTGGATGAGTGAGAGGCTGTGGATGTGGTCTATATAGACTTCAGTAAGGCATTTGACACCATTTCCAACAGCATTCTCATGGAGAAACCGCCTACTCATGGCTTGGATGGGTGTACACTTCATTGGGTTAAAAGCTGTCTGGGTGGCCAGGCCCAAAGACTAGTGGTGAATGGAGTTAAATTCAGTTGGAGTCCAGTACCAAGTGGTGTCCCCTGGGGATCAGTATTGTGGCCACTTCTCTTCAATATTTTTATTAATGATCTGGATTAGGAGATTGAGCACACCCTCAGTAAGTTTGCTGATGACCCCAAGTTAGGTGCAAGCGTTGGTCTGCATAGGAGGGCTCTGCAGAGAGATCTGGATCAGCTGGACCAATGGGCTGAGGCCAACTGCATGAAGTTCAATAAGGCTAAGTGCTGGGTCTTGCACTTGGGGCACAACAACACCATGCAATGCTACAGGCTGGGGGAAGAGTGACTGAAAAGCTGCCTGGTGGAAAGGGACCTGGGGGTATTGGTCAATAGCTGACTGAATATGAGCCAGCAGTATGCTCAGGTGTCCAAGAAGGCCAACAGCATCCTGGCTTGTATCCAGAAATAGTGTGGCCAGCAGGACTGGGAATGCAATTGTCCCTTGGTAGTTGGTCCAGGTGATGCCACAACTTGAATACTGTGTTCAGTTTGGGGTTCCTCACTACAAGAAAGACATCAAGGTACTGGAATGTGCCCAGAGAAGGGCAACAAGCTGGTGAAGGGTTTAGAAAACAACTCTTAGGAGGAGAGGCTGAGGGAGCGTGGGTTTAGCCTGGAGAAAAGAATGCTCACAGGAAATCTTATCACGCTCTATGACTACTGTAAAGGAGGTTATAGTGAGGTGGGGATTGGTCTCTTCTCCCTCACAGACAGGATGAAATGGCCTTACGTTGCAGCAGGGGATATTTAGGTTGGATATAAGGAAAAATTTCATCACTGAAAGAGTTGTGAAGTATTGGAAGTCACCATCCCTGGAGACCTTCAAAGAACATGCAGATGTAGTGTTTAGTGACATGGTTTAATGGTGGACTTGGCAGTATTAGGTTAAAGGTTGGACTACATGCTTTTAGAGATTTTTTCCAACCTAAATGATTCTATGATTCAGTCATGTTTAAGCATCTAAAAATGTGAGCATTTTTTCTCTGTTGGACTAGTATTTCATTTACAATTCCATTTAATGGATTTTTTTCCATATATACTTTTTTTTTTTCCTCTGTTTTTTCTTAAATATACGTTTAATAATAACTCTAGAAATATGACCAAATTCTTACACAAAAATGTGGTTTTCAATATCATACTGTAAGTCAAAGCTAAATATAAAATAAATGCCTATATAACGCTAAAACTGAATGGCCAACCTTTTCTTCTTGAGTTCTCTTAGAGTGATTTTTTTTTTCTTTTTGAAGGAAAGAACAATTTCCCATCTTATTTTGGGGAATTATGGCACATTTTATGTTACATTTGGTCTAGCCCTAGTACCTCGCAGGAGTACACCCTAACCCATGTAGAAAAAAGGAAGATGAAGAAAATCTGGTTTGCAACAGATGTGAAGTATGCTAAGGAAAGTCTTGCAGTTCCCCTGAATATAGAATGACATGTACTCTGATGTTTCCAAAGTCATTCTAATTCCATGCTCAAGTTCAACTATAACACAGTTGAAAAAATCTTTTGTATTTCTTGCAGGTAGTCTAAAATGCCCCTAGGAGGATTAAATCAATGTTTCAGAAGTAATTCACCAAGACACATTTTTTGTCAGACCATTCAAATGTGCAATGTTGCTATTGTCAAATCTGTGTGCACATAAATTCTATGAATTCATGCTTTGATTGCAACCTTGGCCATAGCATGTGGTATTATTGGGGTGCGACAGTGGGATTATAACAAAAATCATTGATAACTGAAAATGAGAGATAGGCCATGAAATATCCTGGGTTGTTTAGGTGAGCTGTACGGGTTGTGCTTCCAAAATATATACTTGGGAACAAGGGTTTGATCAATGAGAAAATGAAGATTGCATACTTTTATCAAAAGTCAAACATAATTTGTTGTAGTCAGAACAAATCTCATCTTCATTAGATTTTCCCCTTTCTTCCTGATTCTGGCCTTTTATCAGCCCATTGTGGAGTAAAAACAGTTCTCCTGGTCTTTCAGGCTTTATTATTTAGCAAAGGCTTAGGAGGAAATTAGAATCTGTCCTCTTGTTTGGAGAGTGATCAAGACAGGACTTATTTCATTCACTCCTAGTTAGGGCCTCCCTGAGAACATTTTGTCACAGTACTCAGGAGAGTTACATTAGTCAATATGCAGAGAAATGAAAAAGCAATGGATTTCAATAATTTTTCCTTGACCTTTAAACACAGAGGGGTTCTTCTGCAAAACATTAGAATATCCACTCTTCCCCAAGAAGCTGAATGAAGGTTTCAGGGACAAATTCCAACACAACTGAAGGAATATGTGTTGAGACTAACCTTTTATTTTCTTTTCTTAGTGGCACAAACATTAAAACAAAGTCTGTATGAAAGAAAAACCTGGTTAAAAAAGGTTAAGAAAAAATTTTGCACTGATAAAATGATAACATTTCAACTGATAACTGACAATTGAATCCTTAACTATAGATTTTTTCAAAGGAAAATTTCAAGAGAATATATATGTATATATATATTTAGATAGTTACAAGCATATACCTTCATGAAAAAAGACTTATGAGTTCCAATGCAGCTTCCCTAGTGAGATCCCAGCTTTTCTTCCTCTCCAGGACCTCTGCCTAATGGAGGTATTTGTCTTCCTTTGTTGAAAGAATACCATCATTCTATTAGATGTAATGTCAAACAATTGATACAGACCTGACATTCTTGAGTGTGAGTAATGCTTATGGCAAAGGTTGCCACATTTGGGCAATTACTAACATTTCCTTAGGCAGTAACCCTACTGGATACAGGAAACTCTTCCGCCCCTTTAATTGTAAAAGAAACAGTAAATTAAACAGTTCCATGCCATGCACCAAAATGGTAGGAACTGTAGCATTGGATCATAAAATTCTTAAATCTTCCTTTCAGCAGGGAACACAATGGATGGAGCTGCTGAGGGGTGCTCATAGCTGGGCTGGCAGGAGCTCTGCACTCTCTTCATTCTACAATGTGCAGGAGCTGGCTGCGCTTTACTGGACCTGCTACTGCAATGGAAATTTTAAAGTGACATCAGGGAGGAATAAACAAGCAGTCTTAACAGCATGAATTCTTGCCATTACTTTACTTAATGAGGGAGTCTGCATGTGAAGTACCTGCATGTGTCTAACTGGTAAATCTCTTCAGAGAAGCAAAGCAAGCTGTGGCACCCATATCCTATGTTCGTTCTTTCTTTTTCTTTCTTTCTTTCTTTCTTTCTTTCTTTCTTTCTTTCTTTCTTTCTTTCTTTCTTTCTTTCTTTCTTTCTTTCTTTCCTTCCTTCCTTCCTTCCTTCCTTCCTTCCTTCCTTCCTTCCTTCCTTCCTTCCTTCCTTTCTTTCTTTCTTTCTTTCCTTTCTTTCTTTCTCTCTCTCTCTCTCTCTCTTTCCTTCCTTCCTTCCTTCCTTCCTTCCTTCCTTCCTTCCTTCCTTCCTTCCTTCCTTCCTTCCTTCCTTCCTTCCTTCCTTCCTTCCTTCCTTTCTTTCTTTCTTTCTTTCCTTTCTTTCTTTCTCTCTCTCTCTCTCTCTCTTTCCTTCCTTCCTTCCTTCCTTCCTTCCTTCCTTCCTTCCTTCCTTCCTTCCTTCCCTCCTTCCTTCCTTCCTTCCTTCCTTCCTTCCTTTCTTTCTTTCTTTCCTTTCTTTCTTTCTCTCTCTCTCTCTCCCTTCCTTCCTTCCTTCCTTCCTTCCTTCCTTCCTTCCTTCCTTCCTTCCTTCCTTCCTTCCTTCCTTCCTTCCTTCCTTCCTTCCTTTCTTTCTTTCTTTCCTTTCTTTCTTTCTCTCTCTCTCTCTCCCTTCCTTCCTTCCTTCCTTCCTTCCTTCCTTCCTTCCTTCCTTCCTTCCTTCCTTCCTTCCTTCCTTCCTTCCTTCCTTCCTTCCTTCCTTCCTTCCTTCCTTCCTTCCCTTCCCTTCCCTTCCCTTCCCTTCCCTTCCCTTCCCTTCCCTTCCCTTCCCTTCCCTTCCCTTCCCTTCCCTTCCCTTCCCTTCCCTTCCCTTCCCTTCCCTTCCCTTCCCTTCCCTTCCCTTCCCTTCCCTTCCCTTCCCTTCCCTTCCCTTCCCTTCCCTTCCCTTCCCTTCCCTTCCCTTCCCTTCCCTTCCCTTCCCTTCCCTTCCCTTCCCTTCCCTTCCCTTCCCTTCCCTTCCCTTCCCCTTTTTACTTTCCTTTTTCTTAGCCCAGGAAATAGGTAAATGGCATGTACCTTAAACACAGTGCATTTACAGAACAGTGACCTTAAGAGCTTTAAATGACTACATTGTTTAATGTGAAGGAAAAGAATACCACAGATCAGTGGAAATGTCAGCAGTACTTTTAATGAATCAAGTTTGTTTTAATCGATATTCAAGTCTTCTTTCCATTGCCCTGAGATTGTCATGCTTTGCAAAGAGATAACAGTAAATGTCACGCTCCAAAAAAGCAAGTGCCTTCATTGCTATAAATCAATTGGAAACATTGTTCTACTAAACGTGACAGACACAAGTGACAGAAATGCTGTCTTTCCAAGAAATCACTATTTCTATACCCCATGTAGAAAAGGGTTTGAGGGAGTATTGCTTAGAGCCTTCTCTCAGGTAGCGCAAACACGGGACACACTGGAGGCTTAATCTGAGTGGAGAAATAGCCAAACCAGTCCAGGAGATATGCAATGCTTTTTTTTTTTTTTTTTTTTTAAATAGTTAATTCTGTCAAGTTTTTCTGGGGTATAGTTAGGACTAAGAGTTTGTAAATTTAATAGCTAAGCATACAGATGTCTGACTTTATAAACTTAGGCCAGCTGAGGCCCTGGGAGGTGAAGTAAATGACAGAAACAGTCTGTCACCTAGTTCAGCTCAACATACAATGACAAGAATTCATTACTTTAATATCCAAGGCAAGCAAAATTATGCTAGAGTATAAACTAAAGTGCATTACAGTTATTGTGGACCTTGAGACTCAGGCAATTTTGATTTTATGTTTACTTTCTTGAATTTATACCTCTGCAATTTTGGCAGTGGTGTGGAACATGAATGGGCACTGTATGCCTAGGTTTGTGCTCCAGAAGCTTCATGAGCTTTACAAGCACTTGGAGTGAGCCCCTCTGTGTGATAACTGTGTCATTTGACTAATACTCTACAAGTGTGTTGCTGTGTACCACCAGGTCATTCCAGAGTTACAGCAAACTGGCTGGTGTTGGCTGCCTCTGCTCCCACTAGTGTTAGCAACTCTTCCACTTTCTCCAACATGCTCAGGACACTGTCCCAGCAGAATTACTCCTTACTTACTTCTCTCTTGCCTGAGAACTTTCTAAGTATCCTTTACTGCATGTTTTATTGATATTTGTGAAACCAGCATCCTCTCTGCTTGATGACTTAGCCCTTTGCACTTGGCTTTGCACAAGAGCTTTTCCTACAAAAACAAATCCTATTAGGAGTAAAAACATACAGATGGATGGAAAAGCCCAGAGCCCAGTAATGAAAATAGTATCTGTATGCACAGGAATGTTGCTATTCCCCAGGAAACAGGCCGGTTGTTTGAACTTCTTGACAACTTCTTCAGATGTCCCTGCCTATGCTTGTGTTTATCTATAGTGGCCTATACTGGCTCAGATACCAAAAGCTCCAGAGGAAAGGGGAGCCTGGGACCAAGACAGGTCAGATGCAAATGAGCTGCTTGTCTGTGCTGTACAAAGATCTGTAATGTTAGCTTTTAAATTTAGATTTGAACAGAATTTTTTGTCTTCTTTTTGAAGAAGAGAGCTGCTTTCGCTGCAGTGAAAGGATAATAAGGACCCCAGGCAATGCAGCTCTTGCTGACCTACTTCTTTAAGTATAGGACAGGCATCAGTTCTGGAATGGGATGGGAAAACATTCCTTTAAAATTTTGCTGAAAAAACATCAGGCTTCACCACGGTGTGTTTTTTATCCTTGTCTGCTAGCAGGCAGATACTACTGATATGGTTAGTACCTATCAAAAGAAAGAAACGGTGGTTTTCTGTTTTTTAAGTAGTGTAGTAATTAGAATTAATTTGTGGAGCACATTATATAGATGAATTTGTAAGACTCTTTAGATAGGAAAAAAAAAAAGCAAAATCATATGACAACTTTGACACTCTTAAAAACTTAATTCCTACTTTTTATATAGAGCTTGCAGAATTTCAAGAGATGACTTCAGTAGTTTGGATCTTACTGTAAAATGCACAGAATTTCCTGCTTGAATAGATGGAGCTTTTCTTGTTTGGTCTTGCCTTGTGAAGGCTGTAGAGCTAAGAGGCTTCCTAGAGCTATGAGGATAATTCTACCAAGTTATAGGCCAAGCCTTGACCTCTCTCTGTGGCTTGTTTGGGATGCTCTGATTTAAAAGATATACAAACACTTTGGGTTGGCACTTAAGGTTTGGTTCTTTACAAGGGAGGGGGATTACAGGAGGGGGAAGGATTCCTGCTCATAGACCTGGTCTTCGTAACTCCAAAAGAGCTTAGAGACATCTTTTCATGCTAATTCCTTCATGTGGGACACCCAGATTTATGCTGTTCTACTTCATTTCAAGCATGGGTGAATTTCATGGTTTTCTTGAAAATTTTGTTGTCCTGATGCATACTAATGCCATATGTCCAGGGCAAGTGCTAATAACATATGTAAAACTTCCACAAGTAGCTTGTTCCAAATATGGAAGCAAAAATACATTTATGGTAGAATGAGCATGACTGGCATGTATTCCATAGTGTAAGTAAAGTATAAATACCACCTTATATTTCAGGTAGTTGAATCTTTTTTCTAGTGGACCCACACACAGGCTCTCACAAATGACAGAAATGAAGGATTTTAGAAAAGGCCATGCCTTATAGTTTGTTACATTTAACTTGAATTATATATATCTCATAATAGAAATCTGGCTTGTCCTTGTACACTTGCAAAGAACTGTTAGACTACTGAAGTAAGAAAAAACAAATTACTAGCACGCCATGAAAGGATAAACATGCTGAGGTGCCCTCTGTGCTATAATTCCATTTGGATGTGTTAGATGTTTTGCTGCATGCATTTGCTCAGAGCATGCCCTCTGGATAGCTTTTTCTGTCAGCAAGTCCCATCATGTTTACAGGAGGCTCTATTAAGGGTTCTGGGAAAGCTAAGAAATGTATTTGCTTCGAGCATAATGCGGGGGGGGGGGGGGGGGGGGGGTTGTTAAAGCAAATTCCCACATTTCTACAGTATGCAAAACTGGACAACAAGATTACAGTTGGGTTAACGTTCTGAAATAAAATAATTCACCAAAGAAGAGAAAAGGCAGCTTTTTGAACTCTAATAAATTGGCAAGCTTAATGCAAAATAAGAGAGGCATGTAGCATTCAAATTTAGCTTGTTAGAAAGGGGGCTAATTTTCTCTGGCAGTTATGTATTCATCTATGTCAGTGCTTCGCTAACCAGCTGTAGATGTTCGGTTCAGGATCAGACTAGGCAAAATAGGGATTTGCCAGATATAAAGCACTATATAACAAGTAGTTTTCTGGGACTCTTGCCAGCTGACTGCCAAGAGCTAAGTGAGGTTCCTAGAGGAGATAGGCTGCTGTTACCAATCCATGGGGAGGCTGTCAAGGCATCATTAGTAGCCTTGACTCAGTTTCCTCCCCTCTAGACAGCTATGCTGACTGATTCTGCTGTCAGCAGCTCTTATAGCTTTTCTGACTCATTTGTGACCAAGTCTTTTGCTCCTCGCATGGCTGCAGAGGCTGTCTGCTTCCATACACAACTTCTTGCAAGTCTGCTTCATACAGGCTTTTCAGGGTTGTTCATAAATCAGATCTCTGGTAAGAGAAGGAAAGAAATATGCTGAAACAAAATATTTTAGTGTAACAAGGCATAAAATACCTTAATAATCAGTCCCCACCCCACCACCCCCCCCAATTAAAAAATAAACAATTTTTTAAAAAAAAAAAACTGTCTCAAATTTTAAGCATATTTGTGTGGTTGTAACTTTGCACATACATACTGAGTCTCAAAAAGAAAGGTCAGAAGACCCACAGAAGTGGGAGTATCATTGCATCTAGCCACCAGATATGGCTTCTACTGATTGCCATTCTGATCTCCGATGTTTGAGTTGTGATAGTTGAACAGAACAGTCCAGAAGAGGAAGTGTGTTACCTACACACCAGTGTGGATACAGCTCCTGCTGACTGTTACAAGGTGAAACTGAGGCAGTGTTGTCAATACTAGTTAAACTCATAGAAAAGAATGGCTTTTGCTACTGCCTTTTCTATACTGTTGGACTGTGATTGTGTCTCTGGATGTTTCCACACAATAGAATCATATAACAGACAGCAGTAAAATAAAGGATCTTTTACGTGGAGCAGATACAATAAACTGTAAACAGCATACATATACCAAACTTCAGAACTATGCACAGAGATATTTAGGAGTACAGTCACTGTTAAATCATCTGAGTTCTAAAAAATAATACTTGAGGTTAGCATTCAGCGTATGCCAGAGACTGGTTTCAATGCAAGACTCTTGTTTGTTCTCATGGCAGTGCCTGTATTTATCATCTCTGTGTTACCCTGTGTGTCTCAGTTATGTAGGCTCCACATCTGGGTCAATTAAATCTGACCAGGAACACTTGCAGAGCATAGCCTGTGCCCAGACCTCTGAAATGAAGTGCTATGAGCCTGCTGCTTATGGAGGTGTTCCCCAGAGCATACACCATCCCATTACTTGGGGTAGCACTAGTTGTTACAGGCCAAAATAGTGCAAGGCCACATCATACCAGTTGGCTGATGTAGGTGACTGAATTGCTGAATGTTCCTGAATACTTTGATTTAGTAATGTACCTTCAGCTGTATTGTACTGTGAGGCTCAACTTTGCTTTTTATACATCATAAATATATTTCATAATCTTTAGCAGAGTCAGTTGGATGCAATATAGTGTATGAATACATTGCTCACTTCATGTTAACTCAGCAAATCACCTCAAATTTAGAGATAATTTCTTGAATTTGCCAAACTCATTATCGTGTTTATTACCTTTTCAGCTATATGCCATGTTTAATGATAGAAAAAATTAAGAACCAAATGTTGCTTATGTTTTCTTCTCCACTACTCCTCTGCAGTACAGAAAAAATCTGTGTTGCCTGAAACAGAAAAGCTTGTCCATCCCTTATCTGATGGAGAGATTGAGACTTATGTGTAAATAAATATACCTGCTTCTGCTTAAAAAAAAACAAAAAAAAAACTATTTACAATAATCACCTGTTTATTGGGAGTTTGAAGTAAGAGCAAAGGGGATAAAATCAGCTGCTTAATCCTGTTAGCTGATTCTGTGACACCAGATCATGATGCATTTACCCTAGTTCACTGTCCCACTGATGACACACTAATGGAAAATCCCATTTAGCAAATTTCCTATTTAGCAAATGGTTAATCATGAAACCTTGTTTTATGAGATACAGACTACGTTGATGTGGTGCATCTCAAAATGGTAGTATGATTGTACATGTTGTATGGGGCAACAGTAAGCAAATAAAAACTTTTATTTTGGTAAGGAGACAACAGGAGAGCAGACCTTCTTGTATCTGATCTAGCTGGCTTCTTTGCCAAGCCTTCAAGACCTTGCAGAGGCACTTCTAATTGTGCTACAGCCTGGGTGTGAGCACTGTTTCTGGTAACCCTCTGCAAATCTATTTTGGATATATTTGCCTATATTTTTCAAGAATAAGGCACACATGATTTATTATATATATTTTAAGAGCTCAAACAGAAGTGTGAAGAAATGCTGCCCTTAAAATTGTGAGTAAAGGAGATTCTGTCTGTCTGGTTGCTGGTGGTGTATTCACCTCTGATTTACCATACCTGGGACTTAGAGGACTGCAATTTTTTAAACAGCAAGAAATTCAATAAGACCCAGATAATCCCACCTGCATCTCTTCTGCTATTCCATTATATATATATATACAAAACCAAGCATTTTCACAGCATGAAAATATCCTGAGTGAACCATAAGCTCATCCTTTGCAAGCCATAATTGCTACCTTATATAAGTGTTATATACCAAATGCGGCATACTTAGTAAATAATACTGTAGCATTCTCAAATAGAAAAGGCTGTATGTGCTGAAAATATTTCATACTTCCATTGGTCACACCATTCCACATTAACAGAGTCTGACCTCTGGTGTAGAAGTATTTACAGAATTCTGTAGCACTATGTTAATTGAATTTCCAGTAGAGTATTTGTACTCGTAGAAAGACTAATTTTGTTAAGAGCAGAGTCTACTATATTTCTGATATTTCACCCTTCATAAGTGTGCCTTTTGAAATAATTAATAAGCCTCATCTCCCTAAAAATGAAATACATTGAAAAGCAGCAGGGTATTTTCCAAGTAACCTAAATACTATAGCAATAAAATCAAATTTCTAAAACACATGATCCATAATGATGGGCAACAACTGTTTCATGCTGTCATGGCAACAGGAAATCTTAGGGTTGCAAATCCATACTTTAAAAAGATTATCTTGAGAGCGCAAAAGGTTTTTATACTGCAGCTGCAGCCATAGTATACATAATATACAATTTCTCACTACTTCACAACCTGTATATAGCTTGTCCTGTTTTTTACAGTTTTTTAAACCTCATTCATTTGTGTGATGTTCTTTTCTTTAAGGATTTGTTTCTCTTCCATTTCAGCATGAATTTTATATTAATCTGATTTCATGCTAGTTTATAATATGCTTTTATGAGATGTCTGGGCATTTGCCCATCTATTTATTTTGTAATAGCAAATTCATCTGTTTGTTGTTGTTGTTGTTTTTTAAGAAGTATGTTCTTTGTGTCAAGACTGTTCTTTGTTTTTATGTTTTCACTGCATATTATATTAGAAATACTTGTATCTATACTCTCTTCCCTTGAGTAAAATATTCTTTACCACAAGCACTGCTCATTATATAGCTATGGCTGCTTTTTGTTGCCTGTCATGCTCTCCCCCTACCACTCCCCACACTACCAGCAAGGCTTAGTAAAGTGATAAAAAGGAAAAAAGAAAAAAAAGAAAAAAAAAAAAGAGTAAAGAGGTTTTCATGTTTTCCCTCAAATAAAAGTTAACTCTGTGATTTCAGGAGGTGGACTTTTCCAGTGCCTTTATTTAATGCTGCGTAGCCATACCACTAGCCATACTGTATTTGGATTGCAATATATAAAAATACAGTTGCATTTTGCTGTGATCAGTGACAGAATTCCCATAAACTTCTGTGGACCTGAAATTTTAAAGTAAAAGGATGTTTTGTTCTGAGCAAAGGAGGCATGAACAAATTATGTAATTTTCTTTCTTGTTCTAAGATGCAAGATTGCTCTGCTAGTCACATGGAAGAGAATGTCTCCCCATCCTAAATTTATCCTTAGATAGCAGTTATGGAGGAGGAACATTGTCTGAGTAGCTGTGTCTTGTTAGCACATTTCATAAGACTGAAGGGAACTCCTGGAAATATGCCATCACAAGAAACTGTGCCATAAAGTTAATAAAGCTTTATCTTAAAGCTATGCAAGTTGTGTTCTTCTTCACTACTGTTACTGAAAGTCCATTCCTGTAAATGCTCCTCTAACTTCCCGCCTAAACTGAGTCATACCACATACCTATTTGTTCTTGTGTTGGTGTTCTTTAACTTTAATAGGTCTTCTCTCTTCCTGCTTTCACCCACTAATGTATTTAGAGAGAACAATATCTCCTGTCAACATCTATGTTGAGAGCCAAGCTCTTAGTTTTTAGAGCCCACCTTTTCTTTATCGACCTAGTGGCCTTTTTTTCTGCATCTCTTACCAGCTGAATTCAGCAGTCCTAAATAAAGGGAAAGAGGATCAGAGTTCTTTATGTGGTAACCACTGCTATGTTGGGTCCACATGGCAGGACTTGTATGAGTTCCATATCTCCAGACCAACTCTGTTTCCAAATCTGTTCTTGTGGTATACATCACAAAGTGAAATTTACTTCTTGTATGCTTATGACTTCATTGCCACTTAGAATATTTTCTCTTACATTATAGTGTCACTGTGTGTAGAAATTAGAGGAAATCATTATTACCAAGAAAATAAAACTCTTGATACATATGAAGAGAAGTTGTGGTCCCATGTTCCCATGTAGTCAACAGATACTAATGAATAGATTCTTATATAGTCTATCCAGTGCACTGTATGAGGTGTTAACAGTGTGAAACATTCAGTCCCCTTCAAATTCCAGTATGGCATGGTATGAACCTTAAGAAGGAAATGAGGTTTGTTTCTCTTTGTGTAATACAATGCAATGGATGACTATTCTGACATGTTTGGCTGAAAATAAGCCTCTAAATATTTCTTTATTAAAAATGTCTCAAAATGTGAACAAAATTCTTTTGTAGCTTTATTCAAATCAGAGCTGAAGAGCTCATATTTACAGAATGATTCCAGCTCAAATAATTTTGTATATTATGAAATACTGATTTTTTATTTTAAAAAGGTGACTGAGTTAGAAGGTTACAGCTAGGTATGCAAATCTAAAAGTCTTAGAAATGACTCACAGCAATACTCTGAAATAACAAATATTGTCCTAAAATCCTTAATGACTAGAGGCTAGATGGGGCCTTATCTTTCAGTTCTTATCTGAATAACACATACAGAATACACAGATAGACACAGCCTGATTTTATTGTAGATATGTTATTTCACAGTGTTGTGAAAAGTTTTAAATTAGTCCTTGAGACTTCAGGGCTTTTCCAGAGCTACGTTGAGATTTGCATAAGGAACACATCCTGAGCTTTTACTCCTGTGGCGTAGCTACAGCTGTAAGATCCATGCAGAATAATGGATTCATTTGGGCTACAAAGGATACTGGGAGGTCTCTTAGCCAAATTTTCTGGGTGAGTGAGGTTTAGTGAACCCAACACTGAATTCAGACCAGGTTGCCCAAGGCTTTACAGCTCCCCTGGGCAACTTTTTCCAATGGTTATTTTTACTTACTGAGTTTTATTTCTTTTTTTCTTTCTTTTTTTTTTTTTTTTTTCTTCATTTCTCCATGTATTTCAAGCCAGAATTGTTGTCCATCATTCTCTCCTCATACAGCTCCATAAAAATTTTGACTCTATCTTCCTGGTAACCACCTAGGTACTTGGTGGGTTGCTATTAGGTCCCCCTGAAGCCATCTTGTTGCAAGACTGAACAAGCACACTTCTTTCAGCCTCCCCTCACAAGGCAAGTGTTCTAGTCTCAAATAACATAAGCAGCCCTGATGATCAGATGAAAAGATTGGTTAAAATTACTTATTTCTGAACAAAGAGTTGTTGTAAGAACTACATAGTATCTAAGTGATCTTTATTTCTGAGGAATTTCATATTAACTAGTATTTTAAAGTACTGGTGTATACTGAATAAACACCCTCCAGAATGCCAAACTAATGCTGAGATGAAGGAGACTGAAGTGATTTCACTTTGGAGCCCATAATGGCATCAGTGTGGTGAACAATGTTGTGAAATTAGTAAAGAAAAGTGTGGTCCCTGTGGTCCTTTGTCGACTCCTTTCTGAATCCTGTTTAGAAAAAAAAATCGTGTGCACCACAGTAAAACTTAAGATGCCCATCTCTGGCCAAGCATCACACCTGTCATAAGGAATGCCTGGCCTTTTTCCTCTCTCTGAGAGCCTTGTCCAAGCTCTAAGTGAAACTGGACCAAGGCTGCCAAGAGTGGACCATGAGCCCAGCCCTGTATCTCGCTCCCTGAAGAAAAGCAGGGGTCTTTATAGTGGGTATCTGTAACGCTGGTTCTGATGTCAGGCTTCAGTTTCCCTTTGCTTCTCCTTCCTTGCTGTTCAGTGTTTCAAGGCTGTGTGAACTCAGCTGCTTGTCTCTTCTGTTTCTTCAAAGCCCTGCTCCTGTGGCTGCTCAGTTCTGTGCAGGGAAGCAGAGCTTTGAAATCAATGCTGTGTGACCACAGCATCCAAGTAATGAGTATTTAAAAAGAAGATATGTGAGCACTGGGGAAAAGGAGGAGAGGCCTGGATGAGGGAAATGCTCATCTGTTTAAAATGTCAAGGCTTAAAATACTGCTCCCCAGGACTTTCAGGGGGCTTTGAGCCCAGCCAGAATCTGTCTGCTTGTCCCACTTCAGGCACTTTGTCTTCAGCAAGCTATGGCCTGTTTAGAATAGGGATACTTTTTCCACTTGGTTTGGATTTGCATGCACCTTAACACCATTTGTTTGGAAATTCTGATTTATTTCTTTTAAATCGTGAAAACATTAACACAATAGTATACACTCCTGGGTGTATATTTGTCAAACTGTACATAAACTTATGTGAGCTGCTGAAGGCATGAGGTATTTACATATCTGATGGGTTCATAACAACCTTGAATCACTGACTGTCTTCCCACTGGATATAACACAGTTTTGATCCCCCCCTGCTCCCCAATTTACTGATGAATGCATTGTGCATTATTCCTTGTGGTTTGTAGTGTTCATATTAATGCAATTTAATTAAAACAATTAATATTCATGTAGCAATAAATGGTAGCAGCAATTTTGTGAACAAAATGGTTTTGAAAATACCCTATGTGCATACAAATTGTTTAATTTAAATAAATATTATAATTAACATCTTATTTGTACCATAAATCAGGAAATGCTTACAGAGCTCTGTGCTGTGTAGCACTTTTGAAAGACAAAGCTGCAGGCATTTGCAAACATGTAAAGAAACAGGGGTGAGAGGAGGAACAGTACAGCCACTGTATTGTTTTCTACTATTTGATCTTCCAAGCTACATATAATCATATAATAAAAAGCAAGAAATGGGTTCAAATAAAAGGAAGGTAAAGATGGAAAACTGAAAGACAGAAATCACACTGCTCTGACAGAAAAGATTGAACTGAAATTACCATGAGGAGGTGCTGAGTTTGGTTCCTCTCACTTGTCATTGCTTTATTTTCAGTGGAAAGCTCAATATGAAGCCTTTGCTGGGTGACAAAATGCACTGTCTTCCTGCAGACATTCTGCCACTGTGTCAAGGTGGGAAAGCACTTCAAATATTAGCTCTGCGTCCTGGCTTCCCTGTAAAGATCTCATTGGAAACATCAGAATTATTCTCAGCTAAGGGTCCAGCTACAATGTTTTGTTGTTTGAGGGCACTGTTCTGCATTGAAAATATTAGAAAGCAGTGCTGGGGACTGGGAGGGGGAAAACCTTTTCTGGTGCATTCCCTCCTGCATCAGCAAGGCTTTCTGCTGATTCTGTTTCTCATCTAAGCAGAGACGGTCAGTAGAGATTCTTCTCTGCTCTGTGCTCTTTTCCACTAGAGTAAAATGACTGCTCCCTATGTGGGAGGGTGTTGTTTTTTTTTTTTTAATATCCTTCAAGTTGGTCTTTCCAATTGATGCCTGTTCTCTTTCCTTCCTCCTCCTTCCCTCCTCTGCCCACTTGCTTCTATCTCCACCTCTTTCACATCACATCCAGACTTTCAGAAATAACTGGATGGGTCCTCCCATATGTCCACCAAGTTTCTTGAGGGACATTTAGGCACCTTACCAAGAAAAGGAGGAGAATTTTTCCCTAAGTAGATATTTCAGCTACATCACAATATTTCCTGAATGGTCATAGTTGGAGTTGCCTGCTCAGTAAGCAGTGTTGTACTGCCTGGATCTGGAAAGGATCCCTTTTACCTAGGGATCTAAAACAACTGCACCCTGCCATAACCTGATTATCCTCAGCTTTTTGTCCTACATAGCAAGCAGTGCAAATGCAGATAATTTGCTCTTACTGTTGTGTGCATTTTTCTATAGGCAGAGGCTGCAGAGTACTGGGGATTGTCTTCCTATCATATTGACAGTCATATTGAGGTTGTGCTGCACTTCAACCAAGCTTGAAAATTTAATCAAGACACAAACAAGTAAAATCCAGTCTAATCTGCAGCCCAGCAATTAGGATATTCATGTTGGAAACAGGCTAGGATTCTACTCCTTCCTTTCTGGCCTTTGTCTAATACTATTTTTTGTTAAATGGAAGAGAAAAGCCTGTCCAGCTCACAGTCTCTGCATCACTTGGTAAGAGGTAGCAATTATATCAGAGTTTTCTGTAATTAAGCAAACTAAGGTAGACTGATAGGGATATGCCTAGAATTTTACATAAGGCCTGCTACTCATCAGCCTGAAAGATGCAATTTCAGGAAGCTGATATTTTGCTGAAAGGACCATTGCACCAAATGTGGCTGTACACATATTCTGGTTCATTATTATTATTTAGATTGAGAATCTGTTCACCTGTGTCAGAAGTGTATGCTTTCAAAATATGTAACAGGAACCAGTTCATTTCCTGAGAAAAAAACATGCAGAAGGAATTGTAGAAAAGATACAAAGATACTCAATAAGAGTGTATAAATGAAACAAAAAGGCATCTAAAAAGTTCTCTTTCTACAAACTATATTTTATATGCAAGTTATTCATCTTTCAGGGTAGTTTCAGGGTAGTAGTACTTTGGGTATGCTTTCAGGTTATTAGTGTAATTTCAGTTTTAATTTATTTTCTACTGGATTTACACCCTGTTAAGAAACATTTCAAACTTTGCAAAATACTTTTTGGTTTCCAAGCTAGTACTCTTGTACGATGATAAACATATTGGCAAGCCTGGGGAATTTGAGGGCAATATTTCAGAAAGTTGGATAACTGGCACAGAAGTAGAGAAGGTATAAAAGAATGTTGTGGTAGACCGAAGAAACCTTTGGAGTTATCACAGAAAGGATATTGGATGAGATTAATTTCCCAGGAAGTGTCTTGTTAGAAAGATGGTATGTTTTTAATGCTTGAACTATTGTGAAGCAATTTGTATGTTGCAGTTTCTCGCTTAAGGCAAGACTTATGTTTAAAGCATCAGTGTGAAATTATGAATAGATTTCATTTAGAAGAAGGCTAAATGAAAACAACATGTCTGTTTCTTTCAAGAAATTCTGATGCATTTATATTTTGTCTCATCAGGATATTTATTGGCCCAAGGAGAGCTGCCAAGGTTTTATTTGGGTGAATTTTTTATTTTATTTTTTATTTTATTTTTTTTTTCTCCTGTATAATGGTTTAGCAAGAAATAATAAATTGCTATCTATTTTTTGTTTCTTTATTCCTTTGCTACATACAGGATTCAGTTATATTTCTGTAAAGTGTTACTTTTTAGTAATAGTAATTTCTGTCATAGTTGTGGTTCAGGTTTACCTTGAATCACACTGCTTCTTGGGTACCAAAGGGAGCTCTATTAATGGTCTTCCAGAAGTATATAAGGAGTTTGGCAAGAGAAAGCAATTTATATGTTCATCATATAAAAATGCACATGTGAATATTCTGGTGAATTATTTTTTCTGTATACCAAATCATTAGTAGACTGTTCTGACTTCTATATTCCAGTAAACTGTACCATTCATCGTAACAACTACTTCACATCAGTTTGACTTTTGCCCATTCTAAGAGAAAGATACTTGTAAATAAATCTGCAAATCTGTTATACACAAATCAAAGTGGAGTTTGTGATCCTGTGATAAGAGAATGAAACAGATAACGGACAGCTTATTCAAAGTGTTTCTCTTGCTGGGTGGATGAAAAACATTGGCTTAATTTTTAAAAAGAACAGCACAGGAAGGTAAAACCCAACCAAAAGTGTTTGAGTAAAGAAGAGGGATGAGCACTGCAGGCAGTTAGAGGAAATTCAATAGCGTTATCTGAGAAGACATCAACCAAAAAGGAGAAAACAGGCTGCAAAGCTGTAACACACACAGACAAAAACAATTTGGTACTCCCAACAGATCATATGAGCCGTGTTTATCCCATTAGCTGCATTTTATGCAGTAGTAGTCATAAAGACCATGGCAATGAGAATAAAGGTTAACTTTTCTGTAAAGGTGCAGCACTGAACTTCCTCCTCCTCAGGAGAGTGGGCTTAATGTGGCCTGATACAATCTTCTTAACTTCTGAGTCTTAGTATAACTTTTTCTAGGACCTTGTCTCACATACAGAAACGGTCATCAAGGTACCTCTGGCCCAAAGCACTGTTCAGGGTTGTTGCATCAGTGCCCACTCTTTCTTCTAACCATTTCCCTGGAGTGCTCCCCTCACCTTCCTCCCCACCACTAACCTTGAGGGCAAATTTGCCTGTTTGCTGTAAACTTGGAGGCCAAGGGATTTTTCTAGCTCCCACAGGAGTCAACAATTTCTTAAACCCCTTCTTCTTCACGCTTCATTTATGTGATTACAATGTTTACTACAGTAGGACCACTGCCATTTTCCTCTACAGTCTTTTTACAGATATTTCAAGAATTCTTTACAGGCTTTCAGGCTTTCTTCTAGCCACTTTCTGCTGCATGAAGAAAGAGCTGAAAAGGAGAAGGCTGGCCCATGTTTTGTTTAAAATTTAGCCTTCTCATGTGCCCTTCTTCTCTGGGTTTTCCAGTGCTTCTGTTTTAAAGTTTTTCTCTTCTGTGCACCTTTCACTCTTGATAGGTAGCACCAGGTTTTGAATTTGCCTGTTCTTAAATGTTATTTTGTGTAGCACTCTTTTAGTTCTCTAGAGATTGTGATTATTATGTTGTGCTCCTATCACGAAAGGGCAGAAGGCTCCATCAACACTTCCTGACTTAACCCCAGGATTTTCCATTTGCTTGAGACTCAGTTTTGTTTATTAATGATAGATCCAACTGTTGCATCAGTCACTCCATAGATACATTGACAAAAATGGTCCAGTGAACATTGAGATTGTAATACATTGAGAAGGTAATAACAAAAGTTGTAGAAGCACTTAAACTAAACACTATGAAAGTAATATAGACATTATGAATAAAGTTATTGGTTTACTTGTTATAATATTTTGTTAGGCTCTACTCTTAACTCCCTAATATGCCTCTTAGGATTTGATGGAGCTTGTTCAAAACCTCATCTTACATAGTTTCCAGCTTTTTTTTTTTTTTTTTTTTTTTGCATCAAGCAACATAAATAGATTCTCAATATAGTTTGAAATAGTTTAAAAGAGTATTGCAGTTATACCCATATAATTGTGTAATGTACTGTAATGACACAAACAATTACACGAATATACAGAACAAGATAAGACAATTGGCTTTCCAAAGACAATTACAGACATTGACTGGATTTCAGTGGTATTTAACCACATAATTTTTGTTTGAAATAACAATGTTCCATTAGTCCTTGGTGTACTCTATACTAAATGAAGAGATTGAGAAACATTTGTTTTAGAAGGTGGAGGTCATAACAATATTCACTGTCTTTAAGTAGTTTGCATGTTATGCTCGGATGTGTATGCTACCTCTCTCAGGAAATTTTCTGTACCATCCCAGGACCTCTGTTATGTGAAGAGGAGGTTGAATGAAACTGCCTGGTTAAGAGGAGATTCTTCATACAAGTGCTTTCCTACAACTGGAAGCAGTGAAATACAGTGAGAAGGCAAGGCATGAGAGAGGACCTGACAGCAATGTGTTAATGTCATTTTTTTGGTGTGTACATAAGCTAACAGAAATTAACCTGTGTCAGCAGAATTAAGTATAAAGCGCTTAAAAAAAGAAAAAAAAAAAAAAAAAAAAAAGGTAGGGGTTTGCCTTTTTTTATTAATCCTGGTAGTACCATACAGGAGTCCACCAGAGCAGTAAAAGCAAATAAGAGGTCTTTTGTTACCATGATGTTCCCTGTGGTACCATAAGATGTGATTCATAAAGGGGGAAAAAACAACAACAAAAACAAAAAAAACTTGACTCATTTATCACATATCCAGGGGCAGCAATCCATTCAACAGGACAATGATCCCACACATGTTGAAAGTACATTCTATCCCATCTTCATCAAATAAATGGTATAATCTGCCTCCTCTTGGAAGACTTTGTTGCTATCCAGCAAATGGTAAGAAAATAAAGCTGTTGGATCTTACATAGATTCTCATTAGATCTCTGTCTTTGGTGTCACATATACCAGTTGAGAGCTGCAGAAATGAAAAGATAAGAGAGAAAGGTGACTATTAATATGACATTTGCTTTTAATTAGTGTCCCTTAGTGTTCCTATTATTGTAATTTAGAAAATAACTTACAGGTGATAATTAAAGACAATATAAACATATTGTCTTTAATACATATTCAATCCCTATCTAGGGCTCTAGGAAAAAAAAAATAATAATTTTTTTTAAAAAGTATTTTTATAGCCAAAAAAATGAACTAGAAGGAATCTTTCATATTAAGTTTATCCTCATCACTGCCACATCCAATTTTGTTCATTAAACAATAGTTCTTAAGCTCCATCTTAAACACTAGTCAAATTTCTAACCTCTTTCTTCCTATAATAAAACTTCTTCACTCCTATTATGGCTAGAAACATTTTTTCATTTCCAGCCTAAATGTATTCGTGACTGCTTTACACTCATTTATTCTTGTGCCAGTACTGCCTTTGAGTTTTATAAAGTTCCTGTGTCTCTGCATTTATTCCTTCTTCCCCCAACCTATGTATTAATAGATAGGAGTCTTATCCACCCTCAGTCTTCTTTTAGTTTAGCTTAACAAGCCAAGTTCTTCAAGTCTCTTCCAATAGCTCATTTTTTGATGCCTCTGCCAGGCTAGGAGAAACATACTACATCTGCATGATCTGCAGCATTTCCATTGCGAGTCAGGTATCTTGGACATGCAGAGACAAAATGTCTGCCTTGCACATGAGGTCCCGTTACGAAAATGTATGTGAAGCTTACAGAAAAATGAAATTGTATAAATTATCTTGGTCCTGTAGTGGATTTTGTCTGTTTGTTTGGGGGAGTTGTTTGGTTTGGTTTGGTTTGGTTTGGTTTGGTTTGGTTTGGTTTGGTTTGGTTTGGTTTGGCTTGGTGTGGCTTGGTTTGGGTGGGGTGGGGTGGGGTGGGGTGGGGTTTGTTTGTTGTACCCATCCACCCCCCTCCCCGGGATATCTTGTCCTATGGGTTTATGTGGCTGTGTAAATTATAGGTTATAGTTTTCTGATCTCATTATGACAGCTTTATTGTTTCTTTGCCAATATTTTTCTTTGCCAATTATCATCTATTCATTTCATCATAATTTTATTAACATCGATTCTTCACTTCGTACATACTGAACAAGCAGTAAGTGATACAAAGGACAGAACTCTTGTTCCTGGGTTCTAGAGATGATGGAGCATTCCTTAAGGACTAGTTCACTGTCTTCTTAATGTGAGATCATGGGTCATGTTTGTCATTTTTGATTTGTTTTGCAGGTCTTCATTGCAGAATGATCAATTCATGTACTTTGCTTCCACCTTGTATCTTATGTTTTCACTTCCATGCCCTCCAGATCTCCCTCGAGGCATCTGTAAGGGTTTCTCCTAGGAAGAAAGGCTGCCTTAGAAATTCTTACTGTCCTTCCCTAAAGGGGTTATGACTCAAACAAAAACCTTCTTCACCTTTGTTACTCATTCTTCATATCTCATTCACATATAATGCAATGACATTATAAACACAGGTTATGTGAGCACCTTCACCTTGATTTTTTTTTATTTCCTGGAACATGTATCCTTTGGCAGATGTGTTTTTCACCAGGTTTCATTTATTGCTGTAACAGTAAATTTCTAAACCTGTGGCTAGAGTTACCCCTTGCGATAGTATCCTAGGAGCCCTCCCAGACCCACTTTCCTTGAAGGATTAGCCGTAGCAGTTTAATTTACACAGCTATCTATCTGGCTTCTGCTCTCACCCATATGGATACCTTCTGCTCTTTTCAGAGGTTTCTGTTCTTCTCTCATTAGAAGCCTGAATCAAAACCCAGGGCTCTTCCTTTCCTAGCTGAAGGGAGTGATAACAACAGGGACATAAAATGAGATCTACATACAAGCACAGATGGAAATTTTCTGATAAAATAACAATTGTGATTAATCTGCATTTCAGAATTTGCCCCCGTGACAGAGTCACCAAGAAGTTGCTACAGCTCCACACTACTGTTCTACTGTTCTTCAGCTTTAAACAACAACAACAAAAAAGTGTGATCAATAGCTCAGTTAAAAAGAATTTGGAGGAGAGTTGAGGGTTTGCCTGCTTGTGAGCCAGGCAGCTCATCTCATGCAATGAGGCTGAACAACTTCTGTTTGATGATCGTCACGGTTGGGTGAAGTGGAGCAGGGAGGGAATAAATGTCTTTCAAATTAGATTGCAAAACTACAGGGGGAAAATGCTTGCCTTGAATTTTTAACCAACCACAGACCTGATTAACTTGAATCATGTCTTTATTTAATTTGAAGGCTGCTTTCCTAATTTAGGTTTAAATTATTACAGCCCAGCCCTTTTCAACAGGGCTCTGTTCTGAGGCTGTTTGGGTCTGCTGGCATAGCTATTGGTGGGTATTTCTAAGGGCAGCTTTGCCTGCTCTCTGCTCTCTGCCTCCCCCAGATCTCTGTGCATGTAGTTATCTCAGCAGCTGTGAGCACAGAGCTACTTTGGGAGTCCCTGGCAACATCAGAAGACAGCTCGTGGCATCCTAAGCCACTTAAGCCTAAGACACTTTCAGGCACCTGGGGTGTCAAACACTTCAAAAGGGGCAAATTCACAGTCAGAACAGACTGAACATCATATTGAGAGTCAGGTGGGGGCAGCCCTTAAAGGACGGGGTAGATATCACCACTGAATTTTGATGGAAAGGCTGCCTTACTGGCTTGCAGATTGGCAGCCCAAAGGCTTTATGCAGGTTTTGTTTGCCTTAGCAAATTTTAAGAATGCACTTGAATTCACTGTTGAATCAGGACCTCTCCAATTCAGACAATAAAAATGAATAACCAGAATAAGAGGTGAATTTTGTGTGAACTTTGCTTCCAGCAAAAATGTTTCTATCCTATTTCTCAGATGGTAGCAGTCAGTTAATTTACTTCTGATGCTGTTCTAACAGATGAATTACAAATGTGTTTGCTTTTCACAGTAACTTTGGGTTATGCTGAATACATCACATTCACTTTTGATTGAGCAAAGTGGATGCCATGTTGCCAGTCATTCTGTTTACATGAAACTTTTCATCACTGAAATTTATACTGTGCTCTCTATTGGTGATGATTTACAAGGGTGATACATGTGAATATTCGCCTGATGGAGGCCAGGCATCTATCCACAGTGGCAGTGAAAATCTTTTTTTAAAAAACCTTGTGAGGATGTGACTGCTGTTTTACACCTTTTAACAAACTGCCCCTCCAATGTTAGCACGGGGGAACAATCAATTTTTTTGGAACAGCTGTATTTTAGGACCAATGTTCCTATCTTCCTGATGCTAACCTTATATTTGTCATGGTTTCTCTGTCAGGGAAAAACAAAACAAACAAAAAAGAAAAACAAAACAAAACCAAAAAAGGTACATGGGTACATAAAGCTGCCTCTGCCATCAGTGAGGGGTGTTGGGAGCAGTGTGATGGAATGATGGACAACTTCTAAAACTGCTGGGGACCTGGAAGAAATCTGTTCAGCTCCTACCACTGAAAAAAGATTTAGAGTAAAAGAAATAATTTACCCCATACAACTTAGGCTTCAAAAGAATAAAGCTGCCAGGTCAGCTTACTTAATCAACAGAATGGAGGAAGCCAATCTAGTGGAAGACTAAATGCTTTTTCCAAGACTACATTTGCTTCACATTTCAGCTTTGCTGTAGCCAGTACAATTGGCACAAGATTTAGTAACGGTACTGTGAATTTTACTCCTCTTTTCTTCAGCAGCTTTTATAAAATTCACAGTCTAAGGTAATCCTTAGCTTATGATTTGCAACAAAGTTGGATTTTTTTGTTTGTTTGTTTGTTTGTTTGGGCAAAATGCCACAATATGACTGAAAACTACCGTGGCAGCATAAGCTAGGACAGTTTTATAAATAGTTGTGGTACAGGCATCTGCAAGTTGCTCAGAGTGGCTGGGAAGAACTGACCTGGCTGTGCATCGTGGATGCAATACACCCTACCCTGTATGAGGTTCACCCCTGCATGGTGTAGGGTCTCTGCCTGGCCTCATATCTTGTCTCTCCTTCATCTGTCTTTAGAAGATATCCTGTTTGGATTTATTTCTGCTGGACCAGCCACACAAAAAAAATTGAGCGTCTGGGAGCAGGAGGTGGAGGGGTGATATGCGTGTGAACAGAATTGAATTCTGCAGAGACTGCATCCGGCTGGTGGAGAATGGCATTTTAACAAAGCTGGGCCAGTTCTTTCCTGCAGGCTCCCACCGTGGAGCAAGTTCATGACCCTTGTTCTTTCTCAAGCAGACATATTTTCAATTAAAGCTGCCTCCTTAACAAAAAAAAGGATATATATTAGAAAGGGCAGGCTGGGACATGTGATGGCTTCTTAAGGCTCTTCCCCTCCAGTGTGACTAGAAGAATTGCCTCAGGCCAGGCTCCTTATGAGAAGGGGAAAAAAGTTTCTCTTGCTGCCTTTCAAGATAAGGGAAAGGTAGAGGATATTTTTCCTCTGTGATCTTTTTTTTTTTTTTTTTTTTTTTTTTTTTTACCTCTTTATAGCTATCCCCTGTTACAGTTCAGGCAGTATCAGTGTGTCCATTATAAACCTGTTTGTGTGAAACATCCCATCTATTTTGTACAACATCTTTAAGAGAACATAACATAGTTTAGCAATGTGGAGTAAAGAAAACTTTTGGTTTGGAACACAATCAAAACAAACAAATGAAAACAAACAAAAACAATCAGAGAAGCTGTAACATTTCCTTCCACCCGGTGTCTCACTAATACCAGTTGTAGGTCCCCTGTTAACCAAATTACTGGCTGTGGACATCAGTGTTCTGGCATCAGTGCTCTTGGGTCTTGCTTGGTCTGAACAGTTTGCAGAGCTGGCTTCTTTTGTGGCCTTCCTGTTGTACTTCCTGGGATAGACCAGAGGGTAATGCTCTCTAACTCTTTTCTAAGACAAGCCAATTGACTTTCCTGGTTTCTCAAGAACTGACCCTGTATTTTGTATTTAGATCAAGTCCCTAACTGCACTGGTTTCTCTGAACTCTTTAAAGACCCTCCAAGGTGAATAGAAGTAGATTCATCCTCTTTGTTCTCACTAACTAGTACAAGTATGCAGATCTTGGTACAACAATAAATGGTAAAAGAACAGCTGTATAAGGTCAGGACAAGGGCCTGTCAAAGCCTATATGCTGACCCTGACCATTGACAGTGGCCAATCAGATGCTAACAGAGTATTAGAGATCCTAATACTCTGACACTCTCCAGTCTCCATTCATTTCCTCACCCCTCTCAAGACAAAACCGAAGTCCATCTTCCTTCCTTTCTCACTTCTGGAAGCCACAATGTCCTACAAGATGCTGTCTGCCATGGCTGGGACTCAGGTGCAAAAGCAAAGGACCAGAGAGGGTGGAGGATGTACAGAACTAATAGATTAAGAATGCTTTCACCCTGAGCCAAAACAAAATCTTCCTGAAATGTAATGTAACTGTACTTTGAAATAGATAGCTTCCTCTGGCTTTGATTGTTTGAAAGTACAATAATATGGAGCAAAAGAGAGAAGAGAACAGGTCCTCTGCTATAAAATGATAAGGAAGCAGACATCTAATAAATCTTTGAGTCATAACTCGGGTTATTCTTTTATAGTGGTTATAAGGGAACAACAGTTGTATGGACTATGAATAACGCAACCCCTTATGCTCCCAGTGTTTGCTTCTAGTCTCTAGCAGGAAATGTTCTTCCACTCTGCAAAACTGCAGTCTCAAGAGCTGTGCTGTCACTGTCTGTCTGCAAGCTTTTATTCTGGTTAAAGGGCCAGAATGTTGTCAAATGAAAATGAATGCTATCACAAGCAAATTTAATATCTGTGTTTACAACAAGCAGTTCTTCCAGTGCTGATTAGAACATGGCTCCATCTGTCTCTGGCTGGTCACTCCACCATATTTTTTGGAAGGCCTGTGCAATTTAAAGGAAAATCTAGATTTGAAAGCAAGCTCTGATTTCTTCCTTGCCCAGCTTTATGTCTAGACAAAATATTTCTATTTCTTTTGATTTCCTGATTCTCCCATATTAGAGAACATGAGGCTGTCTTATTGTTGATGCCTCCCATTTAAAATGAAAAAAGTGGGTTGTTGTGTTTTTGTGTGTGTATGTTTTTGTTGTTGTTTTATTAGTAGTATTTCCTCTTCTCAGCTGTTAAAAGCCTTCATGTCTGTTGGCTTGAAATCCATTCTGAAGTCATTCTAGTGTAGAGCTTTCTTATTATAAGCCGTACTCACTAGGTTGAAGCTATAATTCAAAAGTACTAGAGAAAAAAAAAATCTCTTTCTGTTTGGATTCCCCTCAGTAGATAATGATGGTTAAATCTGTTTTAAAATATGAATATAAAAAATGAGACACACATCATCCACTTCCATATGTGCTACTGCAGTAACTTCAGCACACAAGAAAGAACTGGGGATGTAACAGGACACAAGAAAACCAAAAAATAGAAAGATTTGTGTGCTGATGTTCTTATTTTTTTTTTCTCTAAATGTGGACTAGATGACATTTAGATATGTACCCACGCACCTGTATTTTCTTGGTAAATCTAGTATTACTAATTGTTCTTATGCACAGCACTGTTTTCTTTGTGAAGCTCTTCACATCAGCTCTTAACTCCCAGTTCTGTGCTTTAATAACAATACCATCTGGCTGAGGTTTTCAGACTTGCCTCTGGGGGTTGAAAGCCTGTTTTTCCATTATAATTAATGAGATTTGGGTGTCCAAAACCCCTGGGCAACTTTGAATACATCACCTGCATCTTCTTGGGTTCACAAGTGCTTTGAGACTTTCAAAAGAAAAAAAAAAAAAAAAAAAAAAAAAAAAAAAAAAACAGCAGCAACAACAACAAAAAACATTAAGTTGACCTGAGATTATAGGATACTATGCAGCCTTGATGCACTATGTGTCTTTACACATTGTAAAGTATAAAGTGGTTAAAGCTTGCTCTATGGCATCTGAAGGGGAATGTTGTTGTCTTAGCTAACAGTCAACAAACCTGTTGAAGATCTTACCAATTACATTTAATTTTTATTCATAACAGTTAGTTAGAGGGCCAGAATGATACTGTTTGTTTTTCTGTATCAATGCAACATTTTTAATGTCTTATATTAGAACAAAATTTGGTACTCATAAAAGTACATAAAATTCTGGCAGCTGTCAGTAGCAGCAGGTCTGTGTTATGACAAATATCCAGTAATTTGCTTCATGATGCTGTGGGCCAAGGGTGACCAACCTTAATGTCAGGTCCCCAAATCTTCACACAATTACAATCAACAAAAACCTCTTCCATATTGGCAGAGGTGAGGAAGGGGAGCAAGTAGCTGTTTCTTGAAGGCTAGGCTTTAGCTGAAGACTTTAACTGTCCTTCCTGTCACTTCTTGCAGCTGAGGACTTAGGGGGCTCCCACAGCTGGAACATCTGGGTCCAGCTGTGAGGCGATGTCACAATCAAATTGCTTATGACTCAAGAGCTACTCTCTGGTTACTTTATCCTTAAGCAAACTGCCAAATTGCTCAAGAACAGAAAAGCTGCACCAACGTCTATTCTGTGGGTGAGTAAAGTCTGCCTGATGGCCAATGAATTTCATGAATGCCTGCACAAGGTGGTATTCAGAATTTAGCATGAAGCATTGCTCAGTAAAAATTGTGCAAAAAATGGAGGTTTGTAAGACAGAATTGAAAATGTTTTCTATCTGCTGCAGGAGAATCCTTTCAGAAGAGGTAGGATAGATAGGTTCACTAAAATAGTAAATGATATAAAAATAAAATGGTTTCATGCAGAGGGCAGTCATTTGCACTTAAATGGCAAATAAAAAATAAGTAGCAAGTCAGTTCAAATAATATTGTTTGTGGGTAATCCATTTGGGTGTGCTTATATAATCCATTTATATAAGAATCTACATAAAAATCTCTGTCCGTTCAGTCGGAAGAGTCTTGTTCAAATGTTTTATGTTGTTTTAGATTTATAAGAAAGATCCTTTCTGTATGCTTTGCAGACATAAAATAATGGATTAGTTCTTTAATAAAAAAACAACTCATGCACTATCTGAATTTTCATGCGATAATCTTCTGCTGGACTTACACATGCTACCTCAAATATGATTCAATTTTTTGCAAACTGCATACGGAGGACATGGTTTCATGCTCGGTGTAAGCAGATACATAGCTTGTACCACCTTTCGAAATAGCAGTCTTGACTGCAGAATCTCAGCTTTGCTTTGTGCCAGTGTTAGCAGGGCATAGACCTGGCTGCAGACTAACCTTTTTTGATATAAAAAAAAAGAGGATGACACAAAGTTTTCAGCTGAGTGAGCTCACTAGCTCGGCTGTGCCAACATGATGAAAGGATGGAAGCACAAAGCTAAGGGCAAAGCAGGATCTGGAATCACCCTTCTGGCCTCAGCGTGGTCTCAGGTCAGCTTGTGCTCCCTGTGCCATCACACTCTGAGTCAGTATGAACACGCCTATGCAGAGAACATGCAGTCAATTTAGGACATCAGAAGCAGCCGACTGTATGCCAGAATATCATGTTTGTTGCTGCTGGGCTTTGGATTTTTTCTTTTTTATAATTGTTGTTTTATTATTATTATTATTTTAAGACTGATGGCTTTATATTCTACAAGGACTTTAAATCAGAGGAATAATTAGCTATGTAAGTATGTGCAGCAATTTCTCTCTTAGTGAAGCAGAGGGAAATCCTGACAGACCTACATGTGAGGGATGAAAGGACAGCAATTTTTCCAGGAATAAGACACACATTTCAGAATAAATGCTGTGTGTAAAGAATATGACAGTAGACTCGGTAGGATATCAAAAGATATGAGTATGATAATGTCTGCATTATTATTTGTTACAAATTTCAAAGACCGCAGACCAGGCTCCAGAACGGTTTATTAGCTGGGCTCAGCGAATCACCTCTGCCCTTGTTTACTGGTATAAGTGAGTAAAAAGGGAATAATACTGTAATTTAAGGAAATACAGCAAATTTGTTATAGAGCATTTGCACCACATAGCCAGTTACTAAATGATATAAACATTAAAAAGGCAAGACCCCACTTATGCTTCTGGAAGGGTAGAACCTTTGTATTAAAGTGAAATATAATGTTACTCAATTTGAAAGCAATAATCCAAGAGGGTATTGTTGATTCATGTATACTGTAAGAAAATCATTGTGAGCTACTACAGGCTTCTATTTATTTTTCTGTGTGTCATGTGTCCCACCCCCAGTACCCCACCCCCTAATACCGTAGCTGAACTGTGGCTGAAATATTGCTTTTCCATCCCCCAGATGGCAGTGCTGCCTTCCAAGATAATAAGGCTCCCTAGCTCTGGGAGAAAAATGTGTGCCAGTCCCTGTCTGGCTTATGTGCCATGTTCCTTTGTTTCAGAGGAAATATGATAACAAATTCTAACGTAACAAGGCTAGGGTAATCAGGATGGGTTTGCTTGTCCAAGTCTGACACAGCAGCCTTCTTCTATTAGGGGCACCCACCAGGTCACAGACCATTCGTAATAAATGATGTCCGCAAACGTGAGTTGGAATTTCTACCAAACTTTATTTTAAATGTTTCTTATATCATCTAGGTGCACTAGAGAGGAAATAGGTGAGATGGCCAACTTGGCTCTTAAAGGATCCGCAAAAGAAGAATGTGTGTGCCAGTGTCAGTCCGCAAATCTTTGGCACCAAGCCTAATCCTGCCTCCATTTGCCTTACCTGAACAACCCTTGAGGTCCTTAGCAGGGTGGGTGCTGAGAGGTGTTGCAGATACCTTGTTAGTCTGATAAATCTCCCACTGGCTTGTGGGGTGAGATACTCACTTGATCTCTCTGTGCATTTGTGCAGTCTCTTCAGAGGCCTGAATAAGAACCAAGCTCAGTTACACACACGCACACACACCAGTCTGCCTGCACCTCTAAGTGGGTAATCTTTAATAGGAATTAATTAACTCTAGGTGCAAAATAATGGGTGTAATGGAATACGAGAAATGTGGTTTGTGAAAGTGGCTGCCAGCTCCAGTGGCACGCTGAAGAGGGAATGAGGAGCACTCAACCCCACAAGAGGTCCTGGGAGAGTAAGCCCAGTTGTCGCAGAAAGTGAAGCTTTTTAGCAATTGAGAATCCAATCAAATGGTCTGGCATGTTCTCTTCTATTTTGACAATAATGAGAAAGGGCCATCCAGGTTGGGAGGGTGTGATCTTTTTCAAGGATCTTAATTCTCATTACAGCTTGTTTTGTGACTGGAAGGGAAGAAAAAGAACTAGGACTTTGTAGTGGTATTTGCACCCTGTTTCTTTCCTTCACTGGAGATGTTTGTGTGTGTCAAGCCCTCTCCAGAATTTCTGCTACTTCTTGAACATCCAAAATCACAGGTGGCAAAGAACTGCTATTAAAGATAACCCCCTTTCCCTGGCCTCCCATTTTGTGGTTTGCAATTCAGTAAGGAGAGGCTTTTTTTTTTTCTTTTTTTTTTTTTTTTTTTTCCACCTTTTCTGCTCTGGTGACAGCCTGTGATGAAAGGTTAAATGCAAGCAGAGCCCAGACACACATTACCCATCCCATGCCAAGCCCCAGGATGCAGGGCCCATGTTGGAATGGGACTCCCCACGTAGGGGGTGGCAGGGGATGAAGGTGGGGAGGAGGGCAGGAAGTACACAGGGAGTCTGTGACAAAGCCAAATGTTTCATCCCCAGTTTCTACTGGAGCTGTTGCTTCTCTGTGTTGCTCTTTAATTGGAGCAGGCAGTAAATATAACCTGGTCTTCCCGGTTAATAGGATAAGAGAAATGCAGATTTAGTTCAGAGCAGCTACTGTGTTGCTAATGGTGCTTGGGTCACAGCTCCCATCTTCAAGCCCTCCTTTATCCTCTTTTATTTCCTTTGTAATTCTACCTGAAAAAAAAAAAAAAAAAAAAAAAAAGAAGAAGAAGAAAAAAATGTACATCTTATTTTCAGGAGGGAAATGTATCTCTTTGCTTTTCAGCTTTCTATAATTTTTCCCTCCTCACCCCAAATTTCTGTCTCATTCAGAGTCATGCTTTCTAACCCCACACCCTCATGACCGCCTCTTCCACTGACCTCAGGAATTACCAATTCACCTCACCTAAAACAAAGAGCTATCAAACATAAATTATGCAATCTCATTTCTGCCATAGCTGGAATTTCTCTTCTGTTCTCTGATAGCTGCTTATTGAAAAATCAAAACAAACTAATAATAATAATAATAATAATAATAATAATATCAAACCCACAAACAATATTTTATTTTTTTTCTAGTGGGAGCACTCAGCCCTCTAGCCTACCACAAGTCCAGGACTTCCTTATCACACTAACCCACACATAGCCCAAATAATAAAAATATTTGTTAATAAAAAGCAACAGAGATGGCATTTGAAACAGGGGGAAGAAGCTGTCCTTCCAAATGTGGTCTGGATTTTGCACTGTTTTCTCAGTCAAAAACCCTCTCCTTCTAAACATATTAGCAAAGATAAAAAAGACAGTTTGGTTTAAAAGCTGTATCATCAAACCCCTAAAATATCTTCCACCTCCCTCTACTCCCCCCAGATCTACATACACTGAAGAGGGAGAAGGAACTCAGCCATTTAAAGACACATCTGCTCATCCCCAGAATTTGATTTCAGCTGTCACCAACTCACCTGAAATGATTATATAGGAGACCAAGCTTATCAACTCTGGTTTCCCATTTCCAGTGATTACAGCACTTTGCAATTCTGATATTTTTTTTCCTGCAGAATATGGCAGACTGAAAGATAATCTAGGTTTATTTTTTAAGTAACCAGATTGTTCAGTTCAGAAGAAAACCAACACAAAATAGAAACAATACTTCTGCTGCTTGAGAATAAAGATTCTTCCATCTTTTAGAAAAGGTTTGCTGCCAAAGTGATGATTTTTCCATGGCTAAACATATTTTACATTCAAAAGTGAAATATGTAAAGTTTACTGAAAACAGAGACATTTTATCTGAAATATAAAAACCCAGAACAGTCTTTTTCCACTAAATTAGAGAGAAAGCTTGTAAGTGCTTTGTATGATTTCCTTTATATGTATATATATATATATAAAAAAAAAGTTTAACACAGCTTAGAAATAGAATCTCCCTTTTGTTTCCTTAAAAAAAAAAAAAAGAACATGTTGCTATGGTTGTATTGAATCGCCCTGACATTAATATTACACATCCTTCATTATTAATAAGACATTATAAAAATTAAAAAAAAAAGAAAAAAAAATAAAAAGAAAGAAGCAGCAACCTCTGGTATCTTCTACTCAAGACAGAGGTGGTACTACACCACTACACCATCTGGGATACAGCCATCCCTGGGATACTTGAAAGACATGTGGATTAAGAGATATGGTTAAGGATTTCTCCTTTTGTAGGGAAATATGTGTGCTTTTCTGTCTCTGTGTGAAAAACAACAACAACAACAACATTACAGATAAGCAAAAGAAGTTGTTAGAAGAAAACAAAAAATATGAAGTATTTTAGGAGAGAGCACTAAACTAAACAGGGCTCTGAACTTTCTACAGAGATCCTCATGCCCAAGTTCTGTTCTTGTTTTGGACAGCAAACCTTAATCAGAAATACACAGGTTGCATAGGAGGAATATCTGTCTAATCTTATATTTTCCTTTGAACCAAAATCCTCTGTCCAACTGCTTGGGTCAAAAAGGGCAGCAGTGTTTTACAGCTTAGCTGGCAGAACTTGGTTAAATGTCTGTCTTCTGACAAATCAGTATTTTTTAAAGGAGAGGTGACTCAGAGACACACGAGGCAGTCAGGCTGTGCACCTCAACAGCTGTCAGTTACTTTCCTCTCCAAATCCTCTCAGGGAAATCAAGCTTGTAAGGTATTTTGATTCAGTGGCATCTGTTGTAAATATGCATAATATTAAGACAAAGGGCAAAGAATAGGTGTCCCTTATCAAATTTTCCTGGGGTGAGAAAGCAGGAATTTGCTATAGCTCCTCTTTCATAGTTAGAACTGAAAGCCTTCCTGCTCTTGATTTTGTCTTTTGCCATTGACTACTATACAGCTGGAAGATGAGTTTTATTCTGGCCATTTTAATTGCAGTGTTCATCAAGACTACTAATAAACATGAACCACTGCAGTGGCACTTTGTGTTTCGGAGATCTTGCTCTGTCTTGCACAGTGCCAGATTTTGTTTACTTTGCTCATGTGAAAAATATCTGATTCAGCCAGTGAGCAGCCACACAGGTTTCACTGGATGAGCTTGAGGTAGAGCTTGAGTTAGGCCTTCTTCAGCAATGGTGAGGGCAACAGCCTGACCCTGGGGTCCCTACCAAGGAGTGCAACCGTTATTGCACACAGAACTCTATTTCAGCCAGATACTGTCAGTTCTTATTAGCTTTAATTTTTGATTTATTTATTCACAATTACTATCCAGAATATTCAACCTGGACCAGATTCTGACATTTTGAAGGCCTAATTACCAGTCTAACAGGAAAACCTACATTAATTGTCAGTAAGATAGTGTGACTGTTATCAAAGTAACTGCTGACAACATGCCCAAATGCCTGTTATCAGTAAAGGAGAAAGTCTGCCAACTTTATGCTAAAGTCAGTTTTCACTCACTGTTTTTTTGTTCTGGAAGTTATATCAAAATGCAGAGGGTGTTTCCAGAAAGAATTATTATGAAGAGATACTGAAAGGGAAGGTGAAGGAGGGAGAATGAGAAAGAAAAGCTGCATGGGGAGCGTTGCCCTGGATAAATAATTCGGTTGGTGCAAAACAGAGGATGGGAAACAGAAGAAGAGGCTTGATTTGTGTTTTTTTTTTTCTTTCTTTTTTTTTTTTTTTTTTTTCTCATTTAATGTATTGGAGAAGAGACAGGTTGTTAGGAGTGTTACTGCAGTACTCCTACTGCTTCTAGAATTTCTCAGGGGTTTGATTAGTATAACTCACAAAGGTTTAAACAGACTCATTTATGGGAAGGAAAGAATATTTCTACAGGGCACATATTTGAGATTTGGCCTATTTCTTTTTTCTTGTCATTTCTTGACATTACCAACAATAATGCAGGAATTTCACTTAACAAATTCCTTCCTATTGCAGGGACCCTGATGTCTTCTGCTCTGTTTTGTAACACATTGTAGCTACAGCTTTTACTGTTTAACAGTAAAGCCCTTAAGACTGAGAGGTTCACAAAAGATACTCCACGTTATTTTGTAGACATGTTTATGACGTAAAATCTCATAAATGTCTCTGAACAAAATTGTATTATGTCTGTCTGTGCCAGTGAGGGAGATGGCACCTAATGCACCTAAATAATGGCACCTAAATAATGGCACCTAAATTTCATGTGGGACACTGGATGTGCCTTCAGGCAGAACTCATATCCCTAGGACTTCATACCATACGACAAGGGCAAATAGGACTTCATACCATACGACAAAGGCAAATATTTATCTCCATTTAAGTTGTAGATGAAAGTAAATAGGCATAACTGGTCAAGTCCAAAGAGGAGGGGAAAAAAAAAAAAAAAAAAGATAACTTGAAAGATGATCACATTTTGGTACTGACTAACAAAGTCATTATTGAACTATGAGCTGTTTGGCATCTTTTCCTCATAAGTGATTTAATAAACCACCACTAAATAATATGGAAAAGTAGAATAAATAGACTGCACTGGAAAGTAATCAATAACTCACTCCTCTTACCTTTGAGATGCGTCTTTCTGGAGTAGATGCCAGAGAGATCTCTTTGTGGTACCAGTTATTTTCACTCACTGAAGCAAGCTCAGTTGTTTGAAGATGCTTACTCCTCTGGGAAATTCCTTTGTCCCACAGTCTGTGAAGCTTTATTCCATTTTGGTAAGATCTTAGGATAGCCTGGGTAGGAGTAGTAAAAATGCTTCCCATAGGAAGTGGTAAAACTTCTTTTTAGAAACCCATTTTTTGGCCCATCTTGAGAAAGTTTTAAAATATAGACACTGTTTAGCAAATCCAATTGAGAAACAATTAATATTTCAAATTCATGGGAGCAGCTGCAATAAGTTGTAAGTTGTGAGTTTGGTTTTACAGGTATTAACTGTGCAAACTGACAGTATTGATGTTGGACTGAAATCCTTTTGGGAAAGAGGAATTTCTATGTGGGCATCAATGTTCTCCTTGCTTTGAAACTCTAGCTATACCACCAGGAACTCTTCAGTAACTTCCTGTATTTCACATGGAAACAAGATCAACCCATCCTCTTAGTATTTTGCCTTTACTGAAGAATCTAACTGTTTTTCATTATTATTCGGGGTCTTGCCTATTAGAAACTCAAGAGCTAGTACAATCCCATTCTGTCTCCTTAAGTGTTACGGCTTGAGTTTCCCAAAGGCAGTTTTAACTTTCTTGATTGCCTTCCCTGCTGTACAATCTAACACTGAAGTATGATTGCAACTATCAGTTGACCCACTTCTGTGTTCCTAATCTGAAAAATAATCCTAATTTAATTTGTAAAAGAAGGTTTGTTTATTTCTTCTTGGCACAGGAGATTTGGATTGAGAATTAGGATTTCTCTGTTGAAATTCACAATATTTTTCAGTCTTGCTTTGAAATACATTGCTTCCTTTTTCCATCATGACTTGGTTACATTTTGCTAATGCTAATTTGCTGTTATGACTCTATAGCAAACTGAACAAAGTAAAAAGAAATGTTCCCCTTGGCAACATCTGACTGGTTCAAGGCCCCAAATAATGTCCAGGTCCAGCTTGAATTTGAATGGCTTTTCCTTCAACAACCCTCCCACATCTTCACGACACAGTGAGAGAAGGAGGAAAGCTAACATTGTTGTAATATCCTTTGCTCATTTAGAAGCAATGCTTTTAGAAGGAAATAAATATGATATTGTGTACCCACTTATAACAGCCATGGGTAAAATTATGCTGCATTGGTTATTGTTCTTTACATATATTACCCATTGAAAAGGAAATGAAATTTGAATTAATGGGCCCATTTGTAAAAACATGATTGTTAATATTAATATGCAGGATAAGTCATTTGGCAAGAGCAGAAATAAATTAGTGGGTGTCTCAAACACAGCATTTCACTGGAGACCAACTGCACAGATGCTGAAAATACAATCCTGTAGTTAAACCAATGTGCTGGGAGACTTTGCTCAGAATTCAGGGGAAATATCAGAGCACAGATTCTCCGCAGTATGCTCTTATTGTCCAAAAGTCTACATGCGCTGCCGGGAGATTATTAGTGCTTACTGAGAAAAAACACTTTGCAAGGGAAGAAGCTGGTGGAAGTAGCAAGCTCCCCGATTTCCTTCTGCGGCTACTGGGCTCATGCTGCGACTGCAGAGTATTCTAGATGGATTTCTCCGTTGGAAAAAATAGCCACGGGGAGTTTGTTTTTGTAGGCTCAGGCAGAACTGTTAAAACCAAGATTTTGAACTCAGCCCTGCCTGTCTCAGTACTGCTCAGGCTTTCTTCCACATGCCTCCAGTGTAAAGGCAGGCATCACAAACAGAAAGACTGCAGATAACTTTTATTGCCCTCAGACATTCAAGCTCACAGGATGACACCCTGTCCTTAGTAAAGAGGTAAAGCTTTGGAGAACTCACTGGGAATCCAATTAGTAGATTAGAAGTTTTGCTAGTTGATTATTCATGTTTCTAAACTATTCATCTAAAAATACTCAATTTGATCTTTCAGCAGGATGCTGAAAGCCTTATTTGTGTGCACCAAGTCCAAATTTCTCTTAATTATTACTTATCTCCCAGGAACTGAGTTTTTGGTGAAATGAAAAGCCACCCACCATAACTACGTGCTCTTGTTTGTAATATTCTTCATTCTCTCTGGTTCTTTAAAAAAAAAAAAAAAAAAAAAAAAAAGTATTGGAGTTTTGCTTGCCCATTTCAGAGCCAAGTACAAATTACCTCACTGAGACAAAGCTATCAATCTCTTGCCCTGAAGAAGCTTTGGAGATTAATCAAAAGCTGGGTTTTCTTTGGTTCAGGGGCAGGGCTGGGGGTGGGGATTTATTTATTTATTATTTTTTTATGATAGGGAATGACAACTTTTTCTGAAATCAAAGAATCCTCACAGAAATGGGCTTTCTTTGTTTCTGTGAAATACTTCACATTTTCTTTCATTTTATCCATTCATCAAGCTTTTCAAATGCAACAGTGGAATAACAAAGTTAGAAAAAAGCAGAACAATCACTAAAATGTTACATTCTGCATCTGAATACTAAGAATCCCATTAAAACTCAACATTAAAGCATTGTTTGCTGGAGAAAAAAAAAATCGGGGCTTTGATAAAGAAAAACAAAAACAACCTTGGCTTTTCCAGCTTTAATCAAGTAATTTGTGCCCTAGTAAGGGCTCTGCACTGCTGAGTTATTTTAGGAGCATTTATCACAGGTGTTTCACATGTGTTCAGCACATCCTGATTCTAATCCTCTTAATACGCTTAACAATAGTAGGGCGGCTTTTGAGAACAGGCAAACTGGCTCTCCCAGTTATTTTGGACCGTGTTCTTACACAAGCACTATTTAATTGGGATTTGAATCCCTGTTCCAGCACTCATTTCATCCAAAAGCCAACTCCATCTGTGCAGGAGGTTCTTCTTATAATGCATCATTGGGCTGAACAATTCCTGCTGTATGGAAACAGTGACAAGTACGTGGGAAAATAAAATCCTTAGGCCAGTTTCTTCCATGTTAATTTAATGTTCAGTGCTCTGGAAACCAGCCATTTGAAGGAACTTTCATCTTCTGGGTTGCACACTGTCTGGAGTTTTCTCAACCAGTTAACTGGCACCTGGATCACACTGTGGGCTTATATTGTGATGCCATGCAAGCAGTAGCAGAAATAACCCATAGTTCTCTAATTAGCCTCATTAATTCATTACTTGTGAGAGCTCCTAGCTTCACTGATTGTGTGATAGATTACAGCAAGTGCAATGTGTATCCCAAGCCAAAGGTGAGGGCATGTAAGAGAGCAATGTCCATGAGATGATCTTCAGATCCAGCAGGGAATATTTCTGTTTAAGTATTTAACTTTTTTTTTTTTTTGTAAGTACTTCAGGTCATTTTTCTTCAAATGATTATGCTTTTACTGTGTGATAAATAAGATTCTGCTTGAAGATACCAGAGGGTATGTGGCACCAGAATAATATCTCTGCAGCATATTTTGAGTGGTGATCACACCATTTCTAGCTCACCATATGGCTTGGTGCAGATGTCCTAGCATTAAAATGACCTTCTTCATTACATAAAGGTCATAGAGGCAGAATTCAACATTTTGTAACCCCTGGCACAGGTACAGGCTATACAGGGAGTACACCTGTTGCTTTGCCCACAGTTCAGAATGCTGTCATCCAATATTTGACTAAAATACAGGTATTGATTTCTACCTTATATTGATGTTGGTAACATCAATTAATAAACTTAGATGTCATTAAACAGTTCAGTTGCTGATATTAACAACAAACAAACAAACAAAAAGTTAAAATGCTAGAATCATTTTCTGTTTAGGTTTTATTTTGGTAGCTACAGTAACAAGAAGCATTACATTCTTCTTTTCTGAATCTCTGTCAATGGCTGTTTGTCTCTAGCAAAATGAAAAATAATTAATAATAATAATAATAATAATAATAATAATAATAAACAGAAAGTTAAGGCAAGGACCAGGGGTTTTGGTACATAAAAGACTACATAAAATTCTACTCTGATCAAGAAAGGCTTTTTCTGCATCTCACTCCTGGAGTGGGCAGGGTGGCCAGCATTAACCACGCCCCACCTGCACTGTTCTGCAGAAGTGACCCTGTTACAGGAAAGCTGAGCTGGGTTCCCCTGCCTTTCTCCCTAGCCTCTGCACCATCCTCTGTTTCTCTGACAGAAAACCTTGAGGTGTCCTCGGAGTATTTTTTTCTGTTGCACGGTGCTGCCTCAGTCGAGCAGCATGTTGAACAAGACAGAGTATGTGGCCTCTTAATTTAACCAGGGTTGCAAAGGTCAATAAATGGCACAAACAGATAACAGAGACATGCATCTTTTCTTCCCTGGTTGTTCAACAGCATTGTCTCTTGCTGGTTATTACTAGAAGGAGTTGCAGTTTACATGCAGCTCTGAAGAATCGCTATATATGGTATTTTAAGCAGTGTACTCAAAAATCATGCATGACATTGCTCTTTCTATCTGACCATCCAAAAGTACTTTTATACAGCCACTCCATCTTCAGTAGTCCTTTTGGAGGGATTTCACCAGTAAGATGCTAATAAATTCAGGAAATTTGAAAATCACGTTCTCTCAGCTAGTCTCAGAGCACCTTGTCAGGCACACTCTTTACCTTCTCCATGCATCTTCCTTAGCAGTGAGCTTTCATGAATGCCACTGATTTAGTATGTTTGGGATACAACCAAAACATACTCCCTGACAACTTAATTGAACTAGAAATACCTGACGAGGGAACATTTCATTAAAAACGGATAACAGCCAGTAATCTGGAATGTGGCCTTTTTTTACTGAATAGAACAAAATAAAAATAAAAAATTCTAAGGCATATGAAAAGTTGACCAAAACCAAAACATACACACATAAAAAGAAAAACCCAGAACTGCGTTTTATTCCCACAGGTAAAGGGACAAAAAGAAGTGAAAAGGCACAGAAGGTAAAGTACATGATGCTCAGTGAGATTGGCACAGCATTATGAAGCATCTAATTTCAGCTGCCAAAGGGGATCATATTGATTTTTTTTTTTTCCATTCTCTGTGTGTGCTTTTATAGAGACTTGAAATAGAGTCTCCATTTTGCTCTTATGAAAACCACGTTTCTTGGAGGGCAATGTGGGAGAGAAAAGAATAGCTTTTTTCCCTTGGAAAAATAGCAGCCTACTTAGCACTTACAGGAGGATTATACACCCTAATGTTCTGTTTAGGCACAGTGAGGGGAGCTGGATGCCTTAGGAGTATTTAGGAGAGAGATTTTAAATCCATACAGGCTGCAGTATGGTTCCCCATTTGTACACCATGGGAGAGATCTAGATTCCAGACATCTCTTTTGGGTATATAAAATTGCAATTAAGGGCAAACATTACAAAGCAATTCCAAAATACCCCCATTTGTAGAATCACAACTGAAGTTATTGAAAAGGTTGTTATAAAGTATATACTCCTTCCTCAAGATTGCCCCAGCAGATACAGTCAGACTCTGACAGACAGGGAATATAGAAAACTCCAGTTGTGTTGCAGGTCCAACCAGTGGAAAGATAACTCTTCATACTGTGAGTCATTTCTGACAGTTAATCAAATTCTAAATATTTGTAGGATCAAAGGAAGATTCGTTAGCAGCACAAATAACTAAATGACTTCCTTTTTATGGAGAAATTTTTATTAATAAGTAGGAGATACAAAGGTCCAAGAGATGTGTAACACTTCTTGACAACCTCAGCATTACTGCATGAGGAAGGGAAACAACTCACCTTTCCTTTCTTTTTCCCATACTTGCTTGTTGTAGACAGTCTCTCACCAGCCCCCCTCCAAATTTACATTTCCTCTGTGCCTTTATAGCAGCTAGAAGCTCTCCAGCCTTCTGTAGTCACACACTTATTTGCAGATTTTTTCTGCACTATGGTTAGGAGTTTTAAAATGGCCAGAGGCTGTGGTAGATGTATGGCTTGCGGTGAAGCTCTGCTGCAAGAGAATTGTTTGATTGATTTTTAGGACAGCAGTTAAAACAAATAAACAAAACAAAATATTTTAGAATTACAGCAAAGGAAACGTTAAAATACTGAAAGCAGTTTGCATCTATTGCTGCAAATGTGAGCTGCCTCTTTCTGTTTGGCACTGCAGCAGAGCAGAATTCGAACCATCCAAATGACAGTTTTAGAGAAGCGAGGAGGAAGGAGAAAGCAACAAAAAACCTCTCATGACTCAAACATTTTTCCTTTCTCCCCCCACATTATCTGGAAGAATTAAAAACCCAGCAGGAAATTAAACATATACACCTGACAAAGAACTGCTGAGAAAAATGTGATGTGTGATTATAGATGACTCATTCTCATTTGGGCAGACTGGTCTCCTTTAAAGATTCTAGCATGCTCTGTTCTCTTTATTATTTATTTATTTATTTATTTTTTCAAAAGGCATTTTGCAACTCAATTTTCTAAATAGGATTTGTAGTTACTGTTTATTGCATACAAACTAGGAAACGTAACAAGCTTCTTTTAATGATGCATTCTAACTAGTCGAGTTATCATTAATTTATATGCTGAGTTCACAAATAAAGATATTTTAGCATCCTTTTTTCACATGGAAGGGATTCCTTTTTATGTTCCTGTGAGCTGTATTTTTAAGCTGGTGTGGTTCTAGCTGGAGGTTCTACCATGGGGTGGAGGAGGCAGAGGCAGTGTAATAATAGCAATGCAAACTACATAGTAATGCTTAAACTTGCATAGCACTTTCTACATGAAGGTCTGCTGTGCCTTTACAATGACTTACATAAATTTTCATAACACCCCTAGGACATGGAGAACAGATATATAATGAGCACGTGGTACAGGATGGAATCACGGGAGATGATTACGTCTGGACAACCGCTTCTTAAAGCCTTCATCAATAACAAACATTTTAAACAGTAACTTGGTTTCTAACACTGAAACTGTCTGGGGATTTGAGTTTTCAGCATGCTGTTCCTGAGCTGGAATTTGTCCAGGACATCCGGGTTAAGAGGCATACCATGGCTTTCAGAAAAATTGCTATGAGCATTAAACGATCAAAAGGGGGTCACATCCCAATTGTAGGTCCCATCAAAGGATTAGACCTGTATCATCAGGGTGCTCTTTAATAAACTCTTATTGGCTCAGTACAGTCTTAAAAGGAAAACTGCAGTGTAGTGAATCACCAGCACTGCTTAGTGCAGACTCAGTGTAATGTCACTTAACTTGAAGAATTTGACATGATGAGAACACAAAGTGGTGAAATGTACAGCCTACAACAACCAAGGACTTGTGCTTTCAGAAAACACATCTGAAATATTGTACTAAATTTACAAAGTCTGTGTTCAGCTCCCTACTATACCAGGCAGTCATTAATAGGGTAAAAAGTGCATCTAAATGACTGGGATGAACCTACAGTCTGTACTTTGAGATCCTGATATTAACTGCCTGTAATATTTGACATCTTAACCTGTTCAGAATAGTATTTTTCCCACTCCAGTGGATAATTTATTTGTTTGTGAAAGTTTAAGCTGTTTCCACAACTGAGATTGCTGATAAAAAAAAAAAAAAAAAAAAAAAAAAAAAAAAAAGATTTTCCTAAAGATTTTCCTATCTTAAAACAAAAGGTAAAAATATAACAGGCATATGACTTCTATCATTCCCAAGCCATGGAGCAACAAATTGTAACTCCTTAGGCTATTATGTTGTTTGCAAGAACAGAGGCTCTTGTTTATTTTTTAAAATCATCTACATCTGGCCCGAATGCAACATGTTTATGTTCAGTAGTAACTCCTGTCATGGTAGCAAAATTCTCACAAGTTTCTGAACTTTTCCTGTCAATGACCTGAACTTGACATCCCAGCTCCTTCTTCAGAGACCATCTCATCCACTGTCCCCTGAACGCAATAAATGTTGACATCCAAATGACACCTTTCTGGTTGATTACAGACCATTTCCCTGGCTCCCTATAATAGTGCTGGACCTGATACTACTGCAGGATAACTGCAAACCCTTGCATGTACAAGTCAAATCTTACTAAAGTGGGGTCCCTCATTTAATTCTTTGACCAAACAAAAGCCAGAAACCGGTCTGCTTTGCCAAAGCCCTTCTTAATCATGGTGTACCTCTACTTGCAGGCAACTAATTAGATTTATAGATGCATAAAACCCAACAATATCTGATGGCAGACTCCTCCTTGTATCATCACCATTGCTGGGATCCCTTTCAGCATCCTGAGGGAGAACATGTCTTTCCAGCCCTTCACTTGCTCAGCTCAGCCTTCTGATGTGATTGGTGATTCGTCTCTTTTTGTTCTTCTTGAAGAGTCTGTCTCTTTGATGACAGACTTTGATGTTCCTGTTTCAGATCCAAAGATACTGCTTTTTTCTACCACAAAAAGGCAGTTTTAAAGCAAACCAGAGGTCAGAGTAATAAATAGAGTTCATAAAATCAAACAAAATTAATTAAGATTGCATAGACAGATTCCTCGGTCTCTAGTGCAGTGGAAAATCACAGAATGTTTAGGGATTTTTCTGTGTATGTTTCTGATTTGTGTATGTTTCTGATTCTAGGGTTGAAGGCTTTTTTTTTTTTTTTTTTTTTTTTGCTATTACCGTGTGTTTACACAATTTGGATAAAATATAAATGACTGCAATTTCTATGAATCATTTCACATGGTATTCACTACTTTACTGCAGTCTTTATGACTACAGTTTAGTCTCTGATTGATGTAACTTACCTTATTGGAAAGCATAATTATTACTTGAGAGTATATGTTTAGAAGGAGGAGAGGTCTCCTAACAGTATCCCCCAACTTTTTTCTCCCAGCTCATTCCCTTCTGATGTCTAGAAAGTTTACCTAACCTCTTCTGCAGCTGCACAATAATAATGACAAAATGAATGATGGTCAAAAGTAGGTACCCCCAGAACCTGTCATTTCTTCTATTAAGCAGATACTGTCAGCTTTGGACAAGACAAGGTCTAATAATAAGATAATTCAGCTGTGGCAGCACAGGAATTTACAATGATCCAGATTGAAACTGGACTCTGTGCACAAAACTGCGTCGTGCATTAGCTTGGCTGCTGGGCTTCTTATTCCCCCATTATTTTTAAATGGTGTCATACATTGCCTCTTTTGAATTTTAAAGCAATGAAAGATGCCAGTAATATAATAGACTCCTTGACTTGCTTGACTTTGAATGATCAGAAAATTCATTACCCAGTAGGGAATTTTACACTGTAATGAAGAATTAAAAAAAGTAGCTGAATGTCAAGGAACCTGCCAGACTTTCCCAAGCTCTTTCAGTTATAAGGTAGGAAACAGCAGAGAATTCAGCCGTTAAAAGAAATAGTAGAGGAGAGATAGAACATTACTTAATGGTTCTGGCTGAGCTTTACACAGGCCAGTGTGCTGTAAACAAGCAAATAAAATACATGCTTGGAAAAGACAATACATTCATTATGTCACTTCAGATGTTTTCCACTGGGAGCATCAAATTAAGATTTCAACCATTCTGACCAGTATTACCACATTTTAGAGGATGAATAAGGGGAGAATACTGGAGTAATTTTCAGAAAAATAGGGCTAGGTTCACTCAAAGTAAATTGAGACTAGCAATTTCTATGGCAAAAGAAAACACAGCTCTTCCAAATAACATCAAAAAGTGGAAATCTTATCCCTGAGGAGTCTGACACAATTGTGTGGGGTGTTGGGAACATATTAGCTATTAGCCGTAGTTCTATTCAGAGTCTCACTCTATAAATAATATTGCAACAGCTTTGTTCAGGAGAAAAGAAAGTAAAGATCACAATTCCTACCTTAGGATTCATTGAAGAGAATTCCTACCTTAGGATTCATTGTGGGACTTAACAATCAAGCCTCAACTTGCCCGTTACTTGGGAAAATGAAGTATCCATTTAAGTAAAATGCTTTTAGGAATGCAAATGCTAAAGGTCATATTAGTTCTCAAACAATGTGGATTATATGGGAAATGGATTATATGGGCAATGTGGATTATGGGCAATATGTATAAATGTCTGTGAACAGTAACACTGTGATATTAACCCTCTTGAGACCATTATCCCAGATATGCCACTTGTCTTTGAGTGTCTTTGAGAATTTGGGTTGTGATTTCTAACAATTTTCTAACAATGGAGGGTACAAGAAAAGTCTTATATCTTTACCCAACTCAAAAAAGATTTTAAGGGTAGTCTGAGGCCTGCTGGATCAGCAAGGTAGATTAATAGGACCACAGAAATTCAAGTGAGTGCAGGGAATACCAAGTGATGAAACATGAGGAGGGGGAGTCCAAGAAGTGAAAAAAGGATTCTGGATTCTGGACAGGGATGCCTGAGGTCGAAACCTGATAACATTAATCATTCTTTATGCAAGCTGGTGACACACTACTACATACTGTCTTCTTGCTTCACTGTCAGCAGTACCTCACAATGCTGGTTACAGCTTTCCCTTAACTTCCTTTAAACTGATAATCACAGGCACAGGACCATTTCACTTACAAATGAGTGTCCCAGAAGCACTTTGCAAATGATCCTCTGTTCCTCAGGTAATATGGGACAGGGAGACATTAGAAATGGGGTAAAATGAGATCTGAGCATGTGTTAGAAGAAATGGAAAAATAGATGGACAAGGGCCTGCTCCTGTGCTTGTGTGTTGTGTGGTAATGAGTGTGGCTACCATCACCCACAACCATGCACCCTTAGCCCACAACTGAGTCCCAGTCAGTGGTGCTCAGAAAGTGGCTTTAGATGATCCATATTCCAAAACTCCCACTTAATAGCAATCAGATACATGTAACATCTGGAGGTGTCAGCAGGAAGAAAAACAAAGAAGGTGTTGGAAGGAAAATGGGAGATGGGAGAAGCAGCCTAGAGATGGAGTTGGGGGGACAGGACTGGGAGCCAGTACACTGGTGGGAGAAGAGAGAAGGAAAGAGACAGGCAGACTGTGCTGATGTCTGCCACCTTTCCAACCACTCACCTCTCTCTTGCCTTTACCATGCACACACACAGCGTGACAGACTCTCTAGTTAAAAGACTAGTGCTACTTTGCTCTAACTTTCTTGTGCTTCACTATGCAACCTTAATGGGCACTTTTACAATGGTCTCTGTAATGCTGAGAGAAATTGTATGAGGTAAGTTGTAAAGGCACTGGGTGAAGATCTACAGGCATTTAGGCAGTTAATTTTCTAGTTATCTCAGGTGCAGGTTTTAGGAGTAAGAATAACAAAGCGGGATGGGCCAGGGCTCACAAAATAAAAGCAAGCAAATCCATAAGAAGGCTTCCTGGCAGCTCAAAAACACAGTTTCTAAGGTTGTAAAGTAATTGAAGCATATTTTCTCTTTGACTGTATTTCTGTTACTTTCGTTACTTTCGTTCCAATTCCTGCAATTTTTCTGTTTCATAACAAGGAAACACCTGTTTCTAATTAAAAAAAAAAAAAAAAGTAAAAAAAAGTAATGTATTATCTTAAAAATATTGCAGCCTGAATTAGGAAAGGACTTTTTAGTAATGTTATGTTTAAGTGTTATATTAGGTGTTCTAATATTTTCTTCCTTTTTCCTTTTTTGTATCCCCCAGCCCCCCCCCCCCCCAAAAAAAAATGTAGAACTTGAAAGTAGGAAATTCTTGGGT